>NC_090942.1:68466142-68770471 GCF_040807025.1 Struthio camelus | reverse complement strand
GCTGTGAAGGAGAGCAGGATTTGACCCCACTTTCCCCTGCAGGAAGAAGAGCTGGAGGAGTTTTAAATGGGCCTTCAAAGCTAAAGAGGAGATTGTAAGAGCTGACCCAATTCTTTCTGTTTACATAATGCAAGAATTAAGGTGTCACTTGACGAAGTTACCAGGCAGTAGACTGGAGCCAGAAACAAAAGCTTAGAGGTTTTCCCCTCTGTTTTCCCTCAGCCATGAGGAGCCTCCACAGTCCTCCTGAGTGCTGCAGGGTAATGTTCCCGGATGAGGGCTGCAGCACCACTAAGTCTCACAGCCAGGGGGTTTCCAGTGGGCTCGAGAGGTATTCTGGCCTCACTTTGACGTCTTGCTTGCCTAAAGAGTTATAAAACACCGATCGCCTCTGCATTGTGCTCCCCCCTCCACAGCTGGAGAGCGTTTTGGTGTGATGCCAGCCAGAGCTTACCTGCAGCACTGTCTGGAGAGATTTGGGTTCTGTGAGGCTGCTGGCAGAAGAGGGAAGCTGGGCAACAGCCAGGGGTCAGATGTGGACCTCAGCAACCCAAATGCCATGCAGGAGGGTGGAAGAGGGGGGTGGAGGTGGAAGATGATCCAGCAGCTGCATCTCATCTTAGAGGTGGCTTATTTTATTTTAATGTGCTCTATTAGCGTTAATTTCTCTTGTAACCAAGCAGTCAAATCACATCAGGGGAAGCGCAGTTGAAAGGCTGGGCAGTGGTGGGTCTCAGCCTCTCCCTCAGTGTGCAGAGAGCTTTGTGAAATGCAAGACCTGTCTGTTTGACTCAGCTGGGTACAGAGACCCTGCTGTTGGCAGCAGTCTGCACTGCTCCTAGGAGGGCTCCCAACGTGGAGGAGGCTCCCTCCCCACCACCACTGTTGTTGGGAGGAGGATGAGGAGCATTGGGCCCTGGCCCTGGCCCTGGCCCTAGCCCTGCTGCCATACATGGGGTGAGGAGCTGTTGCGGTCTTTCTCGGGGGACCTCCTTGGGGACCTTCTGCGGGAGACATCCCAGCGCGCTGAGAGCACATCCCCCTGCTTCAAATCTGCTGGCAGCTTGCGAGATCAGGGAGGGAAGTTCTCCTATGATGTGGTCTGGCTTCTGGCTGTGTTTTTAACCTTCCTCATAAGTGTCAAACATTGCGCAAGTCAGGAAATGGGATACCCTGCAGGTGGGGGCATTTTGGAAAGCATGGTCAGAAAAGGCCCAGAGGGGCTCTAGGTGGGCAAAGGAAGGATTTCCCAGGGAGTGGAGAGTGGGCAGAGCTCTTCCTCAGGCCTCCTGTATATGTTCTGCCTGTATGCTCAGGGACAGGTCTGAGTCTGGAGGGGGCTTTTTCCCCAGATGTTTTGGAGATTTTGAGGGTCCTCTGTACCACGGTGCCAGAGTTCCCCCTTCTCCTTCCTGTTGGATGTGTTTTATGGATGTTAGGGGAAAGGAATTCCCACCCTTGGGTTCAACAAAGTTCCTTTAAAAACACATGATTGAGGTTTTTGGATTCATACCCTTCTTCCCCTCTACCTCCCCCAAATTCAGTATTGTTTTTCCCTCTGTTCTAAAGAAAGCAGGTCTTTTCTATGCAAAAGATATTCCTTCATAAACCTCAACATCCTGGCAAAAGTCTTGCCAGACGTACTTTGGCCAAATATAGTTGCACCTTCACTGTGCTACCTCTTTGTGATTATTCAGCCACAGGCTAGTGTTTGGCTTCGTCTTCTTCCCCTCAAGTGCGCCATAGCGAAGCACTCGGATGACCTGTATCTGATCTGTGGGGCACACTGCTGGCTTTGGAAGGCTCTGCTTGCCCCGAGAATGGCTCAACAACATCAAGGGTTTCACAGACACAGGAAGCTCAAACACATGCTGCTTCTGCAATGAGCAGAAAATCAGCACAGAGTCTGTTGTGGCCTGATCAGCTGGTCACTGCTCTAAACAAGAAGCAAGAGCCTTGAGGCTACTTGGCTGTCATTAAAATGATGTGGATGGAAGGGAAAAGTCTAATTGACTGAACAACAGCCTGTGCCACGTAATTAAGCTAATTGTGGCTCTACCTGCATGGGTCAGAAGTGATTTGCGTGGTTGTTAGAGCACTGACAAATAAGAGGTGCAAAGGTGTGAAAGTATTTTTTACACGCCGTTTCCACATGTAATTTTGCTGTTTCGTTTCAGGCAATTTTATGCCCTTGAAATTTTGGTTTCTGTCAAATTTGAGGAGACTGTTAATATTTCATACTAAAGCAGGGGAAAGCAAAAAGGTCACTGTTGTTAACAGTTTCAGTCTGCAGTATCTCAAGTGGAGGTAATACATTTTCAGGGCTATTTTCTTATTTTAAGTGAAGTTCCTCAAAAAAGAAGGTAAAGGATTTTTTTTCTTCTTTATTTTTCCAAAATGTGTTTTGGTCTGGTTCTGCATCTACTGGGGACCATGCAATTGTTTTTACGGAGTTAAACAGCAGAAGATCAGGCCTTCTAAATGACTCATTGAAACGCAGGTCACTATTTTACTGCCATGGATTTACATCCCTAGCTTTTGGCAATTACTTTGAAAATCTTAGCTTCAGTTTATGATGCATTTAGAAGAAGTTGCAACGAGAAACCTCCTACAGTGTGATATTTAAACTCTTTGACCTTGTTTTCAGGGCCTTGCAAAGCACAGCCCACCTCCAGCTTGTAACTCTGCTCTTATTGATTATCATTTTTAGTCCTTTGGGCTTTTTGCTGTGCCTGAAGTGCTGTGTGCTTTTCAGAACAAATAATGTGACATGACAGAGAGCTGTTGAGCGGACCCTGCTTTCTCTAGGCTGTCAGCACCGAGCAGAGCCCTGCATTTATATTAAAGGAGACCCATGTGACTAGACAGAGGGTTATTGCGTTTTGTCCCGGTAGGACTGCTTGTCTGGTGTCTGAGTTCATTTCCAAATATGAGAGTCAAACATCAAGCCTGGGAGCAACCAAAGCCTGGTTTTTTTCCTGGCATTTTTCCTGCATGTCCAGGGAACGGTCAGGGCCCTGGCCAGGCTGGGAGATGTGCGTGGGCCTTGCTGCCATGGCTGTTTGGCAGCTCTCGGGACCCTGGGAGCAGCCCCATCTGACTGCTCTTTGTGGCATCCTCCCTCCCAACCAAAGTCGGATGTTGAGCTGTCTGCTCGTGGGTGCTGGTACTTGGTGAGCGACGGAGACACCTGGAAGAAGATGTGTAAAAAATGGTGAGATGGTGGTCTTCCACAGACTGGCAGCTTTTCAGCTCTTTCTCAAAGGGGGGGGGTCACGTTTCGTGTCCCTCTGCCCCTCACTGATCATCACCCTGCCCTGCAGTGGAAAGGGAAGGGCAAAAGAGGACATGCCCAGGGCTGAATGTCTCTCTAATTCTCACAGTCCTTGGTCACAGGGTAAAAATCCACCTGATGCTACTAAACCCCAAAATGCAGGTGCAATCTCTAGCTCGGGAGGCTGAGTATGCTAAGAGAAGTACTAACTGGTACTTGTAGTTACTATATTCTTTGCCTAACCCTCTGCCACTGTCAGGGGCAGGACTGCAGGTAGGATGGACCTTCAATGGGTCCGTTTCACTGTTATGTCTTTTGGCTGTGGAGAAATTTCTATAAACTTAATTAGTGTTTGGCACTAGAAGAGAGTTTATTCTTCCAAAGCAGGAGATGAAGGAAAGACCTGCTTCTCGGGTAAGAAAAAAACTGCCAACATGGTCTGCTTCTCCTCTGTCCTCCAAACCCCAAGTGCCTGAATTATGGACTATCATCCTTTCATTACAACATTGCTCAAGAACTGCGAAGGCAAGAAAGAAAGAACACAAGAAAAGCAGGATTTTTTTCTTCTTTTGAAGACAGCAACTTACCTACTGTTTTTTATCTCAGGAAAAAAATGAGTCAAAATGGCTTCTGCTGAGCCTAATTTGTTATGTCTCCAGGCATAGCTAATTATCCTGACTTAGCCCAGCTCTGAATTCTTCCCAGGGGTTTTGGTGCTATTTCTTCTGTTTTGATTTATAAATTGTCTTTATTTTACTTTCCTTCTACACATTCACTACAATCTTTTTGCTCTGTGCCTTGCTGAAGAGCCGGGAATCGGTGTGACAGTGCTATCAGAAGGTGCAGGACAGAAAGAGGATCCATTCACTAAAGTCTTTGCTAGAGCATTTCTGCTATTTGAAATATGGTGGGCTATTTGAAACTTTCTTCTTGCCAGGGGTTTTTGTGTGCTGTCACTTCTGGGTTTACCTGGAACCATCCTTAAGCTATAAAGGAGTAGTGTGGCTCAGGGCTGCCTTTGTAGATATAAGGGCTTTGGTTACAGCCTTTATCCTGCAGCAAGAAGTTTTGTGGCTTCTCCACTGGCATATTAGAATAAATTATAGTTATTTTCTGGTTCAGCCATTCTCTTTACATCTGATACAGTTTTTCTAATCTCAGTGACAATTCTACTGAGGATGGAAATCCATCTGTTGTAAGTTATGGAGCGTCAGTTGTAGTAAGAATCAACTCATTCAGCCTGAGATTAGGAGATCCAGCTCTGTTCAGAACACTCTAGAAAACTTAGTTAATGAACACCTGCAAGCTCCTCACGGGACAAACAGGTACCATTTGCTTATGAGATGAGACTGACAAGAGGAAGTAACTCAAGTGAGACCAGCTTTAACTGCTGGAGTATGCTACCTCTTCATAGCGTTGTTTTGTTTCCTGATGTCTACTTGATATACATGGTTTTTTTTTTTTTAATGCATCCATATGGGAATGTTTTCATCAACAGACTTTTATGGAAGATTGTAATTCTAGTCACCATTATGGCCCTTGAAGGAGGCTTAAATTCACCCTTGTGTAAAATGAGCTGAGAACTGGGTGAGATCAAAGGCCGTTCCAGCCCCAGATCCTATCTTCAGCACTGGCGAAAGGCAGATAGTGAGGGAAGAGAGTAAAACCAGGAAACATATGGAGTGAGACTTTCCTAGAATATTCTCTCAGCCTCCAACAACTTGGAGCTCAGGAATTTCCTGAAGTAAGGATACCTCCCAAGGGTAGCCCATGATGGATTTTTCTTCTATTATTTTTCCCATTACATTGTTTTTTGAAGCCATGTAAACTCTCAGGATCCACAATGTTCTGGAGTGAGGAGCTTCACTGCATAGCTCTGCGTTATGTGGAATATCACCTTTTGCTCTTTTTGTACCTGTCATCTGCTATCTTGATTTAATTCTCTGTAGTTCTCATGTTAGAAACAGTGGATACATTTTCTGTGACACTGATACATTTATAGACCTCCGTCAGTCATCTCTTCCACAGGCCATTGAATCTGAGTTTATGTAGTCGTTCCTCATATAGAAGAAGTTCCACCCTTTTGAGCATCCTTTTAGCTTCCCTCTGTGCCTTTTCCGGCTTTCTAATAACTTTTGTGAGGGGAAGGGAGAACTGCATGTAGTTTTTGAGATGTGAGTGAATATGGTTTTATACACTGGTATGAGACTGCAGTCTGTTATCTCTGTCTTTCTGAATTGTTTTGGTGCATACTGGTTACATGCTTCTTAGGGCCTCAAGCCAATGGAAATGCTCATTATGTTTTGAGTCAGACTCTTCTGCTTAATCCTCAGGACTTTGGTCCGGACTTAGTGGGATTTCAGTGGTCCACAGGCTTCCTCTATTCAGTAATGAATATCATCAGATTATCACCTGATGATTACAGTATCACACATGGCCTCGTGTACAAGGAGGCATGGAGCAGACGAGAGGTTTCCTCATGCCAAAGGGGCAGTCCCTATGTTATGCTATGCCCACTCTTTGGGGAGCACTGTATGGCCCTGATGGCCCCACCTCTGCTGCTCTCAGGGATATTTCCATGAAGCACTCATAGGAATCCCTCTTTCAGGACAAATGATTCCAGTCTGGGATGTGTCCGTATCAGAGGTGCCATTGCAAAGGTACACTGCCCCAGCCAGACATAGACCTGCTGGTGCTGCACAGTCTCTCTGGCAGACCTGTGGTCTGTGCAGTCTGTTTTGGGCTCCATACCTGAGGGATGTGGCACCTCAGGCACCCCCTTCTCCACCGTCACTCAGACATGCTAGATACAGTCTGTCCCTGTGGTGGTCACCTGCAGGCAGTTCACTACTGTTACTTCCCTGAATGCGTGCTTGTCCTACAGCTTTTCTTACGGAGGAGGTGTTGGTATAAGGGGGAGATGAAATGAGACGTGAAGAGTTTGCTATACGTTGGTAATAGTTGGGCTTGAAACCGTTATTAGCACTTTGTATGAACAAGGCTCCTGGTTCAAAGGGAGCAAAATAATTTTCTTTTCATCCCTGAAGAAAGCGGTGGGGACCAGAGATACTGCCCTGACATGCACAAGACTATCCGATGAGTCCACCTCAGCCCCAATGTGTCCCTTCCTGAAGCCCAGTGCTCTAACAGAGGGTAACTTCTCTTTTTACTTTTTTGTCAGGAGCTTTGCCCAGTCCTTCTCCTTTCATCTGAGCTTGGCTGGGGCTGAGGCTGCCATTTCTGTCCCTCCAGCCCCTAAGCAAGAGCAGCTGTGCACAAGAGCCACTATGGGCAAGATTGACCATACATCTGTGGAGCTGAATTCTCCCTCTGAGGTGAAGCAAGCAGCCCTAGAGGAGTCGGAGCCCATCACCTCGGAGGCTGTGAGCACCAAGAGGAAGAAGGAGATCCCAGACAGAGGTTCCTGGAAGGGGAAATTTGACTTCTTGCTGTCCTGCGTGGGCTATGCCATTGGGCTGGGCAATGTCTGGCGCTTCCCATATCTCTGTGGCAAGAATGGAGGAGGTGAGTGCAATGCTCGTAATTGCTCTTCCCTGAGCAGCCTTGTCACCTGAATGAGTTTTGGTTTGCTGTGAGTCTGCTTAAGTGGCTGGTTTCCTGGCTGAGAGGTTTCTCATAATGTGTGTTATTAAATTATGTGGAGACTAGTTCCCATAGTCTGTGGTTTTCCTGGCAAGTGCAGGTTAGAAAGAAACAGCACAAATAAATATAAAAAGAAGTCAGAGTTTTGTAAAGCTTCTGCCATCCAGATTTGCAGGGCTACCACAAAGGGTATCTGTGGACCTCATGTTTTATAGGGAAGGTATACACCTGTGCTCAGGCACCCAGCCGGATGCTGGGAAGTTCCCAAGGAAAACAGCTCATAACTGCTAACAGTGAGTTTCTCCTCAGTGTACAGTGTTCTCAAAGGGTAACGATTTTTGCCTTTGAGTTTGGTTTGTGTTTCTGAGGAAGTCTGATTAGAAGCTTCACATGGACCATAGTAGGGCCACATGTAGAAATACATACACCATGAGCACACATACGTATATGAGGGGCATCCTCTGGGTTAGCAGTCTTTGCGCAGAGCTGTAGCTAACTTTCTCCACTGTTGTAATAGAGGTTGATCTCTGCTCCCCATGTACCCATACTCCCTTACCAGATATGCAGTTAGCGTGAGGTGGTTTCCAGATGAAGGTAGGAAGAAATAGTAACAAAGTTTTGTTTTTCTGGGCAGCAGTAGTCTCCAGGTACGAGGACTTTCAAGGAGTCCTATGGAAGGAAATGAACATTACTACAGTGCTGTGAGAACGATCCCAGTCATAATCTCTATTGCAAAGACTGGAAAACTGAGGCAGTGAAAGGAGAAGGCACTTGGTGAAGGATTTCTGGTGACTATACGATGCAGTTGGTAACAGTGCCCTTTGTTGTGGATCACTAGTAGCAGCATTTCTGACCCTTTTTCCCCCCACTACATCTCTTCCTTGCCAACCCTCAGCTAACACCTTGCCAGTCCCTTGCAGGGCTAGAGAAAGGCAGGCAGATGGAACCAGTGCTGGGCTAGAAATCAAAAGATGTGGGAGATCAGTTCCCTGCTCAGCTACAGACTGCATGACTTGGATCAGGTCAAAAAATACAGCCTTGTGTCTTGGCTCACCTCTGTTGAGCAGTGCTATTTCTTCATCCTTGACAGGGAGGTGCTTTTATGAAGGGGAACATGCACCTGCGTTGATGTCAGCAGGGCAGAGAGCCCTCTCTTCTCCTCCTCCATGCCCACCTCTTTCACTAGTTTTGCCTCTGTTGCTAACATGACCTTCTCTCTCTACGTGAAGTGCTGCTCACCTCCTTGAACCTTTTCTCAAACTTCCCACGGAGTCCAGACTCCTCCTCCTCCTCACCTTTAGGGCTACATTTATAATTTTAGCAGTGTCTGTGAGTCTTCCCATGTTGCTCTTTGCTTCTGTCTTAGCTCTTGCTAATAGGTAGCTCAGAGTCCCTGTCCCCAGTGTCACATTCATTCATGCTGCTAATAGGGTCTCTGTTCCCTCATCTACTCGACATCTTTTTCTCTCTTTCAATTCCCTTTCATCCTTTGCTCTCATGGCTTCTCTTCATGCACACCCTGTTGTCTCCAGTCCATGCTGTGAGTTGTGTAGGTTGACTCTTCTCATTCCCCGTTGGAAAGAAGGAGACAGGTCTAGCTCCTACGCAACCGTCTGTCTGTGTAACTCCATGGCATTTAGGGGCCCCTTGCTCCTTTCTTCAAAGCATGCAGAGCTAGTCCCAGCTGGAGGCAGGGCAGTATGTAGGCTAACAGCTTATCCATTTTGACAAGACGGTTTCTGTTTTGATGGGTCACTTTGTACAGCAGCGTGAGCGTGCAGCTGAGCTGGGTGAAGTTTGGAAGTATCAGCCAGAGTCTCGTAGGGGACCCGTGCTGCCCATCACCAGGGCTAGCACTGATTCACCACTTTTATCGAGCCATATTGTAGCCCCTCACCCTGGTAGTCCTCCTCATACAAAACTAGCCCCAAGGCTAAGTCATAACACTGGTGCGTGAGAGGTTTTGTTTTTAGTGCAGACTTTGCTCTGTGATTGCTGTGTGATCTCAAACAAACTGGATCAGCTCTGTTCACGACTCAATCATTTCACACACAGAGGTGGGGATGATGATACCTATAATTAGATGAAGGCTGTTTTGAAGCTAAAATAAATCCTATTTGCAAAGCTAGCTGAGCTCCTAAGATGGATGTGCTGTAGCAGTGCAGAGCGCTATTATTAGCATTAGCCACACAGCGCAGGGCGATCCCTGACCTGGCAGCTGCAGGCGCGTAGAGGGATCAGTAGGCTGTTAGTGAAAACACTGGACGGTTGAAGCAAGGGGATTTGCGCCTGGCTGTGCTCAAACGCCCTGCGCTGCACGGCAGTCTGCATCGCGTGCTCCTCTAACCCTCATCCTCTCCGGCTGTTTCCGCAGCCGGCGACGCCGAGCCGCGAGCGGAGGCTGCTGATGCCTGAGACAGGCAGGAGAACTGACGCATGAAAGCGTCACTCCGAGGCGATCCGCAGCGGCGAGGGAGAGCCGACGGCGTCTGGTTGGCAATTTGGTGGGCCCAGCCCTCGCGCTGCCCCGACGGAGGTGCCTCCGGAGGGGAGCAGACCGTGGGTGGCACGCTAATTATAGCGCCCTGCACGCGCGGGGCTCGGGGCGCGGCGGCGTGGGCTGCTTCCATTACGCACAGGCAGACTGAACTGAATGGAAATATTGTCGTTTCGCTTACCGCTGTCACATTGTGTCAGCTCGCGGCTCATTTGCTCTGCATTGTAATCGGGCACATAATCAGGGGATATGCACCCTGGGTACGGCGGCCCCGCACAAGGCCTGTCCGCTGCTCGTTGCAGGCTCTGCCTAGAAGTGACGCCTGGGCTCTGCGCCGGCTCTGCCCAAAGCCGAATGGGCCCAGCTATGGCTAACGCTCCGGCCTCTACACTGATGTCTAACCTCGTGCAATCCTTCTGAGGGCAACAGGATTTTACGGGACTCTAAATTGGCTCAGTAGCTGCTAAAAATTGCCTATGAGACTGGGAAATTGAATAAGTTGAGAGAGGAACATTTCTTTAAATAGACAGCATGCACTTCACATTTACACTTTGAGGCTCTGACCAAAGTCACGTAACTGCCTGTAATGCTCAGCTTCTAATTCGTGGGCAGTATTCGCTGTTACAAGGATTAATTACTCTTTCTTACTGTATGGCATTAGAAGCTGGAGACTCCAGATAGATTTGGGGCTGCATAGTGAGTGCTAGGAGCTGTACAGTCTTTCCCTGCTTCCAGGAGCCCATGCTCTGAGCAGACAAGACGAGACAAGCACTATTATCTCTTTGACATACGGCATTTGCACAGAGGTTTGGACTCAGCGAAGGTGAAAAAAATCATTTTTGACAGGGCCAGGAACTGAAACAGATCTTTCTGCTGCCCATCCAGGGCCAGAAAATAAAGAGCATCCCTTTCTCTCTTTGCTGAAGATTTAGGTGCAGGTGTACGGATTTTATTTTCAAATTCCCAGACTAGCTTCAACACTGGCTGTTCAGCATCTGAGCGTGGTATCAGCGCCCACTCGCGGACCTGGTCCACCAGAGTGGCTTGTCATTGGCAACAGTTCAAGGCTGTGCTCTGGTTTGCAGTTTTTCCCTTGAATGACCTAGGTCTAAAAGTTTGTTTGTTTTTTCTCAGTAGTCCAATAAAATCTTTCACCTACAAACTTTCCTGGCCTGCTGTAGATGAAAAATGCAGAATTGTCAGGGCAGGGGCCAAACTTCATTAGCTGCTTGCCCAGAAACAAATTGAGTATTGTGATCGCTAATTAGCTCAGTCTCCAAACTCTGCAACGAGGCAAAACAGTAACAAGACAGTATCAGTGGCCTAGAGGTCTGGAGCTGGCTCTGGCTCCCTGCACTGTTTTCTGAAGGACTGGATTTCATCTCTGCCTTGCGGGCCACTGTTGCTGGTGAGAGCACAGTGAAGGACACGGAGTGGGCAGTGCTTTTGCTGCAGTTAAAGCTGCTCGTTCCTCCATGCAAGGCTGCTGTTGAAGCTGAGAACCTGTGTTTTTATGCCAGCTTGCAATTCAGGCTCATGGTCATCAAGCTGCCAGCCTAGAGCATGTTTTCTCCCTGCTGCCAGCTGCTGTTGCATGGTGCCTACCAAGGACTCCTATGTTGCTGGCGGGCGCCAGCCTCTCCCAGCCAGGCTCAGCTGCCCAGTTGGCACGCAGGCATCCTTAGCTGGGTGCCCCCGAGCTGATAGCCCTGGCTGCGCCACTTTCCTTACCTGCCGCAGAGATGAGCTGAGGGAGCCCAGCTCTGCTGGGTCGCGAGCCAAGCTGCGGCTCTGCCGGGTTGCTTCTCTTGCTGGCTTGATGTTTGCTTTCCCGTCAATACCTGAAGAAGACGACTCAAATTGACAAACCAACCCTTCGGTTAATACAGAGATCAGTGCCATCTCAGACATTGCCAGCTGCTTCTGAGCAGATTGAAAGTCTCCTCTCTCTGCCGAGCCAGGTTCTTTTGCTACAGTTTGTCCTCCTCACGGGTGATGGCATGCTCTAGAATATGCCCTAGAAGTCTGGAAAATGAGCTCTGTCCCAAGTCCTGGAAGTCAGGATGACATCAACATTCATGGCCTTCAAATCATATGGTGAGGCTCACCTGTCATGTTTGCTCATATAGTGATGGAGTGCAAGTAGCGTCTGTGCTAGATGGCCGCACTACCTCACTTCTAGCAATGAGATGGTGTCCATAGTGTCCATACAAAGAAATAACACTTTTGCTGGGATTTCTAAGCATAAAACCTGGGAGAAGGGAAGGCTGGTGGGGGTAAATATGGAGTTGTTATGAGAGCATACACAGTCTCAGCCACAGCTTGCTTAAAACACTGAAATGTTTTACGTTAATATTCACTGAAATGAACAAAGAAAGTAGTTGCTAATGCCACATACTCCTACATTCTTTTTCCTGAAGGTGAAGAAATGAGTGCTGCTGTGGGTAAGAGAGAAAACACCAACGAGATCCAGTTACCAATGTCAGTTTTAGACTTCTGGGTTTGTTCTTGGGCTTAGCTTTGCCTAAATATTTAACTACTAAGTGAGGCTGGCATCACATAGCTAGTGATTACATATGATATGTATGTCTCATAGTGGTATGAACACATGAGGGGAGGGCAGTGCGGATCTTAGTGGGAGACTGACTAAACATACTAACTTCAGTATCAGAGCAAGTCATGATCCAATGGATGCTGGGGAGGTGAGAAATCTAAGCTGGATGCATTTACTTGTTAATAAAATGGGGAAGGATGTATCCTGGAGCTCCCCTGATAACGATGCGCCTTCTTTCAGGGGCCTTCCTCATTCCCTATTTCCTGACGCTGGTGTTTGCTGGGATTCCTCTCTTCCTGCTAGAAACTGCTCTTGGCCAGTATACCTCTGTGGGTGGACTGGGAGTCTGGAAATTAGCACCCATGTTTAAAGGTACTGTACTGTAAGCCTGTGAAAGCTGATGGCACATAACTAACTTCAGACAAAAAACCCTTCCTTGATTTAGGAAATAAGTCCCTGGGGACTGGGGTGGGGTGGTAGGTCAATGACAAAGTCACATCTGATTTTCTCTCTGGTGTTTATGAGGCTGTCCTTCACCCTTCTGCCAGGAATCACTAACATGATCATTTTCTGTCCAAGCAGTCTTACGTGGTGACCAAACACCTTATGAGCAGCAGGGACTTGATGGAGAGGCTCTGAATGCAGAAAACCTGCCCCAAACCCTTCCATGTGGGCTTGCTCAAACTGCACAGAAAAGCTGCAGATGCAAGATGTGAACCTGTTCCTGTGTCCAGAGTAGCAGCGGTCTAGGAATTAGCGGTGCTAGCATATACGAGCTTTGTGTTTAGGAAAGAGCAATTATGCCAGGGAAGTGACTGGACCCTGTTTTCATGGAGCCCTGTCCATAAAGTTTGCAGGTTACTGAAAGATAGCACTGTCCAACCCTTAGAGACGAGTGGGTGAGAAATGTGGTGGAATAAAGCTCGCTTGCTGACCAGTGAACTTGAGGGCGCAGCATTGCTGTGCGACATGCTGCATCTAAGAGCTGGGTTGTCACTTGTTCTAGCCCTGCCACGAAGCCCATTGTAAGAGACTGGGGTCTAGGAAGAGCTGGGCTGATGCTGCTGTCTGCCTCCTTTTGCAGGTGTGGGGCTGGCCGCTGTGGTTCTCTCATTCTGGCTGAACATCTACTACATTGTTATCATCGCCTGGGCACTCTACTATCTCTTCAACTCTTTTACTGCCGTGAGTCTCAGACATTTCTATGGTGTGGCACTGGCTGTAATAGGTCCCTACTCCCTGTTTCATGCGGATAGGTGCTTTTACCGTGAAGCACTGCAACAATGTAGTTTGTGCAGAGAGTTTTGGTCAACACTATGCTGGGTCCTCCCCTTAGAGGTTTCTCAGCTCTGGAGCCAGCTGTTCAGCATTGGTCAGTACAGATGTTCTCAGAAGTATTCCTCCCTTCACATAAAACTTTTAAACTCATCTTAAAGATGTCTCTTTCATATTTCTAGAGCTATGTGCATCCAAGAGCTGCACATTAGAAGGCTCGTTTTGTCACAACATGTTCTCATTACCCAGGACTACTTCTGACCTTAATTAGACCTCGTTTACACTGCTCTTGATAAATGAAATCCAGTGCAATTTCTTCTGCTGGAGATATGATTCAGAAAGCATTTAAATGCTTGTCTGTGAGTGCCCCTTATTTCTGTCCCTTAGCATATGCTTTGGTGTTGTGGTTTATAGAGGGTTCCTTTCCTTTAGAAGAGTTTTTCACCATGGAAGATTAGAATCACACTCCACAATAATTTCTTGGTAGCTGAAGTGGCTGAGAACAGCTCCCTTAGCTCTCTGAGCAACCTGCAGCCTTATAGACATCAAAGCCATGGTTCTAATGGGATTTTTTTTTTTTAATTTTGATATAACCCCGGAGTGCTGTTATGGACATCTTATAGCCCAGTTTCACTTTTTGTTTGATCAAAATATTTCAAGCATCTACGAACCCTTTTGCTCAGATATTCTATCCCAGCTGTGCTTGTATCAGCAGTATACACTGCAGGTGCTTAGGTGCAGGGTAAAATTGTCAGTAGAGGAGGGTTAGGTACATCTACAGGGGATTCCCACATAAACAAAAGGCTACCCTAAAGGAACCCATCCCAGTGCTGGGTGCATCTTAGGATGAGGCTTTGGGAGTTCATTCAAAGCCATATAAATATTCAGGTGTCACAGACCTGATGGGTGACGGTGATAGTGTCTCCATGGACAGCTCCAGACATCTGGGTCGAGGCCTTCACTTTTGCCAGAGATACTACCAGATTCCTGAAAGGAGCCAGATGCAAATGAAAGTGCTAGGTAGACATCCACCCTGTCTCCCCTAAATTTGGGTTAGCAAGGTTTTGAACCTGAACAGGGAACGCAGTTTACTTTCTGCAGTTTCAGTCCTCTGAAATTCAGAGGAAATGGAGCAGCAACAAAATGACCTAGAGCTCTCCCCTCCCATCGGAGCTGCTGTCTCTGACGTGCAAAACTCTTGGTCGAAGGGCTGCTGTGATAAGCTATTACGTTTGCTTCAGTGCATTTAGCAAGTCCACGGTGAAATCACTAGGTGGATGGAAACAGCCTCAGTGGCCACGGAGTCGTCCCTGTCCTGCCAGGCCAGCTTCCTCCTTGGGATGTATCTGCTGGAGTGAACTGGTTTAGATGAAAGGTGGAGGCTGCCCTTAGAGGCACTGATGCCACAAAGCACTTAAAACACAGATAACATTTACTAAAAGAGTCTGTACTCTTACAGGAATAGGCATGGACACAAACATGCTTTTGCAGGCTTTGTTGAACTGGAGCCTTAGGTCTTATCTGCAAAGGGAAATCATCCAGAGTAGCTGTTCAGCATTAGTCTGCATGCCATGGATGTGTCTGCACTGCACTCGGGTAATGCGGTTGCTGCATGTGGAGGTGTCTCCGAGCTGCTCTGGCTGGCTGCCTCAGCTACAGCACTACCTGCTGTGGGCTAGTCACCCTGGGTGCTCGTACAGCCTGTGGTGCTGTGGGTTCACTGCTCACAGCGCCAGAGCTGGCTGGATTAAATCTGTAGCAGTGTGCTATCATCACACCATGTAAGCATACCCTGGGAATCCCTTTTTTACTGCTTATAATCAGGAGAGGGGACAGCATGAAATAGCGACTATACTTTAAATGTAGCCTGCGCTTATGTCACAATAGTTCATCCATATACAGAAGCCCTTAGTCCCCAATTCTCAATGCCATGTGGCTTTTAAAACATTGAAGTTTGTTGTAAACGATAGATCGGTGTTTATTCTCTGTGCAGTAAATTCCAAACACTTATTAAGTGAAACTAGCCAAGAGTTCTAGTGATTATAAACACAATATGCCCCAGGTAATGAGCATGTGAGATCTAAGAATGAGAAGAACCATTTTAATTAGTAGCTTTTAATTAGCAACAGGTATTTGGAAATGGTTATCTATCTGAGCAATTGCTATGATTATATGAAGGTTATGTTATTGCCCTAATCATGTATTGATACTACTTCCTGGATAAGCTATGTCACCATTTATTATTATTTTGAACAATTGTTGAATACTTTTGGCTACTGGGCCCTCAGGATGGGCCATTCAGGTTTCTTGTCCTTTGTCCTCTTTGCAAAAATTTGAATTTCTGTTTAAAAGAAAAAAAATTGCTTCTCGTTGTAAAATTTGTAAAATTTTACAAACTGTATTTTACAATTCACATTGAAAAATGGTGTAAAATCAGAGATTCTGCACTGAAAATTACCGTACTTTCCATGCGTTGGCTCACGTGAAACTTGCTCACAATTACGCAAGAGGCTCCTGGAAGAGCTGGGAATAAAATCACACGCTCCTGAGTCTTGGTCAGGCTTGGTCCACAGTGCAAAACCAGTCACTTCCCATCCTCTTCCTCACTAGTCACTTTGCTCTAATTTCCAGGTTTGCAGCTTCAGACTTGGCAGATCTCCCATGCTCCTGCCCAGACGTTCCCTGAAATTTCTCAGAAAGCCATGCTATTTCCCTGCTTTCCTCAGGTCCTGTAGGGTCTTCACACCACCTTCCCTGTGCTGCCGTACCATCACCTTGCAGCAGTCCCTCCTTGCTCATGGCACATCTTGCGCTTCTCCAGGAGCTTCCCACAGTGTCTTCATGGCGCCAGAGCTCTTCCTACTTCTCTGCTCCCCTCCCTGGGAACCTCACATTTGAGATGTTATTTCACCCACTGGCCCTCCCTATCAAACAGGTTTTCCCCCAGATCTCCCTGGATCCCTTTCCCCGCTCTCTGGGGGTGTCCTAGCATTTCCTCCCTGCTCTCTGCAGACTATCCTATGCCCATGGGATGCCATGGGGTGATCTGAAAGGAGGGAAAAAAATGGAGTTAATGAATGAGGGCACACAAGGGACAGACTTGTGGTGGGGTAGAGCTTTTCCTTGTGGCTTGACACCCCATTGCTCCCAGCAGGACCTGCCATGGCAGAGCTGCGGGAACGCCTGGAACACCGAGCGCTGCTTCTCCAACTACTCCCTGCGTGACACCGCCAACCTCACCAGCGCCGTCACCGAGTTCTGGGAGTACGTCCACACGCAACGTCAGGTTTTTCCCCCTTGCCGCGGCCCTCTCCCTTCTTGCCGGGGCAGTTTCCATACCCGTCCAAGTACCACCTCAAAAAGCCCCTGGGAAGGTGTCAGAGTGGTCCCATCAGCCAACGCTAGCAGGCACCCGCCCGGGGCCCTCCCACCATGGAGTGTGTTGTATAGTAGTAGGCTGCACAAACAGAGGGGGTAACCACCTTTCCATCATTTCATCTTCCGTTGTGCTGAGTCTCGAGGCCCTTGAGGCCTGTGTGGGCTCCTGTGCATGTCTGTGCCCACCTCACCCTTCACCCTCCCAGCCATCCCTGGGAACTCTGGTCACTCTGTCCCCAGGACCAGGCTTTCCGATGACAAAATCTCTCCCCTCTGTAGGAGGAACATGCATCAGCTCTCTGGAGGCCTGGGGGAACCAGGCAATGTCCGCTGGCCCCTCGCCGGCACGCTGGCCTTGGCCTGGGTTCTGGTCTATTTCTCCATCTGGAAAGGCGTGGAGTGGACTGGAAAGGTATTTCGCAACAATGGGGCATTTCAGTATTACTTTTATTGCTGCACGCAGATCGTGGCTGTTGAAATGTCCTCCAGACTCAATTTTGTTTGAGTGCCTATAATTAAGGTTATGGTGTTTCAAGGCAGAATTGCAGTGGATGCTATTAAGTTCTTGACATTTACCTTTCACAGTTGTAAAAACTGCTACCATGTTTGCAGTAATTTTCATTCTATGCGTAGAGATTAACTCCTCACTGTAAAGTCTGGGCCAAATGCTCTGTCTTTTGGAATGACTTAAGAAGACATTTTTCAGAAACTACTTGTCGTATCTACATTAAGATGGTTCTTTAAGAGTGTGAAGAGCCTATTTTGAGCTTCCCCTTTCAAAAATCAGGTTGTCTTAAAATGCTTCTGGCTGCAAAACCAAACTTATCAACTCCTTTGAAAATCTTTCTGTTGCCCTTTAGGTACTGGTGGGAGATCTTAAGATCAGAGGCATATTGTTATGCACTATGTGGCATTTCAGACTAGCACAATGGAAAAGTGATTGCTTAGTTTGGTGAAGCAGTAACGCTGAGATGTGTTATTTAGAGCACAGCTTGGGGCAGTGTGACAGCATTATGAAAGGAATAATCTAGAGGAAAGATCAGAAAGAGATGCTTCATGGGTAAATCATTTAAATTGCTAACTTGCCTAGCGGTACTCGAATACTATGTTTTTGCTACATGACTGCAGCACAGTCCTGGTGATTGCTATTACAACAGCTGAAGTCAAACAAGCACCGACTAGCAAGAATCCACTGTTGTGGGATGGTAATATTTGCGATTCCCTGAAGCTGTGTTGGAAAGAAAGTGGTGGAGCCAAAACAACTAAAGTTGCTTGTTGCGTTTGACTAGCGAAAGACCAGCTTTAGCATTGCAAAATAAGGATGTGATGACTTGAAGGGATTACTTCTGTAGACTAAATTTATCCCTGTGCAGTTCCCTTGTCTTCAGGCAATTCATCCAGAATTTTGCCTGCTATTTTTGTAATTAGTGAGTCCTTCAGTGTCATTGACAGAGATAAACCTCAAACAGTCAGGAATGTTACTTGTGCAGGAACAGAAGATAGAAAAATGCAAGGAAGATGTCAGCCACTCTCTTGCCAAGCTTATGAGCCCTCGATGGGAGGGCTCTGGAGTTAATCCACTTCCCTGATTACCAGGCTCAACAGAAAGCAGCAGTGTGCTTGGAGCCCATTTCCTCCCCTCACATCAGGACAAATTGGAAGCAATACCATTAAGTCAGGAAAAGGTAGTCACAGCTGTGCCCCAGCGTGCCAGGTACTGAGCAACTAACAGCTTTTCTCCCCCTGTGTCTTTCACAGGTAGTGTATTTCTCAGCCACCTACCCTTACTTCATGTTATTTATTCTTTTCTTCCGTGGAGTCACTCTACCAGGAGCCAAGGAGGGAATCCTCTTTTACCTCACACCAGACTTCAAAAAACTCTCCGAGTCTGAGGTTTGTAGCCTAATAAGGAAAGCATTTACATCCCTGTTATCGCTGCATTAATGTTCCCTAGGCACTTTCCTTGGATATTTTAAGAAGAGAATATTAAAAATAAAATGAAATAGTTCCCCCTTTGAGTAGTCACAACCTTCACAGTTTGATACCAAATTGAAGGGCAGGCCCTCAGTGAGTAGAAATTCATGCAGCTCTGTTGTAATCAAACAATATTATCCATGAAGTTGTGAGAAATTACATGAACAAAGAAACCTTCCCTCTGGGTTGAGATGGCCTCATTGCACTGATTATTTTAAGGATGGCTATTTGGCCCAGATCTGGCAGTCCCAGAGAAAGGACTATGCAATAACGCTGGTGTGGGTAGCTCAGAAGCAGTGCAAGCTCAACAATACACACAGCAGTGATTTTTAGAAGAGTTTAAATGACAAGTGATGGTCAGTAATGTTGCTTTGAGCAGTGGAAGCACAGAGGGGGCCCAGGAGAAGTTTTTCAGGCAATACAGTCTCCCCCTTTTCCAGCAGCAGTGCTCCCGCGGCTCTGGAGGTCACCAGTCACATGTGAGCGGGGACAATTGAACAACCACGAGCTCCTGTGAGGTCCTAGTGATCCCTCCCGTAGGAAGACACCCTAACCATATTGACAGCTGCTCGGTGCTAAAGCTGGAAATAGGGCTCTCTAGGCCGCAAGAGTAGTTTAAAAATTATGCAATTAAGAAACGAACAGTTTGTAATCTTTTCATGTGCCTTCTAGGCTTTAAGCCCTTAAGGTACCCTGGGACCAGCTTTTCAAACTGCGGAGGAACTGTCCTCCGCAGTTGTTTGCACAAGAAACTTTGTGTGGAAGAATCAAAGACACGCTAATGAAAGACTAATGGAAGGGGGTGAGAGCAGGACTTGGGGCTCGCTCCGAGGCAAGCACCACAGCTGAGGGGGAAGCTGTGACAAGCTGAACCTGTGCACAAACTCAGACATTCTGCAAGGCCCAGGGTGCTGAGAGACTGCATCTGGGACACCTGGCGCACGGTTCTTTCTCCACCCGTTTGGTTTTAGAAGCAGCCTCATGCCAGCTCTTTGGGAGGTTTGAGTATGTATGTTTGGAGCTGCATAATGCATCATTCTTGTTGCGTTTGCCACTTGGGAAAGAGGTAGACACCGTTCTCCTGCCACTCTTCTGTGGAGCACAGGTCTTGCTCTCTAGCAGTCTCTTTTGTGGCACTGCAGGTGGGAGAAGCAAGTGTTGTGTCCGTAGCCCAGTGCCCTGTGTTGAAAACCCTTGCCAGCCCTTGCTGGCTTCTTCTTCACATGCAGAGAGAGGCAGACACCCTGCTGACCCCAGCAGAGCGACAGGACACACCTTTTCTCCAGGACGCTTTGAGAGCTCCACTGACATCTGTGCAATGCAAGCGCGCGTCATCGCCACCCTAAAGGCAAAAGGAAGCCACGGTCTCCCTTGCTTTCCTCTCCTCCTGTGCCATCCTCTCTGAGTCCTACCTTACGCTGGAAATAGATGTTCTGAAACATGGGAAAAGAAAAAAAATCTATTCATGTGGACCTAGGCCTGTTAGCAGTAACAGTTACAGGATTCAAGGCAGTTCCTGTGAGACTTCAAACTGCTGGCCCAAGTATTTCCTATTAGCTTGGGTCAACAAGCCGTAGCAACAGAGAACCCTGTTGATGGTCCCAGTGCATTGGATGGTAAAATCTGGAGCACAGCAGGCCGGATCCACACCCCTCACTAGCATTGACTCTGTCACTGGAGCCATTGCAGGTGACATGTGTGCCAGCATGGAGTCCTTGTTGCAGCGGGCACTCCCCACCCAGCTCAACCCAGGCAGCAGTTTTGCAAAAGCTGAAGGGAGTGATGGGCTGCATTATTCAGAGGTTGATATTTGTCTCCAGAGTGTGCCAGCCTTAAGTGTTCACTAATTCAGCAAAGAAAAGCAACCGAGTTTTTGGCTACAGCAGCTGCAACGCTGTCTCTAATAGACAGTATAATCAATAAATTTTGTCATTGTAGAGAAAGAATGTCTCATCCGTCCCCTCCACGCCAAGCTATTGCTCAATGGAGAGAGGTAGTCATGCTCGGTGGGCTTGATCCACCGAGCTGGCAGAGCAATGCCACACACTCAAAACTAGCTTCTTCTCCGCAGGTCTGGATGGATGCGGCCACACAGATCTTCTTCTCTTACGGACTGGGGCTGGGATCCCTGATTGCGCTAGGAAGCTACAACACTTTCCACAACAATGTCTACAGGTCCGTTGAGTTCTTTCAACCTTCTGCCTGGTGGGAACAGGAAAGGCAATTGCCTTGTGCTGTGAGCACCTTTGCCTTGGCCGTTGAAGCACCGATTTGCCATTTCTGGGACTGGTCCTGTGAGTGACTGCTCAGTGGTAGGGGGTCATGGTGTGTTGGTAGTGCCTGACCTTTGACTGTCGCCAGCCTGTCAACATGCAACCTATGGGGTGCACTTTGGTCTTTCTATCAGAGGTCCTATGACTTACAGCACACTAAACAAGTCACCCACTGTACCCCTGCCCCTCTCCAAAGCCTCTCCTCAGGCCTTGTTTTTTTTTGTTTACCCCACCCTTTGCTCTTTGATGGGGACCTGCAGATGGTTTCTTTTCTTTCTTTCTCTATTCCAGAGACTCTATCATTGTCTGCTGTATAAACTCCACCACAAGTGTATTTGCTGGATTTGTTATTTTCTCTATTGTTGGCTTCATGTCTCACATCACAAAGAAGTCCGTCTCAGAGCTGGCCTCTTCAGGTGAGCGGGTACTGCAGGTGTTGCATTCAGAATAGTGCTGTAAATCAGATGCAGACTTCATTCCTGACTCTGGCTCTGTGACAGCCCCTCTTCATGCTTGTATCTCTCAGATGTAATATTTCCTGGGAAACCTTTATACATTGTGCATGTGCAGAGGGCCAGAGCTTTTTTCTCACTTGGGTGTAGTGATACCACTTCACACAACCAAAGATCTTCCCTGGGAGGTTACCACAAAGCACCTAAAATAGGAAATGCAGCAGCAGCCTTTAAGAGCAATTTGTCAGCGAGCATGGGATGCTCCCAGGCCTTTGCTGAATGGGACCCAAGTGTACAGCCTTATCCCAGCAACTGTACAGAGTTGCCTCTGTGGGGCTGAGCATGCCCTCCCACAGAAATGGGTCTCTGGCACTTGGGGCTGATGCTCATTGCGCTCCAGTTCCTGCTACTAGGGGAATGGTGTTAATGTTCGCCTTGTTCTACTGCTGAAGTGTCATGTGTTTTTGCTGAAGAGGGATCTTAAAGCCATTTGCTTTCTAAAACCTTCCTATGGAGGGTAGGTCTTCAGACACCTGCTACATTTTCAGCAGACTTGATCAAAACTTGGAGTCTCTTTTCCATGGGAAATTTTGAAATTGTAATTTCAGAAAAATTTTTCAAACCTAGATGGAGCTAGATATTTTTACACAATGGCATATTTTGAAATTGTTGTCTTCCCAGAGAAAGCTTTTATCTCAAGAAATAGCATTTTGTGATAGAAGAAAGCTGTCAGGAAAGTTATAACCAGCTTTGACTCTGTTTGTTTTCCTAGCAAAGCGCTCCAGCTCCATTTGGGTAATTTGATGACTTTCTTGCTTACAAGAAGAAAAAAAGCGAAGAGTTTCTCCTGTCATTCCTCCCTCCCCTTTCAACCCTTATGCAGCCCCACAGAGTTGTTATGTCATGGATGAAAAATGAGGTTTTTGTAGCATTTATGCTGAATACCTGCAATTCTTGACTGTCATCACTGTCTCTTTTTAACTGTTGTACTTAGTTCAGACTTCCTATCACGTGATTTATAAACATGGACTCTTCTCTACTTTCATTACTGCAGGTCCCGGACTGGCTTTCCTTGCCTACCCGCAGGTTGTCACACAACTGCCCTTGTCCCCGCTCTGGTCCATTCTCTTCTTCTCCATGTTAATGATGTTAGGTCTGGATAGTCAGGTGAGAAAACCCAGGGACAAAACCGGGTAAGAAACAAAGATACTTTGGGATATGTTGGTGGCTTTCCCTTCTACATTTTGGAGACAGAGCTAAGCAGAGTCATTTCTTGCTCTTAACTGTGAGACCCACCTATATGAAGTGAACCCTTCTGTGTGGTCACCTGCTCTGCCCTCTCTTCCTAACGTGGGCGTATATTGCAAGTGTGACAGTATCTGACCACTACCTGACACTCTAATCACTGTCTGTTACCAATTAAAAATAAGGATAATGATCAGACTCCAGCAAATCAGCAGAACAGATCAGCCTTCCTAAGATGATCACCATTTTCCTATAGCAGGATCTTTGGAAAGCTTTCCTGCGTTCAGATCAACTTTTGTCCCTAGTGAACTGGGTGCAGCATGTCCCACTCTTGCTGGACATCCCTTTGTTGGGCGACCTTAGCAGCTGAGCTGACAGATAGTGCACAAGCTTTAAGCACAGCTAATGGGAAACTATCTCACCAAATATTTTTGGGCAGGGAAAAGAAGAAGAAAGATTTATCTCAAGTAATAACTGCTTTTCTTTTCCTGTAATATATGACGTTTTTTCCCCAAAATAGATCTATTACATAAAAAAAAAAATCAGTATTAAGTATTTTATTTTGTGTCTGCATGAAAATAGCTTGTATTAATCACAAGTCTCTTGGCATTTTGTGAGCATTTTAGTTTGGATACTTTGGATTTCCTTACGCTATCATGGAGCACCTTAGCCAAACTGCATTTCCTGTGAGGCACTGTCAAGAAAATTCTTTCGGCTTATTTTCATAGTTTAAGCTCGAACGTCTTGATTATCCCTATGCCCAAAACCTGGAAGGAACATCTCTGCACAACATACTCATCTTCTGCTAAACCACAGTGCTCTGGTGCAGCACTAACAGGTTGCACTGAGAAAAGCAGTGACGTGGCATCTGAATGAGGGCCATCCCACAGTTCAGGAATAAGGGTTGCTGCAGGGTTTCAGCACTGTTTTTAATAACAAGAGTGACTTCAACAGAGCTAGAGCTCCCCAGATAGTTTCATGGAGTGAGCAGACATGGCTCCTGGCAGAAGGGAAGAGGCATGCTTTGGGAAGGGCTGGTACCGGGGCACCAGGAGAGCTTTGCTATCGGATAAGTCTTCCAAGATATTTGAGGCAAAGCGGAGGGGAAAACAGCTGGATGTAGCAGAAGATCCCTCCCTTGTCCCCCTCTTAGCCTTTCGAAACCAAAAACAGTCTGTGTATTTTTTACAAAAGATGATACTTTTCTGATGATTCAGCACAAAAGTGAAGCTATCGGTTATCGTAAGCCTCCCTTTTGACTGGAATGTGTGTCAAAATCAAAGGCTCCCTCAAAAGCATGTGACTGGTCTGTCACATCCTCTCCTGCGCCCAGATAGCCTTTCCTTACAGCTCAAAATTTGAGTACAACATGAATGCTCTTCACGATTACACGTAGCATTCATAAACCTAGGTCTAATTCATAATCAGAGGTAGACATATTCCTGAAACATCACACCGGGTGTCCAAGAAAATCTCATCAACTCAACCTGATTTTCAATTATGGAACACTCCCATAAACAGATCATGAAGCTCATATCTGCATTATCACTCAGCTCTGGTAAATAGTTTGAGACATGGCAATAAGCCCTCTAAGCATTGCGTGGAATTTATTTACTGCACTTGTTTCTCAAATACCACTTAAAATTCTCCATGTCCCCTATGACACTTTGTCTCAGAGGGCAGACAGTCCATGGGGGGCTATCATTGCCTGGAGGAGGAGGAGGAGGAGGAAGTGGGGGGGAATGAAGCATCAAAAGCAAAACAAGCTTCCAAAAAAGCACAGATAAATACATGTGAAGAGGCTTTCTGTCTGCATGGAGGAGCTCTGATTCAATCAAATACATGATTTAGAGCATAGCCGCTTATGCATATAAAAGAAATAACATGCACAGGCTGTAACAACAGCATTTGCATTTTGAAGCGTCCAACTTTTAAAGAGACGGTTTGGTTACATGCTGACTAAATATCATCTGTGGTATTTACAGGGTGGAGGAAGAAACAGCTATTTTCCTTTTGGGTCAGCAGTCCAGTCCTGCAGCATGGTGGGGCTACTGGGTTTCTCTCCCAACCCACTCAACCACGGGCTGCAGCAGGGAGCTGCAGGGAGGTGGGGACAGGTTCCCAGGCAAAACGGAGACCTCTTTCTTGGTAGGAGTTGGTCCATCCATGTCCCTCAGCTTTGATAAAGAGTCTTTTGCAGACCTGACACTGCTAGAGCCACCTCCTTTTACCAGGAGAGGCATCACAAATTGCTGCTTGTTGTGCATGCAGCTCCTTGAACTGGATAAATGACCTGTATTGATAGACATGCACCTCTCTTCTACCCTCACTTACTACTCATGCACACCTCTGTTTGCCCTGCCTCTGATCTACTCGGGGTTTAGCTCTCTTGTGTCTAGACCCTGTTGCATAATGTGCTAATGCTTTCTTTTAACCTACCAGTTGCCAGGTCAGATGTTTTTCTCCCCAGGGGAGCTAGAAAGCCTTGTGACTGCAAGCCTGCTTCCGTCCCATGTGAGGCTACTTCACACAGGTTATTTGTGAGGGTTTCTGGCTGAGGGCTCAGTAGTCAGCCAAGTGGAAAGACCTGCTCTCAGGGCTGCATGTCTGTGAGCTGTAGTTAAACTTCCCTTGGGCCTTGCGGTCTTGGTCGGGGTGCTCTTCTGGCCTATGCTTGCTCAGAGGGACAGCAAGGTCCTGGCACTGAGAGAGGGTGGGAGAGAGATTTCCGCTTGACTGTCTTTCAGGCTGAAGTGCCACCTAGATGGGCTCCCAAGCCCAGAGTGTCCGACCTAAGCAGCTCAGGTAATGATTAAGCCTCTAAAGGGGAAAAAGAGTGGAAGAGAAACCAGAATAGAAATAAAATTTGGAGGAGAAAAACAGGATCATGGGGTAAGAAAGGAGGAAGAAAGGAACACATACTAAAAATTGTGGCTATGGACAACTGGTGAGAAAAACGGAACTTTTTGGAAAGCGGACTGAAACATGCGTGCATGCATGTGTGTGTGTGTGTGTGCGCGTCTGTACACTGCACAAGTGCACACACAGGGCAAAAGAGAGAAGAGAAGGGCACATTGCAATGACCAGGTGCTCATCACTCCTGAAAACCAGCCTGCTTTTGTTCAAGTGCCTACATATCTTGTGTGAGAGTCTAAGCTTAGGTATGCAGGCTTGGAAATTTGGACCCCAGGGCACCTAGGAATTCATGGTCCCTACAGTCAGAAAGAGGAGCTTCCTCAGACCCCCGGGGCTGCATGAGCTCTGAAGTTTGAAGATAACCTCAGGCAATTTTCAGTAAATGCTATGAAGGGCATCACCTGTTTTACAGCTAGGAAAAGCAATGTCCAGCGTTTGATTCCCCATTGCATCCACTGCACACCATCTTAATTTCGATAGGAGGCAAAGAGATTTGAATTCAGTTTCTATCACTGTTCCAGCTGTCATTTCCCCATTACCTGTCTCCCTATCTTTTCCTTTGTAGTTTCCCTCACTGATTTCCTTTCCCTCTGCCTAAAACAAAGGGCTGTCACCTCCTTCCCTTAACCGGAGATGTCTTTTCATTCACTTCCTCTTGGTTGGGCACTGATCACGCGTACCCTCTGACCATGACTCCCTGGCCCTGCACTCCAGGTGATGGCCCCCCCGTACCCTTTTCTTTCTCTGCCTTGCTGTTGTGACCTGTGCTGCTGCAACCTGACCCACACCATCCTCATGGCTGCCCGTCTCTACCACCGCGACCCGTACTCCTCCTGTCCTCTGCCCTGACACCTGAGGTTCGTCGCACTCAGCCCAGCCCAGCTGTCGCTCCTGCAGCGCCTGGCTGTCTGCAGTGACTCTTGCATTCATGTGGAAGGAATAGGTTGTGACAGGGGTTTATTTATTTATTTTTTTATTTTTTTGTCATGCTGACTCTTCACCACTGTGGTGCCGGCTGCACTTTTCAGGCCTGGCTCTCCCTGGCAATGGTCCGGGTGGGATGGGGTGAAGAGCTTGCTGGCAGTGCATTTGAAGGCAGCTTAGCCCATGCCCGTGCCTGAATGCCAAAAGATGCTTTAATAGCACTTGTATCCAACTGGAAAGGCTTAGTTCATTAAAAATTCAAGTTCAAGAAATTGACCTTTGGGTCTTTGGGAATACCAGCTTTCCACACTGCACCATGTGGATAGAAAACCCTGTGCAGCAAAACTACTCTTTGACTCATTTGATGCCCACATGAAAGTCAACTCCAGAAGCCAACTGTGTGCAACTATACAAATGTAGGTTTTTCCAGTGCTCTGCTGCTCTTTGTAGCCTGCCTATTGTCTACTTGCACCTCTACAGATAGTTTTTTTTTATTTTTGCCTCTCTATTCAAAGCAGAATCTAAAAATGCCTGTACAGTCCACTTCTGAAGCGCTCTCTCTGGGCACAGAAAGGTCTCTGACATCCAAGAGCAATTTGTCTTTCATTTTCAGTGCACTGGCTTGTACATTTGCTGAGGGTGACCAGAGAAGCTAGGATCTTGCTGCCCTCATAAACTTGCCAGTATATTTGCTGGAGGCATGATGTGCTCCCTGAGAGCTCTATGTTACCAGTGGTTTCCAGGAATGAGATATAAAAGTGAATCTCACAATGCAACAAGAAATATTAAGGGAGGATGCACTTTGCATATAAAAAGTCAAACCGTCCTCAGGCCATAGGGCAGAACTAGTAAGAAAACTGACTGAGGATAACATCCATGGGGATTTTTTTTTTGCCTTATGGTGGAAGACAGCATTAACTTACTATGCCTGGTACAGGGCTACACAAGCCAGCCAGGTGATGTTACCACTAGAAAGGCCACCTGCTGTGAGGATGGACTTTTAGTGTGCTATGTGCACATAATGTAGTGTGCTTGAAAATGGAAAATAAAATCAAGGACTTGGCAGACAGAGATGATGTGGCTATTCATATGTGCATGAGACAGGACACTGGGTAATGCAGCTCTTTAATAAATGTTTAGATCATTGAATAAGACAAGCAGTATTGTAATACAATGAGAAGAGCATATACAGGAAAGGGAAAGCAAGCAAGGTCTCTCATGTGTCCCAGCAGCAGATGGACACATTGCTGTGACAGAGACTGTGGCAGTGCTGTCCCTAGTGTGAGTGTGTGGAGCGGGGCTAAGGGGGATGCCCAGAGATTTTGAGAGAAAAAGAGGATGCTTCCCATAGGAAGGCAGAAGGTAGAGGTTCATCTCCACTAATTTTAGGTATTTAAACCCATGCTGTTAGTTCCCCTTATATTTCATGGAGAGAGAGAGAGGCACTTTCAGATCATTCAGGCTAACTTTGTGCAGAGGTGCCTTCTTCTCTTCTGCTGTTTTTAGAGAGCGCTTAAAACAGCAAGGCTCCCAAAACAGGAGTTAAACTTAGGTGGTGGTGAAATCAGGCTAGGATGCTGATAAATGTTCTCGATGCATGCCGTTTCTTCCAGTTCTGCACTGTTGAAGGGTTCATTACAGCCCTGATGGATGAGTATCCTCATCTCCTGAGAGCCAGGAAGAAGGTCTTCATTGCGATAGTCTGTTTGATCTCTTACCTCATTGGATTCTCCAATATCACCCAGGTACAGCTAGCAGTGCTTGTGCCTCTGTTTGTGGCACCTTTCTATTCACCTTTGCCTATCACAGCAGCACTGGAAGCTTTGAGTGAAGTGACCGTGTCCCTAGGAGGCATCCTAAGGCCAGACAAATGGGCTTGCTCATCACTACCATGGCTTAAGTGATCTAAGACTCCTCCGTAGTTGTCACCACCATCCTGTAGTCCGTGTGTCCTGTTTTCATTTTCTCTTGTTTTTTGCAATAAAGGCTCAGGCCAACAAAACCCAAACTGAGAGACTGCCTGGTGGAAAGGGTTAAGATAGCATAAAGAAGACAGGTCTGTTGGGGCCCTGAACCTACGAGGCTGAAGCCAAGGTTCATGTGCGTGGAGGTCAGGGCTGAGTGACATGGAGACCATTTGTGGAGCTCTGTAGGTTCATGCAGAGGTAAGGCAGCAAAACTCCCGGGAGGGGCAGAGCAGACTAATGTAAGTGACTCCATCTAAGACAGAGAAAAGTAAGAAAGCTAAATCAAGGCATCCTGTACTCCTCACTGTTGGCCATGTCTGAGCACACTGGCTAATTAACTGCAAGCGCACGCCAGTTTTGATGCTGGGAACCAGACTGCAGTAGCAACATTGCAATGCTAACTCCACTGTCCAAGAAAATTAACATCAAATTAACATCCAAGATGTAGATAGTACCAGCCGAAACAGCTGGCTGATAGCGTCTACGATGATCAGTAACTAAACAACTTGAACCTCGCTGTCTCCTCAGGGTGGTATTTATGTCTTCAAGCTGTTTGATTATTACTCAGCGAGTGGCATGTGTCTTCTCTTCCTTGTCTTCTTTGAGACCATCTCAATTTCTTGGTGTTACGGTAAGCACAAAAGACCTACTTCCTTCATTTTTCTCTACAGGTATGGTGGGATTTTCAAAAGCCTCCCACAGTGAAGCCAATGAAAGCTTTGTAACTGAAAATACCTTAAGCTGATAATTTCAGAAAATCAGGAGCGGGAGGCTGAACTCTCACATCTGCAGGCCTCCGGTCAGAGGACACAAGCACAGAGACCTCTGTACAAAGTAGCAGATGCCTAGGAACCTCCCCTCTGATTTCTTAAGAGGGCAACAGGAACATGGAAGCTGCTAGCATGAATCCACTTGTGTCCCCTCCTGCCCCCGCTCCAGATAATGCTTCTCTGTGACACACAGTTGTCATCCTTTTACTGTGGCTGGCCTGTTCTCTGTCATGAGAAGAGGTGATAAGCATGGTGCTGAGAAAGGATGTCTTTTTCAACGCTTATTTCTTCTTGTAGGCGTGAACAGATTCTACAAGAACATTGAAGAAATGATTGGCTACAAACCTTGCATGTGGTGGAAGATCTGCTGGGCCTTCTTCACGCCTCTTGTCTGCTTGGTAAGAACAGAGGCATCCTATCTGCAGAAGGGATCCCCAAAGGGCTTCTTAGCTTGGATAGGATGTGGGGGAAACAGGATGTTTTCAGGCTAGTGTAGCTCTGTCCTTAACTGCAAGATGGTTTTAGGCAGACCTGAGACGGGTAAGGTAATGCTAGGATCTCTGCCTGCTGGAAATTAGCCAGAAGAAAGGTTCCAGAATGGTTGTTTTAACCTGGATGATGCTATCAGTTATTTATTCTTCTTTCTGACATGCCAGAAGATAAACAAATAATTTACTACTTTAGAAAGCCATTATTGGCCCCTGATTAAGGTGCTCAGCCGCTCCAGCCTCAGCCACTGCCAGGCTTGTCAAAGCAAGAAAACAAATGCAATATAGCTGACTGCAGAGCAATTTCACCTTTCCTGGTTCCCACACCCCTAGTAAGACTTGTACAGGGAATGGTGCGAGAAGGGCTCCTGAGACCAGCTGTGAGGAAGCTGTTAACTGGCTTAGGACCTAGTATGAGAGATACCGCTTGTCCAGTGTCGGAATTCCATTCGGAGTATTCCAATTCCAGCTTTCCACATAGGAAATTCAGGGGAGAAATTGTATAAAATTACCACTTGGTAGGCTGAAAACATCTGAGACTAGTTTAAGGAGCTGCTGAATTGCTGTAAGGCTCTTGAGAGCTAGGAGGATGATGAAGTAAAGAGTGAATGGATGGTCCCTGATTTTGAACATCTTTACCTGTGATTGTTGCTTCTTTTCCCAGGGTGTATTCTTCTTCAGCGTGGTGGAAATGACTCCTCTGACACTGGGAAAATATGTCTATCCCGCATGGGGACAAGGCATTGGTTGGCTTATGGCTCTCTCCTCCATGATACTGATTCCAGGGTACATGCTGTACAGTTTCTTCACCTCGAAAGGGACTCTCCAGCAGGTATGACTAACTTGGCAACTTCTCTACTGCTTTCTGCTTAGTGTAAACTTCTCCCTGAATTAAATCAAAGGAGAATCAAGGAGACTCTGCACTGTGCTCCTCTGACAAAGTCTGTTTTGTCAGTGTGCTTCAGGTTGGGGCTGCAGGAGCTATGCACACCCTCTCCTCCAGGAGAGTACAAATCAGTCCCAGCGCAAGGCAGTATGTGACTGGCTGTATCTGGCCACGTAGACAGACCTTCAGGTAGTCGCTCCTTGGGTCAGATTGCTGTTGGTGTCTTCCACTGTGATTCCCTGTCAAACTTTGTGCTGTCATTGTCACAGAAAGCGAGCCCTCTTCACCTGGACAGCTCGCCTGGAGAGGTGCAAGGGAGTGGAGCCCTGCAAGAGGTGCCTCAGTGGTTGTTTGGGAAGAAATCCTTGAGGTTTCTTCACCCTGAGAATTCCCAGTTCCCAGCCAGCTCTGGCTACAAGCATAGTTACCTTATGGCAGTTCTCATTGGAGAGATCAGCATCCACCAAGCATGAAGCTTGCAATACCTCAGGGCTAAGACTTAGTAATGAATTAAACATGCACAGTAGCAGTTTGTCATGTGCTTTGCGGAGGGCACTCACTGAATGAGAGGGTTAAGAAGCAAGGCATAATTTTCTGCAGGACTCCCAGTATCTACAACTCTTTGTTCTTGTTTAAAACATTTTTTTCCTTATTTCGAGCAGGGCTTTATGGAGCAGTGAAGCAGGGTATATCATACCTAGTAATTACTGTTAAGATCTTATTTATAATGTTGATGTTCAGTTTGAGAACACTGTGTACAAAGTGCTTGACCTGATGCCATCATCTGCAAGCTATTGGCATAATAAATTGCTACTGGGGTGCTAATTTGTTGCATCAGCCACAGAGTCTATTTAGATAGATTCCATGTGGTTACTTCACGTTTACTGGGAAATATTTTGGCTGAAGTTGCTAGGCTAAGGTTAGCCTCAGGTTCCTGAGTTCAGGTTCCAGGTGGGATTGACTTTCTTTTTTCCCAGCTATCCATTTAGAGGATGCTGTTGGAACTGGGCTGGTTTGGTATCTCATATCTGCTTTGTATTTCTGGTCTCTAGTTTTAAGTCAGTTTTGTGTTTTTATCATTTTTTACCATTGGTGTTGAGATCAGCATTGAGGTTTCTGCAAGATTCAAGTCAGAGCACTGTCCCAAGCCACTTTGGTGATTATGATTTGAGGGCCACTTGCAATTCCAATAGCAGATTTTATATATATGTGTGTGTGCATGTGTATGTATATATATATATATATGTAATGCATGTATATGTAATGCATAACATGAGCTGCAAAAGGGGGAAAAGGGAAGTCTGCAAATGCAGATACAAGTTCAACCCCATGCTCAATCCTGTACCCACTAGGGACAGTAGCAGCGTGTCTTGGCATCTGTGCAAGCCAACCTGAGCTGGCCTGAGGTCTCCCAAGATTGATTCCCCTGCTTTTGACCAAGGTGCTGGTACTGATAATAGGCAGCAAGCACAGTAATCCTGGTGCTTCAAAAGTGCCGGGAGCTGAGAGCGTGGCTCCACTGGGATCTCCCGTGCTGCCCTAGAGGCTGAGGCATGAACTGCAGGTCACGAGTGCATTTCCCCCTTTTCCCTCAGCATCTAGGGCAAATCAGCAGTGTTAGTCAACAGCACGAGTGGCCTGTGTGCGCTGTCCTCTTCCCTCTCTCCCTCTAACAGGCTCCATATCCTGGGCCAGCCATTTTTTTAAGGAGTCTCAGATCTCTTCCTTATGGTCCATAGATCCAGAAATCAGCAGCACATGGCAGGCAGGAAGAAAGTATGCCTCTGTGTGTGTGTGTGTGTGTGTGTGTGTGTGTGTGTGTGTGAGAGAGAGAGAGAGAGAGAGAGAGAGAGAGAGAGAGAGAGAGAGAGAGAGAATTTTTGGCCTCTTATATACACAGATCCTGGATTAGTTTGTAATAGAGCTGAAGCTAGAGGGAAATTAGATGCCAATGCAGAATAAAGTGATTTTGACAGACAGGAAAGATTATAAGTCATTTTGATCCTACTGTGCATGAATGTGAGGGGAAAAAAGAAAGACCATGAATGGCAGAAGCAGCTCAGTGAACATTTCAGGGACTTCACCCAGCAACAGCCACTTCAGCTGTATTGCAGAGTAGGAGCTTGTTTCTCTTTGCTGGAAAGGGCTTCTTCCTGACTTAGTGATGTCTATTCAGGTCAGGCTCAATCCTCCGCTGCCTTCTCTTTTGCAACCAAAAGCATCAGTCCCTTTCTGACAGGCAAAAGTGATTCATTCTTCTTCATCACTCCTGATGTTCAGTCCACACGCCTCCAGTAATGACTTGCGCCTCCATATTTTCCTGGGTTCTTTCTTCCTTTTACTTAGCCCTACGGTTTTCATTTGATCCCTTCAGGGTGGCGTAACCAGGCATCACTGCTGGTGGAAAGGTTGGTGCAGGTGGACTGGTCTGACCTGTGTCAGAGGCAAAGACTATAACCTTGCCAGCATGCTGCAGCTAGTTTATAATGTTTTATAATAAACTCTAGCTGAAAAAAATATGGAAACTGGGAAAAAGAGTCTGCTCTGAAGTCTGTGACATTACAGCTCTCTCTTGTTCCTGCTTGCTGCTGATATTGCCTGGTAACAGTTTGCCCGTGTTTTAATGGTGATCCCTGTATTTCAGATAAAAGGAGAAGCTGCTGTGCTTGGAGCAGTACCAAAGCAAAGGTGTCTTGCAGAGAGTCGCACTGAATTGCTGAATGGTGCTGGAGGAGTAATTTTAGTAGTATGCTCCTTCACCTCTTGCTGTAACTAGGGCCATGGCTGAGGCTTGGGGACAGGGGTCCCAACCCTCTGCTGCTGTCATGCTCCAGACGTCTCACTGCTGTTTTCTCCTTGAAGCCCCCTGGCAGCTTATGTGCACTCTTCCTTTCTTCCTGGGCAGCGTTTCCAGCAGATGACACAGCCCAAGCCAGAGGCAACTGCGCAGAACAACGGCCTCCAGCCAAAGACTTCGTTGAATGGGAGACCCTCGGACGCCGCAGTCTAGGAGAGCTGGACCTGCTTGCCCTGCCCCATAGCTGTTCACGCCACACTGTCCCTTGACCTCCTCCGACATGGCTCGTGTGTCCCTGGCTCTGCTGTGGTGTTTGCTCGTTGAAGAGAGGACCTGGTGGAAGAGGCCATCCCATGCCTCTTCCTCCCAGCCCAGCTTATCAAGGCTCTGCACAAGCTGCCACTAGGACATTTTGCAGTGACCACCTTCATCATGCAACATCCTGGTTCGGGCTCTCAGAAAGGAGCGGTCCGTGCTTGAGTCTTCCTTCTCCTGATGAGAGGTGATGTTTCCTAAATAGCTTAGACTTGTCACTGACCATTTCTTTGCTCTTCATCTTCCTTCTCATGTGAAGCTCTCTACAGAGTACCCAGTAGCCTACATCCACATTGTCCCTTATAAAGCCAGCCGACACCAGGGTTCAAATCCCAGATTGTTGTTGATTGATCTAGCATAAAACACTACTACTTAATGAATAATTGGAGGGGATGGGGCACAACAAGCAATTCTAGTGAGGAGTCCAGCGTGCTGGTAGCTGTAGGACATGGACCCTGAAAACTGGAGAAGGACACTGGGGCAGTGATGTGCTGCTTGCATAGTTCAGCTCTGCTCAGTCTCCAGCCATTATCATGCATCCACTGGGGCTGCCACTGCGAGCCAGAGCCAAGCATGTCAGGCAGCCTTTTCTGCTGGAGTGACCTGCCCCTTGTAGCTTTGCGCAGTAACCACTCTCTGACCCTAAAATGCAGTTACAAGGGTAAGTGGAGGGCTCTTTACTCGAGGCTTGACCTGTCTCTGTCTCTGACCATGCTCTGCTGTGGTCAGTTTTGTGTTCAGGCAAGAGGTCTGCTGTGTCACACAAAGACTTTCCTGCATGGTGCAAAGCTCCCATCTAAGTGGAATGAAACAGCTCCTGCTGAACAGCCTCCTTGGCTAAGTCCCTACGTAGGAAGCAGTAAGATGCGGGGTAGTGCCCAAGATTAGTGTAGCTTATACCTTTTCGGGAAGTGGCAACACCTACAACCCAGCCTGTGGAAGACAGGAGTTCCTGGAGGTGCTGGTAGGACTTGCCTACCATGCTTAAACTCGTCCTCGTGAACCAGTGCTGATTTCCCTTATGAAGTCTCTGTGCAAACAGTCCCTGATGCTGACATGTCCTGACTTCCAGCACACACAGTACTGGGAGCAGCGAGCTGTTGTAGATAGTGCTGGAGGTGGGTGTAGCACCTGGGAGGAGGCAACAGCATGCTTCAGAGCAGTCCTAAAGCAGCGGTATATTTCTTGCTTGTAAAGCCTTGAAAAAGGATGCGGCTTCTAATAGTGCCATTGTACAGCTCTTTTACCCACCTTAATTTTCCAAAGTGCTTGCCTGGTAGGTAAGGCTCTCGGTCAGGTATGAGAGTAATGTTCTTGTTTGTGATAGCCCCGAATGACCCCGTGTGGAGATATCTCTGCCCTCAGAGTGTTTGATGGTGTGGACACGCTGTGTAACTCTGGGCAAATTAGGGCTGTCTCTTCCCTCCCTTGGCAGACTGAAGCATCGCAAGGTTTCCCTGGCCAGCGTTCACGCTGACTCGCACACCCAGGTTCGGCTCTGAATCAATTAGTAGGTATGTGGCCACGCACTCTTCTCTCCGAGGGATACGATCCGGCGTGTGACAGGCCAAAACCCCCTTGGCTTCCCCTCACGAGCCCTGAGGCAGGCACTGCTGAATGATGAACCTTTGTGCAATTATTCAGCTCTCAGTTAGAGCTTCTAACCTCAGCATTTGTCTGACTTGTGGTCTTGCATGTGGCGCATGTAAAACATCACGCCAGGTGTGGCAGCAGGGGCTGCCCTGCACATCGCCTCCTCAAGCTAATAATATTCAATGAGAGTTAACCATTTGCTCAATTTCCTCCCTCTATCCTTGTCTTTTATTTTCTCTTTTTTCCTGCTTCTTTTTCCTTCTGTTGCCTCACTTCTGCCCAACTGTTATCCATCCAGTAGAAATTATCTCCCTCAGCTAGCTTCTTCCTACTTTTTTCCTCCCATTACTGTCAAATTATAGCTCTATCTCCCTTCTCTTCTCCCTTCCATTCTTTCTCCGTTTCTCTCTCTCTATTTTATTGCCAGCTTCACTTCCCTGCTTCATGCACCTGCTCTCTTTCCAGTCTTATTGCTTATTGTGGTTGCTTGTGGCTCAGCCGCTAGCTGTGACAGTGATCAGCCCTCCTGCCCACTGGAAGTTGGAGGAGCTCAGGACCCCATGAAGGAGCCCAGCTTTCTGCAGGAGCCAGTCCCTAAGAAGTGATACCTGTCCCAGTATCAAACCTAAAATGAATTTCCTGCTGTCTGCTCTTCATCTTTGCACCAGAACGAGTTGTGCCAAACAACCCTATCCCTTGATATATTGGTAAAAGAGGTACTCAAAACCATGTACCACCAGCTTTTGCATAGCTGTGGCTGTTCTGAAAGATTTTGTGGCCTTTTCTGGGTTTGCACTGTTTTATTTTTACCATGAATGTTTGGATCTGCAAAGTCTGGCATTTGCAGTATGGCAGAGAGGCATTTGCCCTCAGTCGAGTTCTGCCTTTTTGACCGATATCCTTCTCCAGCGTTACAAACTCATCTAACCCTAAATGCTAAACAGTGCTTCCCTCCTCCATCACACTCTGGTTTCCTGTGTAGTTTTCAGGTGGGGATGGGGATGACCCCTTTTACCTCACCCCTTGCCTCAGAAATGCCGCCTGTGTGCAGGTGCAGCGAGGCAGCCATACCTGCTTATCAAATCTTTGACTTCAGTCGTTGGGTGCCAGCTAAAGGGCACGTGCCGCGTTAGGTGACACTAAATCCTTTGCAAGAGCTGCTTTTAGCTGAAGTGCAGTTCCCGCACTGCCTTACTTCTGGTGACTGCACCTCTACTCCCAAATTGTTTTGGCTCCTCAGTAGAGAAGGCGTTTTCATGGCTAGGGAAACCTTGCTCCTTGCTACTCTCACCTACAACATCGCTGAGTTTCCTCTGCCGTGGTGGCTCCCCAGCGCCTGCCAACATCTCCCTCCCTGCAAGCCAGCCAAAATAATCTGCCATGAAATCACTTAATTCTAAGGAGCTATTTAGGGAGCTGTGCTCAAATCCCTCTGAAATCCTCTTTTTCCTGAGGGCTGCAAAAAAAAAAAAAAGCCGTCGCCTCCACCCTCTGCAGCAGCATGGGGAGCAGGGGGCAGGGGGGAGAGGTAGAAAGCGGGATTGCTTCATTGCTGCTTGGACGCCACTTCCTGATGAGATGTGCATGGGATCCTCTCCCCTGGGAGAGGAGCGCTCTTCCTCCCCCCACTCGCCTAGATGTGCTCCAACAGCTGGCAACCGATTGTACGAAAATGCCTGTAATGTTCGCAACGTGATACAGATGCGGTGTGGCTCTGTAAGGCTTCGGCTAGCAGGTCGCCGCGTAGTTTGTAGTCTCTCAACTTCTCTATTAAAAGATGTGTCGGTCACATTCATGCTGTGCACTGGGGAGAAGGGTGGGATGAGGTGCAGCATGCTGTCCCGCTGGCCCCTGGCCCTGCTGGGCAGCGTGGAGACACCATGTGTATGAGGAGATCGGTGGCTGGGGGTCCCCCATCCCATCTAGTGCAGCAGGCACCAGGGCAGGCCCTCTCACAGCACCAGTAGCCCCCACTAACCCAGCTGCTCAGGAGGAGAGGGGCACGGAGGGAGAGGATCATGGTCCTCAGGGAAATGGGAAGGCTGGTATGCCAGTTTCTGACAGCTTCAGTGAGCAACAAGCTTAAAAATCAGCAACTTGTGAAATGACCAACTTGTCATTGTGCGTCTCCAGTCCCAGGCCGGGTTTCTCTTGGGAAAAGGGTGCCCATGGGTGCATTTGGTGCCAAGAGTCAAACGGGGAGGAGGTCTAGACCATGCAGTCCGCTGTTGTTTGCCTTGCATTGAGCATGCTGGCCTGTGGGCTACCAGCCTCCCTTGGCAATGGAGCACGCCATGCATGCCGCACCGTCCTGGGGAGCTGAGTGCACGAAGCGTGGCGCTCTGCAGCGTAAGCTGGCACTGGGGCTGAAGGCCACACAGTGCATCCATCTAACGCGTTTATCTTCTCCTGACGTCTCATTCTGACTCGGCAGAGTTCAAGCCTTTGATTAGAGGTCATTTGAGCATCACACGGCTAGGAAGAAAAATCCTGGACTGACAGAGCTGTTCAATATGACATTTCTTCTTACTCGGTTGTAGTATGTTAACGCTGAAACACGTGGGAACTAGCTTTCAAAGATGAGCATGCAGACTATTCTGCTCCTTGCTCCCCTTCGAAGCTCTTGAAACGGGGCAGGAAAGGGCGTTAAGGGAGAGCAGAAAGATGTGGGCTCCCACAGCCTGCAAGGAGACGCTTTTCCTTTGTCCCATGATGTCGAGGACCTTGAGGTTGGTATATCCCCCCCATCCTGAGCTCTCTCATCAGACCTGCTTTCCCCGTGGCCTCCTGGGACCCAGCAGTCCCCTGGGACTTAACTGGGCTTTCTCAGCCTAATCCTGAAAGGAGACCTGCCCAGATCAAGGCAGAGAGCAATGCTTGCACGAGGTACCTATCACTCCTCCCTTCTCGCTTTCTTTCTCTTCCTGCTTTACAGCCTCCCTCTCTCCCGTCCCTTCTTCTCTCTTCAGTGAGAGGCTTTGCTCTTTGCCCCAGCGCCGCTGTGCCCGTGACCAGCAAGCCCTGACCCGCCGGGCGATGTGGGGTTTACCCGGCCGGGGTGAGGGCCGACACAGGGCGCCAGCAGCCAGTGGCAGGAAAGTCACTGTGTGGAGGCAGGGACGCCTTCGCCCTCGCCGCTCCTCCAGCCCCCACCACGCGTTTCTGCGCCGCTTGCTTTCCCGGGGAGCAGGGCTCGACTCCTGCCAGTACTGTCAGATCGCCTCTGCTAATGGCATTTTGCTCAACGCGGGAGGTTAATACTCTTGTTGCCATCTAAAAGGCTGTCAGATGAAGTAGGCTTTCCTCTCCCTGATGGAAAGCCCTCCGTAGCCAGAAGAAGGGGAACGAGTGCTAGCGTCAATGCGAAAGCCGCAGCACTTTGCAATCCTGGCTTTTCCTTCACTTGCTGTATCTTTAATAATATGTTAAAGCGGTGCTAGGGGTTAGAGGCCCGCGCAGGCTGCGATGTTGACGTCAAAGCTGCGTGCTGCTGCCAGCCGCGCCACGGCAGGGTCACGAAACACCCGGGGCTGTTTATCCCAGCAGGAGTAACCAACCCCACAGACGCCTTGCCCGTCTCCCAGCGTCCCGGGTCCGGTGCCGTCTTGAAACGCAGCATTCGCGTGCCCTTTCCCGTGCCCTTGTGCGATGCTGTTCGTGCCTCGGGAAGGGCTGCGCTGAGTTTTTTTCCCCCCGGCTCTCAAGCTTGTTTCGTTGCACCCCAAGAGGCGCTGCGTGTTGCTGCGAACTCGCTGGCCCGTGGGCTACCTGTTGCACCACCGGCCCCACGAGGGCACCGGCCGTACAAAAGCCCTCGGGGCTGCCGGGCCGGCGCGGGGCTCTGGGGACGCGGCCGAGGACGCGAGGGGCCGACAGCCGAGACGCGTCCGTGTCCGGCCAGCTCGGAAGAGGTTAGTGCTGCCCGCGCCGACGCTGATGGAGACGCAGCCTGGTAGCGCCGCTCCGCCAGGAAAACGGTTCCCAGCCTTCGGCGGCGGCTGCCAGGGGCCAAGCTGGGGCCCACCCAGGCGGCAGGGCAAACCCGCCGGCGCAGATGACCGCGCTGCAGCCGGGTGGGTGGCAGCCGTGAAGCGGACTTGGCCCAAAACGTTGGAGCGGGTTTAAGTCCGGCTGCCTGCTTGCATGCTCTTCGCCTCGGGGGTGCGTATTGGTGTTTCTGGCCACGAAGCAAACGGAGCGGGAAAGGACCTGCCCCCTGTCACTGGTGCAATGAGACGGGGGGGGGGGGGGTTGGCGGTCTCAGCAGGCCCTGCCAGCGGGGCTGGAGCAGGGCTGGGACGGCGCGGGCAGCTGCTGGCACCGCGAGCCCAGGGCTGGGCAAGCCCAGGGGCCGCGGCCAGAGCGTGGCGCCAGCTTTGGGCTGGGAGGTTTTTTTTGTTTTTGTTTTTTTCTTTCTTTGAAGGCCGTTTGGGTGCAAGCAAACTCTTGGCCAGCTCTTGCGTTATCTCAGACGGGCTGGGAAAGTGCAACTGCCTCCCTCCGTGACCCTGTGAAGCACAACACCAAAACGTTTTGGTGTCGTTGCTGCTGGGCCGCCGTGGATCCCGCTGAAACCCGCCTCGTCTTTTCGAGCGCAGATGGCTCTTCAAAGGCAAACGCAGCCTTTGCGTTGCGCCCCCTCCGTCCCCCGGCCCACGCCTGCCCCGCAGCGCCGGCCCCTTGCAGGACCGCAGCCCCCCGCCTCGCTCGGGGCGCAGGTGCCGGAGAGCCTGCCCCCCCCAACCCCGAGCGAACGCACGACCACCCCGGGCGAGGCGACGAGCCGGCTGAGCTCCCCGGCGGTCTGCTGGCTCGTGCCCGCGTGGCGCGGCGCCGAGAGCGCGGCCCGCTGCAGCCCCGGCTGTCCCAGCCCCGGTGCCCGAAGCCCTGCGGCTTCAGAGCCGGGGGAGTTTCTGAAGGGTGCCTGGCTCTGCAGGAGCGGAGGAGAGCCAAGATATTCGTCCCCTGCCTGCACTCGCTGCAAATGAGGAGATTAGGAATTATAAGCCAGGATTTGCCTTTTTAAGCGGCTTTTGAGCTCTGCGCAGGAAACTTCGGCCTGATGCTCTGAGGGGAGCGCGGCGACAGGGCGGCTGTAATAGCTCCCGCCATGCTCCGCTGCCGACGTTTCGGCGGTGACAGCCGTGGCTTAGCAGCGCTCTCCAGCTCTAAAAGCAGCTGCTGTGAGTGATGTTTTGGCATGAGAAAGGTGTTGGCAGAGGGAGGGAGGGAGGCCCTGCCGCCCGGGGCGGGGGTATCTCCATGGCATCCCAGCCATGCACAGGCGGCTGCCCCAGCTCGCCGCCCGGCCCCATGGCCGTGTCCCCCAGGGCTTCCCATGGCCTTCAGGACGTCTGCTGGGAGCTGCCTCCATGGGGGGTTTGCTTACGGGTAAAGGCACAGACCTTCCTTCAGCCTGCGATGAAGAGGGCACGAGGCAGCTTTTCTGGGGTTCACAGATGCTTTGGGCTTTTTCCTTGGGGAAACAGAGGGAGAGTTTGTATTAAACATCACAGTCTAAAGGCTGCTGAGCCACCGCGAGATGTCTGCCGTAGCAGGGTCACCGTGGCTGGGTCACTGCCGCCACCGGGCGCCGCGTACAGCCAGCCCTGGGCGGCCCCGGTCCGGCAGCCCACAGACACCGAGGACGGCTCGGAGGTAAACCACGACTCTCAGACTGAGGGCCGGCCTCTTCTCGGGTGAGCGGCTCTACCCCTTGCTGCTGCTGCCAGGCCAAGAGCTGGGGCTGATCTCTGCCAAAGAGCAGAGCGCCGGTACCTGCAGCGCCAGCAGCGGTTGCCGCTACGGGAGCTGCTGCTGAGACAGCATGTGCCGAACCGTCCCAGGTCGGAGCCTCCCGCAGCCTCCTGGACACCCGAAGGGCATCTGCCCTGCACTGCCAGCAGCCTCTGCCCTTGCAAGACAACATGATCTTTCTTTGGATTTGTTTCCCCCTTTTCCTTCCTTCCACTGTCTTCGTTGCAGACCTATGTGAAATGGTAGAGAACTGCTGTTTCTCCACTGGCATCTCTGTCCCCTTTCCCCCCACTAATGCTGACAGATGGCCTGGGTTTTATCTTTGAACAAGCTTTTTAATAAGGGCCTCTGCTTTTCTTTTGCATGTTTTTTTTTTCTGCTGTCCTGAGCAGCTGAATGAGTTGTCCTTTTCTCAGGGGAGGCTGGAAGGTGCAAGAGGAGGCTGAAGGCCGAGGGCAGATCCAAAGGGTTGGGGGGGTTTCTTTCTCTTTTGGAAGGGAGGCTAATTCTGCCCAGATTCATATGGTCCATACTGAGTAACACTCCCCCTCCTCCCCACAAAATGACGTGACGGGGAACTAGACCCACGTGGAGGTGAGGACTGGTGGATGCTTTGGGGCAGATCCTTGGTGCACAGAGAGCAAACGCAATGGCTGAAACCAGAGCTCTGCCCCTAGCCGAAACTGGGCTTGCAGGGAGCAGCTCGTGCTCAGGCTGAGGCTGGCATCAGCTGGATGGTTTTGGCAGAACCAGTACATGAAATGGCCCCCAAGCCTCACCTGTTAGCAGTGCTGGATGCTGCTGGCTCCCAGCCAGGGGATCAGCTGCATCCCCCACCATAGGGCAGGTGAAGCTTTGCTGGTGCCAGCAGCAGGGGGCCCAGCTGCTCCTCTCTGCCCCAGCCCTCCCTGTAGCACCAGCCTGTGCGAAAGCCTGGCCCTGCAGAGTGCTGGAGAGGTGCTGCTCGCTGGGCACCCTGTGAGAAGCTGGCAGAGGCACCAGCCTGCCCCAGCCCCACAGACCCAGCAGAGCGGGTCTCTACTACTCGTGGGAGAAGCATTTGCCTTTTGGTTTCCCCTCTCCATTTAGAGCTGTGACCTATCGGGGGAAAAGGAGGTGATTTCTTTCCTAGGTGGAGGGTCAGCCAGGCTGGGACTGGGCAGACGGGAAGAGTTTGTGGTGGCAAAGATTGGCCAGCCAGTGAATGGGACTGCCCTGAATGCACCATGGAGCAGCATGGGACATTTGCCGGTCTGCTTGGGCCATCATTCCTGCAAGCCACGTGGCTGAAACCTGAGGCTGTGGTGGTGTCCGTACTGGTGGGTGTTCAGCGCTGGAGAGCTGTGCAGAAGCCGAGGTCACAGGCACACAGGGAGGGAGGGCTTGCAGTACCCTCCTGCCACAGCGTCCCCCTGCACAGGACCCCCCCTCCCCCCCGACTGGCGCACGTTTTGTTTCGGAAAGCTCAAGCGAGGGTTGCCACCACCTGTTGCTGACTCCTAGGCTCTGAAGGGGATGCCCAGGGATGCAGTCGCTTCTGGACCTGCTCTAGGAGCTGTGATAAGAAAGACAAGATCTATGGAGAGCTTCCCTTTGCCCACGAGTGAAAGCCAGGCAACAGTAGGAGGGGTTGGGCACCAGTTGCCTTGTGGTAATGCATCAGTGGAGACACCAGGCAATAGCTGCATAAGGCCTTGATACTGCCTGGCTCACTTCAGTGGCTATTTTTCTTTGTGTTTTTTCCTATGCCTTTCACAGGTTTTTTTCTGCATTTGATTCTCCTAAAGGGTTTTCAAAATCAAATATCTTGGGGACTTGGTAGCAATATCCCTGAATTATTTGGCTGTGCCTGTCTTTGCAAGGGTTGGAGGTAGCATGGGCCTGGGTTCCCAGGGTCACAGGGGCTGCTGCACAGCAGGCTACCTCTGCTGCAAAGCTGGGGTCTCGCTAGCTTTAGGGGAAGGAAACAGCAGAGACTTTTCTGAAAGGGAAAAAAATAGCTAACAAGACTTCAGAATCTGCAGAAGGTTGTTGGAAAATTATCGTAGTGAATCCCGCCTATGCTCAGCAGAACTCTTTTTTGTTTTCTCCACCCGAATTTCCCCTTGCCTCGGCAGCTGAAGACAGTTTTGGCGGCTTGTCTGATCTTTCACTCGGATGGTTACAACTACCCTAACGTCAGCTGTCCCGAGTCACTCCTATTCCTGCCAGAGCTGCTTGTCCTGGCCATGGTAAGAGCCCTGCTCGTAGTGTCCCAGGAGAGCTGGCAGCCGGCTCGCCGCTCTCAGAGCCCCGCTGGCTGCCCCCTCACACTGCGCCCTTGTGCTAATATGGCCCGCACCAGGGATTGGGTCCTGATCGCATTTCAAGTTTTGGCCTTAGCTGGAGCCAGCACAGAGATGTTTGCTCAGAATGTATGGATTTGTATTTTCATACAAATGAAATGTCGTCCTCCCTCTCCTACACTTCCCAGTGACTTCGCTCCAAGTTCTTTTTATGAAAAATAGTAATAGCTCTTTCTGAAAAGCTGGTGAGGGGAGGAAGGGGAAAGAGCCTTATCCCATCTCAGGCAGTAGTGAAACCCAGAGGTGTGCAGAGGCAGCTGCGGGAGCGAGCAGCAAACTGAAGTGTGTCTGCGGCAAGGACATAGCATTAATGAGCCTGTGTTCGTGGGAGGAGTGAGCATCCCTCCTACCATTGGGCTGTGCTTTGTGCAAAGGAGCATCAGCATGTCTGCAGCTGCTGGCCGTGCTGAGCCCTGCAGTTGTCTTTCAGTCCACGTCGCTCCAGACTGAACTGGCTTTTTTCGAGTGAGCTGTAGAAATGGCACAGGACAGCAATGTGAGGACACGGATGGCTTTAACACTCTGCAATGGATACCTGTTTGCAGCGGGGTGTGGGAGAAGGGCTGCCCTAGTCTCTCTGAATTAGCAGGAGGAAACATATGAGATGAGCAGAAAGTGGTCAGCCAGTGCAGGGAAAGCCTTACGTGGTGGGTGCACAGCTGGACAAGTGGATGAGAGGGATGATTTCTCCTGTTGCTGGGACTGTGTGAGGCTTGTTTGATCAGCAAGCCTCTGATTACTCAGTGTGAGGCTTCTGAATATCTGAGATGAGGAGCTGAAATGTACTTAAAAATCAAGCCTTCTGTAATATCAGGGAACAGCAAGGTGTATATGGAATATTAGTATGGGTACATTTCTCTATCAGGCACTTGTCTTTGTCTCTACAGTCTCAGCCCTACAGTCCTATGGAGGGAAAATCCTTAAATCTCTCTTTTGCCACCTTCTTTTTTTTAATGTGAACTTGATATTGTTCAGGAGTATCTACCCTTCATGAGCAGAAGGCTTAGGGAGCCAAAGACTCTTGTTTTCAAGAAGTCACTGCTGACTGCACCATACTGTCAGACCCCGAGGCTGGAGTATGGCTGTTGCATAAAATGACATCCTACACTACACGGCTGAGAACTATCCCAGCTTGTGGATTGTATGGATTTCGACAAAAAGCACAGCTCCACAGCCAGCTTTTGACCTCAGCTGCATTCATTAGCTACAGGAAAGATGCTCCAAGTCCTCCCAAGTGTGACTGAGCTCTTAAACCGGTTAAATCCTACAGCCCTGCTCACCAAGTTGTCCTCGTCCTTGAGGCACCTGCCTATTTTTTTAGCTGCCTTGCTCATATCAGGCAGGAGTATGAGCATTACTCCTGGTTGCTCTAATCAGGATTTGGGCAGAGACTTTCTTGAAGGACACTTCTCCCCCATTAGCAGGTGATGATGGGAACCTTGAACCTGCAGGAACCCATGGAGCCCGACTCTGCCTTCAGATGTCCCCCTGGGACCCTCGAGGCACCAACAGGACCATTCCAGATTCCCCTACATGACGTGGAAATGGGGCCGTAGAGCCCTGCACACAATAGCAACGTTGCCGGCACTGTACTCTTGCGGTATGTGATAAGGGACCGTGACACAACAGCTTTGGGTTTGTGGTAACCCTCCTGCCACCATGATGCTCCCTGAGGGCCCCATTGTTTGTGTTGGTCTTGGGAAGAGTGTTTGACCCCAAGGGAAACGCCTGTGTGGAGCAGGAGACAGCAACAGCAGGCTATCTAGTACCGAATTCAGCAGCAACCCCTGTGCATCTTGCTTGGTGGGGGGTGGAGGGAACCCAGGTTTAGCAAAGCGCTTTAGGAATGTGCTGAATGTAATGCCCATCTTTAAAGTTTCAGAGAAAATTGCAAGTCGAAATTCTCTGCAGAAAGAAGTGGCATATTTGGATCAGCTCGGAATGTATTATGTATATGTTATTGTATATTATGTATGTATACTATTTACAGAAGACAGTACAGAGATGCAGTGTGATAGCTATAGTATATGCTTTCTGATCTGTAAACTCTTTGTACAGGCACTACCTGTCTCTGCCAGCACAGTGCCTGTCACAAAGGGACATGCCATCTTCTCATTAGCAATAATCAGTATATGCACATCAGAGCAAGGTAGGAGTATATCACATATAGACAATCTGTTTTTATTGCTTTCATCTTTACAGCCAGGTGTGTGATCTAAACATCAGGCAGAACTTGTTGAGATAAGCTCCTGTTTCAAAACATTTTAGAAAATAAATGTGTTTGGGATGGGCTGATTTATAATATATCCGTGGCACACAGAAACATAAATGGAAGCCTCACAATCCTGGGAAATTTCCTGTGTGTGTCTCAAAGGGATTTCTATCCTCCTAAGTGTTTTACTGGGCCTGGGCATCTAAGGGATTCTTTGAAGCCAGCAAAGAATTGGCAACCTATAGACAGCCTTTTCAGCAGGTGCAGTTTCACTGTAGCATTTGTTCAAGTCTTGGCTGCAAAAAAGTAGGTTGCCTTCACCCATCTATTGGAGAGGAGAGCTTGCTTTGTGTGTGCATGTGATTGTCTGTGGTCACATCTCTCATCCCTGTGCAGAATTTTGCAAAGGTCAGTTTCATTAACTGTGGAGTTACACTTGGTGTAAATATGTATGTCTCTGATTTGCATGGGAAGTGGCATTTTCCTTACGTGGCTCTCATCAAAATGTTAACCAAGCATGAGCCCATTTAGCCTATGAGATGTGCTTTAATTGTAACTGCAGCCAGCACAGCTGTCCTGCTACGGCAGTGTATAGCTGCATACGCCTGATATTTTTATATGGCATGTTCATCAACATGGATAGTAGAGGTACCTACTTATTATCTGCCACATAGTCTTACATGTTAAATGTTGGCAGATGGCATGTGTATTCACATACAGTATGTGCCGACGTCTCTGGGTGCTTGAGTTTCTCAGTGGCCAGCTGGCGTACAACACATGCATCGGCACATGCAGTATATGAAGTTACTGTCCTAGCCGCAGCACACACTCATGGGGCAGTGTGCAGTTTGCATGTGTGCATGGACCTCCTTCCTCAGAGGTGCAGAGCTACACAGGTGTGAGCAGAGGGCTTGGGGCTGGCTCTGCTGTGTGCCAGTAGGGTGGAAAGGAAGCAACTGCAGCAAAGCAGCTGCAGCAAAGCAGCAGGCTTTGCCTTCCCCCATTTTCCTCTCTGCCTCACTGCAGGAGTGACTTTTATATTGAGTTGCCTTCTCTTGGACAAGGCTATTTCTTCCTGCTTGCCTCTGGGTCTGGTCCTCAGAGAGCCTGACCATCAAGTCAGCTCCTGCTGCATTGATGAAAAATCAGCAGTCACTGCTGAGGGCTGCCCTGAAGCCAGCAGGAAGCGAGGCTGCTCAGCGCTCCCTTCGTGCACCCTTCGTGCGTGGCCTGTGCGCCTGCGCACTGCGACGGAGCCCAGGGACATGGGGAGCCAGGCTGAGGCAAAGAAGACATTAGCGCACAAGTGACATATCTCAATATAATTTCTAAAACTCTATTAATTGAACAGATAAAATACCTCTGATCTATTTTTGTTATTTTGTTACAAAATATTAGCCATTTGGATTCTTTGCTAGGTGTGACCACACCACTTTTCCCAGAGGAAGCTTTTCTTGGTGATATTTACAGCAGGAAACAGGTACAGACAGACAAACAGGTGCTCTCAAAAGCCTACGCACAGGTAACACTTCTGGTTTTAGTTTTACTTTTTAAAAAGACACATTCAGATGGGGTTGTGACTAGTGTTGAAGAGCGGGGTGATTTCAAAGCTGCTGTCCCAGGCATGGTTGTGGAAGAGCAGGCAGGACAAGGAGCGCGCTAGCTCACGAAACACTGCCGGCAGTCCCTGGAGCTTACACTAGCACAGTGGGTGGCTAGTGGAGCGGGAAGCAGGGGAGGCCACTCAGCAGAGTCAGACAGCAACTCCCATTTCAAAGCAGAGACTCTCCTAAGCAGCAGCTGCTTTGATCTAGGGCTCAGACTTGTTTTGGAAACCTCACAAACACGTGTGGGTAACTGCAGATTGAGCGTTGTGAAAAACACAAAACAGAACTCAAACTCCTATAGCTCAGAGGCTCTCAAATACTTCCAAATCTGGTGGTACTTTTCCATTAGGAAGTCTGAGTATTGATGAAATCCTGCTTGCAGACTGTACCTTCCACCTTCCATCTACAGGGAGGAGAGAAAACACACACAGTGGAATGCTTCGAAGGTCTTGCAGAAAGTACTCAGTGCTGCTACAGCAGTAGCCCAAACTACAGCATTAGAAGTACTACAGCGGCAGCCAAACACTGCATTAAACCCAACGTGTCTGTGCTAAGCTTGATTCTCCTGTCACATTTCTCCATCCCTTTGCTGCTGGAGTAAACAAATTAATTTCCCTGGACTTGCACCAGCATGAGCAAGAGTGAATTAGGACAGTCTGAAGGTTTGCGTGACACAGTTGTCTAGACCTCAAATAGCACTTTGCTCTTTTCCACCTTCCAGCAGAGCCACTTTATTTTTTGGCCACTGAGTATTGGACACCTACTGCAGAATTCTCTTTATTGGTTTTCTCTCCCGCCCGCCCCTCCGCCCCTGCCTCCTTTTTTAATATAGAAGGATATGAATTCAGCAACAAAATGCCACTGGTTCATTTCGGTCGATCTTATCTCTGTGGCAGCTTCTTGCCTGATCCTACAACCTGAAAGATCATGCTAGGCTCATGGTCAGAATCACTGCTGCCAACAGTTGATGATTTTTCTTTGGGCTGATCCCTCATGGTGAGCTGCTGTGTACATTTTGCCCTTCATTAGGCTGTCACTAACATACTCATTCTAGCCTGCTCCCTGTCAACAACTAGTTTATATGCAAGGGTATCTTCTCAGCACTACAGGTATACTGCGTCTGTGGGTTTACTCACATGTGGGAGGGCTGTGGGAGCGGACAATACAAGAGATCAGATGAGGTGTAGACGTGCTTTAAAGTGCTTGTTATCCTTCTAGACCAACCTTCAAAGGAAAAAAAAAAATCCATATTTTGAAGTAAAGTCTGAAGGGCTCAGCTACAAAATAGAATTTAGAGCAAACTGTTTCACTAGAACATGGAATAAAATGATTTGGTATCTCTCCAACTGACCTGACAGAAGATGCTGTATCCAGCAGGCTAGAAGACATCAAGGGTTATCTATGGTTGCTTCTCTGTCCAAAGCTCAAGGCCAGAATTAGCCTTTGCAAGGTCAGGGAAAGGGAGCCAGCTTGCCCTGAGAAACTTTTGTGCCTCAAGTATCTTGGCACTTTAGTTAATTTGCCTCCATCCTCCATCCAGCATTGAGATGGGAATCTCAAGGAAGCCTCCTTACTTCTGTTTTACATTCTTGTAGCTTTCCCAATCAATTATTAAAGCGGCAAATCTCTCTTGCAGGAACTTCTTAGGCATTGTTATAAATATTTTATCCAAAAAAATTATTTCATCAAGTACCTTAAGGTGTTTGTTGTTGTCAGTTTGTGTTAAATGCCAAGTAAAATCTAATTTATTTATTTTAACAAACACACACACACAACTCTTCCGTGCCTCATCGTGCTCTGGGAGAAAAATAAGCAAATGAGCATTGCTGTTCCTTTCAGATAGTGAAGTAACATCTGAGAAGGAAGAGCAGTGCCATTGCCCCTTGGATACCTTCACTTTTACCTCAGCAGTGAGTAAAAATAAAATGGCAGCCTGGACAACAGTGGATGCCACATGTCAGCTTTCCCAGGAAGCTATGGGCAAGTCGGATGAGATCCCGGCTACCACAAATGTGGCAGGGTGCCACCTTGGGTGGATCAAGTGGCAAATTAGGTAAGCCATATTTCTCAGCCAGCTGGAGGGCTAGGGGCTGAGCCCTGTCTGGGTCCATATCCTGCAGAAAGGGTGAATACCTCTCTGTGGGTCTGGCTCTGAATGCGGAGAGTCCTTGGTGCCCTGGGGACTCAGCAGAAGAAAGCTTCTCTGGTATGGAGGGAGCCAGGGCTTTCGCCCAGGACTTTCCTACAAGTTTTCAGTCTCCTGCTTCCATAGGTCTCCCTGTGGCTGAGCCTGTTGGTTCCTGGTCAAAACATCTGCTATTACAGCAGCAGTCTAATGTCCTGCGCCACATAGCTAAGCAGTCAGCTAAGACAGACCTGTTGGCACATCTGGGTATATGGGTCAAGCTCAGAAGTTAAGAGGAGCTGGAGGTGAGCAGCCTTTCTGCCCTGGAGGGCTAGCCAAGCACAGGGGACCCTTCACTCCCGCCCCTCTCTGCTTTCCTAACCTTGGCTGGGCTTGTGCCCAGGACAAATATATAAGTTCGTTCCTCTAAGTGTTTCAGCAGAGCCAGATGGCATCCAAACAGCACTGACGCAGGCCAGGCCCTGATGCAAACTGTGGTTTTGGCCACTGGTAATGGCCCCAGAGACGAGCATGGTGGAACATCGGTTAAGAAAATTGCCGTTTTCTTTTACCCTAAAAGGTCAAAAAATCTGTCCTGCATCTATCTGTCATTGTCCTCCTTTCCCTGACATTTTGCACATCCACACACTGCCAACAACCCTTCTCTCTCCTTACCCAGTAGCTGTGTCATCAGCACCTGGTGCCCATGTTTCAGCCTCACATGGGAAGGAAGAACATTTCTTTCTTTCCCTCTTAAATTAAAATAAGAATAAAGGCCCTAAAAGGCATTTTGTCCTATTTTTAAAATCCTAAAGTTGATCTTCTTAAGCCTCGAAGGAAGATAGAGCAAATGAGTGAGACCAAAGCCTTTAAGCTAATTAATACCTTCCCCTCCCTATTTCTCAGAGTTTTTTCTTTTCTAAAAACACAGCCATAGCCCATTTTTAATGCCTTCTTCCTGCACATCAATGTCCCCAATAAAGCAGAGGAGCTGAGCTGTCATCTCTGTCTCAGGATCTTCCCCTCCCCTCGCTTTGAAACTGTGATAGAGAGGGAGGGAGAAGAAGAGGCCTTGGAGCCTGGTGTGTGTGGCGCTTTCCTACAGGAAGGGCTGACAGGGCGAGGGTATAGCCAGGCGAGGGATGTAGCTGGGACCTCACGTGGGTGGTCTCCAAAAAGCCCCTTCCCTCTAACACAGGAGGAAGAGGCCAAGTGAAGGGCTCATCCATCCCACAAGGTGAACATAACACTTGGCTTTTCTTTGAGAATATAAAAAATCAGGTGGGAAGGAAACACAAACCAGCTACAAGGGGGAAAGCAGAGGAGGGTGTCTTTCATGCCAGAGAAGACCATCCTCGTGTGTGTGTGTGTGTATGTGTGTGTGTGTGTTTGGGTGGGAGGGCCCCTCTTGGTGCCATCTCTTTGGAAAAGTGCCCATCCATCCCAGGAAGGTCCCTGGGTTTAATGTCTCTCTTCTGCTCCCTCAGAACTGCTTGGTGTTTCCTTTAGTAAGCATGCGCCATACATACTCTACCATATAGGTGTATTTACATGTGATGAGGTCTGCTAGGTCTCAGCAGAGGTGTCTTGGTACAATGCTCCAATATAACAACAGAAACAGTTTTTGTGTTCATAGTGAGGCCTTCCTTGTGTTGTACTGCAGCTTAGGACAGTCTCTCCTCCTCTCATGCTCTCAGTGCACTCCCTCGCTCCAAACCAGCTGCTGCAGGAAGGAGATAATATTGAAGAGCAATGAAGAGAAAGCATGGCAAGTGGTACAAATTCTCAGCTCCAGCTTAGCAGGCAGCAGCAGCAGTGGCAGGGGGAACTCCAGCCCCAGAAGTGACCCGAAGTTGGGCCTTGGCACAGGTGGGTCTGTCTCTCTCCGAGGCTGCTGAAGTTTTGGGGTGGGTATAAACCTATGACCAGGTAAATACAAGGCAGGGGAAAGGGGTCAAGGAGTAGCAAACGGAAGACACAGTGCCTAGAAAGCAGCAGGTCATCAAGCCTCTCAGGAACAGGGCAGCAAAGTGCTACATGGGGACGGCATGAGCGCAGGAGGCCAGTTGGGCTGGCAGGGTGTGAGGATGTGTGAGCATGTAGGTCAGCAGTTTCTACAGATGGCTCCTCACAATTAGCATCATCTTGAGGGGAGACAGGGTAAGAGTTAGGTTGGTCGGCAATTTTTTTTTCTTTTCTTCTTCTTTTACTAAAAAATAAATCACAAACTAGATCTCTGTAGGCAGAAAGGGTGCCAGGGAGGCGGTGAGGAAGGGAAGGGGGGAAGTCTGTGCTGTTTTGGTGCTGGTGGTGTGGCTACACGAGGCTGCGTGAGCCACTGGAGTACCTGCGCCTCTGAAGCAGGGAGTTGGGGGGGCAATACTGGTGTGGGTGATTGTAAGGAGGTGGTGGAGGCGGGAGGGGAGGCTGATGGACTAGCTTCATGGGGGTCCCGGGAAGCCCACTGCCTGCGCTGCGCCAGGGGGTGGAGCTGCAGGAATCGGAGGTGACATAGCGTGTCAGAGTCTGGTTGAGGGCCGGCTCCATTCGAGCGAGGCACGGCTTGTCCAGGACAATGACTTTGACAATCTGCTGGCACTGTACAAGTGTCCCCGCCGAGGCGGGGTGCGAGGCCACCAGTGCTGTCTCCAGCCGCTCCCGTGGCGTATTAAGACGCGTGCTGGGCTGCATTCCACTCTCGGGCCCCAGGGCGGAGTTGTGCTGGTACGTTTGAAGCCTGTTGTGAATTGACACCTAGTTTAGAAACAGTCAAAGAAGCATTAAATGTTACAAGACATTTTTCCCATCTGCTGCTACTGGCTGCCCTGAACCCTCCCCACCAGTAAATCTCACATGCACTAAACCCTCCCTCGTCAAAAAAAAAGAACAGGCACAACCTCTGGCGGCTTCCCCCCTTCCAACAGCCCCACCATCCCCATCTAGGCCTAAGTGCCCGTGTCCTTTCCATCACGTCAAAGGCAGCAGGGCCATCGTTCCCAAATGCAATGCAACTTTGATTATCCAAACAGTACAGGGAACACGAATCAGCTCTGCAAGCGGAGGAGTGAATTCTCATGGTAATGAACAGACCTCAAAGGTCATGCCCTTGTCCCCAGCAGCAGAAAGGAGGGGGAACTGGATAGCAAGGTTTCAGATAATCGAGGTTGTACATTTCAGTAAAATGATGGTAGCTGAATCTGAGATAGACAGAGACAGAGAGACTCGAGCCCTTCCCAGTCCCCTGCCTTTCTGAGTAGGAAGGTACACCACATGACCAGCTAATCTGTTTACAAAGGAAAAGGCAGAAATCTGACATACTCTAGCAAAAGGCAGCTCCCTCTGATCCATTTGATGGTTTGTCAGTGAAAGGAAATGATTTTCAAAAAAGAAAAAAGAAAGAAAAAAATGCCCATCTAGCTCATACAATGATAAAAGAAATTCATGATGAAATGGTAGCAGATTAGATAATATCAAAGAAATGGAAATGCTTTTCTGCTGGCGGAGTATTACTTGGGCAATTGGAACATGGAAGGGAAGGAGCAGGTCATCAGGGTCCCCGCAAAGAGATGCCGATAATAGAGTCACCGAAATAAGGGAGCTTGCTGAGTCCAGTGTGTAAAAGGGGAGCTGGCCTGGACTGGAGGTCCCCTGGGGGCATGCGCAGCAGGAAAATGGTAGGTGAAGTCATAGTTCCTCCTGGCAAGGACATGAGCTGATGGAGACCCCAAAGCAGAGCAAGATTACTGGCTCAAAACAGAATGTCAGTCAAGTGACAAATCCTACACGGGAAACGAGTGTTTGCAGGCGGGCAGGACACTACCAGCTAGGCAGGTGTACATGGGACAATTGTGGGTGCCCTGATAGAATGCACATTGGTCAGTGGAGCCAGTGACTGGGAAGAGTGGCAGCGGCAGTGGGAAAGAGCAGTTGTGGAGTGGCCAAACTTCCCGCAAGGATGGGACAAGGATGAGCTGTTTGTACCTACTCAAGCATAGAAGTTGCTCAGGCTCACTGCACAGCAGGGCATAACGCTGTGTCAATATTTGTTCAAGCAGTGGATCACCACTAGGAAAAACTGGTCACTGGGCCATGAAGTAAGTGCTAATGACATTACGTGGAAGCCATTCCCCAAAAGGAAACAGTCATCCCAGCAGGAATTGGAAGCTGACTGGGAGAGATACCTGCCCCAGAAAGGGTGTGTGTGCAGGAAAATGGGGTGCTCTGAACGGAAGAGCAGAAGCACCCATTCCCCACAGAGAAGCTGAACTCTTCAAGTAAATATACTGTGACAAGAGGGGAAAGAACTATCCTGGAAAAATGGCAAATTTGGCGCAATAGGGATATTCCAGACAAGGAAAGAGCAGAAAGTAGGAGATAAGATTTTTCTGTGTAAAGATGGCATTTTCCTGTTTCCTCACAGGCAGTAGGAGTAGGGGTGCCTGTGAAGAAACAGGCAGCCCACTGGATGTTAGACATCCCTGCAAAGACAGATGCATACAGGACAGCCAAGCTCCCTACCCAGGAAGGTAAAGCTCTAGGGCAAGTCTCTGATATACAAAGGCCACGCTTAATCCCCTTCAAGGGGGGGTGGAGAGGTAGAGCTGCAGAGACTGTGCAGGGAACCTGGGCTGCAGAGGAGTTTGCATGTGATGCTGCATGGAGTTAGCATGTCAGGGAAGTCTTTAGTGGGATTTTCAGTCTCCCCGTAAGCAGTGGGGTGGGTTAGTCTACAGCGTTTGGGAGCTTGGTCCATGAGGGATGTTACAGTTATAAAAACGGATTGAAAATGCTTTGAAGTTTAGTTTGGATTTGAAAGTTGTATTACCCGTCCTAGCAGTAACTTTTAATTGTATCTCTGGAAATTGGTAAAATTGTCAGTCTGGCTGGGGAGGCATTGATTAAAACCTGAGAAAAGAAACAACAGAGAATGTGAGAAGAGCTGAACTGAGAGGGAATTACTTACCTCAGCTGCTCTGAACTCTACTTACCTCCACTGTGCTGTCCGAGACCTTCTCCCCCAAATCCTTCTTGCCTTTGAAATAAAACAAAAAATCTCACTTATGAGGTCCATACCTCAAGTCAACAGCTGGCTCATACTGCGGACTGGAAAGCTCAAAGCAGGGGTATAAGGCCCAATAAGACTATCAGCTGCAGGATCAAATCCAGGCCCTTTTGCAACCTGATAGCTGCTTAGCGGTGTAGGGGGAAAACCCCTTTGGGACCCTATCCTTAGGTCCTGATCATAGTGCCATTCTAGTGAGTTGGCAGCTGCTCACCACTGCGCTCAATTTTCCCTGGCGTACAAACCAAGGCATGAATAGACACAAAGCCTCAGAACACACAATAGAAGCTACACAGAAAATGTTACTACACAGAAAGTGTTGATGAAGACTGTGAAAGAAGCTGACAGTGCAGTTATTGTGTGGCACCAGTTCAGGGAAGAAAAAGTGGGCCAGGGTCTCCAGAAGCTATCATGTAGCACTTTGCTCCATCAGTAACCCCTCTTTGCTGGATGTTACAGCTACAGACTAGGTAACGAGATTTTAATGGCTTTTCTACCATACCTGAAAAATGCATACGCTTCTCATATTTCCACTATTCACCCAAGGCCAAAGGATGCAAAACTGATCGCTTCTTTTAGCAGTTATTCGCACAGGGATCAATGAGAACACATTTGCAAAGGTAGCATGACTTGGCCAAGAGAAGATGGGGGTCCCCTTACTTGTTGGAGATCCTTGCTTCGATTGTGGTTCCATCTGTGCTCCATTGGTCCTTAATGAGAGAGTCTTTGCCCCTTGCTGTTTCTCCAACTCCCCTGCAAGAAAGAAGTGTAGAAGTGAATGAGGAGGGGGATGGAGGGAAGAGCAATGGCATACTGAAGGAGCAATGTGTGAAGTCAGCAAGGAGAATTAATGCAAGAAAATGATGACAGAGTGGCAAGAAAGGAGGAAGAAAGGATCAGTTAAGAGAGAAACAGAAACTGGAGAGGATTTGACTTGTGAAGGCACTTAAATATCTCCATGCACCAGCGTGTATGACCTGCATTCATATAGGATAGGTTATTGCTGCACAGGAGGGGACCACTAATGCTGAGCTATTTTGGCTCATCAGTTCATACGTGGGAAGGCTATCGGGGGCTATGTGAACATCTAATCTGTGCTTCACAGAGGGGCACAATACAGACTGCCTGTCCCCCAGCCATCATCACCAACCATGAGTGTCCTCTCACTCATGCAGAGGACAGCTCTGTTAAGACTATCAGATCTTTCCTGCACTTCCCAGCTACTAGAGATCATATTTGCATAGTCAAAGGAGTATGGCATGGAGAGGAGCCTTTTTGGTCAGCCAGTCCAGGCTTCACTATTTCAGGACGCTAAACTGTGGGCTCTGCTTCATAACATCATAGTAGCTACATTCTTCCAATTCTCCCACTGACAGGGGATCACAGAGCCTAACTGCTTTTTCTGTTAATGAACACAAGGACAATCATATGCAGACTTCTACTACTCATCCTCCTTGGCCCTGTTTCTAAAGAATTGACCTCATTTGCCCTTTCTCCACCTGTAGACATATGCAGCGTGATTGCATTGGGGTCTGAACCATATTACAGGCCCTTACATTCAATTCGTATCTGCTCCAGTTCCGTCACCTCTGCTATTGACTCTTTCAGATCTTCCACAAATTTCTGCATTTCCTCAGCACCCAGAGCACAGAAGTGTAGTACTTGTTTCTTCTCTGAGCCCGAAACTGGAGTCACCAGTGTGATGCCATGGGGGTAATCTAGAAAGAAGGTGTGTCAACACAACAAAAAGGCATTAGGCATTCTTGCTGGAGTCGTTGGCTGCTTTGGTACCTCTCTAGGACAGAAAATTTCCAACATAAGTCCAGAGGAATGATGCACTTTCAGTTTGTCACACTGCAAACTGTGGGAGCCTGCAGCATTGCAGCACCTTGAGTGGCCAAATTGCAGCAGCAAGGCAAGTGCCATCATCACCATGAAACTGCATCTTTTCTGCTGTGTGCAGGCACAGCGGTGCCATGACCAGAAAACTCTTGCACTTAGTTATACTTAGTGTAACATTGGCTCAGAGAAACCTGAGCATAAAGATAGGACTATAGAGCCCTCCTGAATCTGTGGAGGAGTAAATGGTGATTATAAGAGGCCAGCAAAGCCTTTTCTCTTGTGGGACATGGAATAGGAGAGGTTGGCTCCTGGCATCAAAGACAAAACAGCGATTAACATCCACAGAGGCAGGACTTCTCCCTAGTCTCCACTTTCATCAGCAGGGAACATGGCAGGGTGTTAGCACAATGTGGGTGGGAAGCTCACTGTGCTGTGCAGAGAGCATGGTAAGAAGAATGTGGGTCTGTAGGTCTCTGCTCAGTACTCCCCAATAGGCAAAAGAAATTGTAAAGAACGCAAATGGAAGGACATGCCTAGGCAGTGAAAATATCACAGCAAAAGGTCTTGTGTTTTAAAGATTAGGTTGGGTGCAGGGAAGAGGCAACTGGAGATCCAGTCAACAGAAGCAGGAGAACCAGGGGCTTTTGGGCAGGCAGAGAAATTGCTACAGTTGTGACTGGACTTTCTCTATCTTTTGCTTATTGGCCAGCAGTTTCAACCCTTTTTCCCCTTCCCCTTCACCTTTGTCTACATCCAATTTCTCTCTTCATCTGTTTTGTTTTCTTTTCTCCTTCTGCCCCTGCCTCCGCCTGCCTTCACCATCCTCTTTCTTAAGCAATCTTTTCCAAACAAGTCAAAAGACAAACCTGCTCTTTGCTGCCAGCCCACAGCTCCTTCTGTTTGCATCCCAGGGCCCTTCTCCCACCATGTCTGTCTCATCTGTTTAGATCACAAGCTCTTTGGGACATCTGTGTTTCTATCTGTACAGGGGATACACAATGGGATGCTTTTCCCAGAAGATCCTTCAGAACTCCCTGGATAGTCACAGTACCCCAAAAGGTGATCCCAGGTCTAACAGTGCCTGCTGGATGCTCAGCTCTGATTGCCCCCTTTGTAAATAGAGGGGTATGAAACCTATTGCTTGCTGCAGAGGGTAGGGGGTTGAGAGGATGACTCATGCTGTCAGTAGGGTAGAGAAAGGATGTGAAGATCTCAGTATGGGCACAGTACTGCTACAGTCTTCCTTCTCTGCGGCATATTCTGCAGGTGCTCACAAAAACCCCAGTGGGCATTGGCCACACTGGCCTGGGACAGGCATGCAGCACCCCTGTCTGTGCCAGCAGGGAGCCTGTATGTTTCTGGCACTCCTCCACCACACAACCAGCCTCAGTCATGATACATCATGGCTCTATTCCCAGACCATCAAGGTCAGGCTGACTAGGGCTGGCCTCTTGCCATGCTTTGGTGGGTGCTGTTCCAAGGGCTCTACTTCTGTCTCAGAAAGCTTTCAGCATTGCATGGCACGGCCTGGTGGCGGGGGGGGGGGGGTGGGGGTAGGCAGCAGCAGCACTTGAGTCCTTATCTAATTCAAAGTTAGAGCTGGGAGTTGTGACTTGTGGTGCAAGGGGAGAGGGGCTAAAGGCAGCAGCAGCAGCAGTTTTGTCAACAAGGTTCTCCACATACAGTTGGCTCCTGAGAGCTAAGTGAGCTGTATCTGGGCATTGATTCCTTCATTCCTCCCCACTGGCACCCTTTCTGCCACCACAATAAATCAGTCCATTTCAAGGAGCTCAAGTTCACCCCTTCTGTGGGTGCTTAGGCCTGGAGAGCAGAATCAGGTGCCTCTTATTGCAGTGTACCTGCATAGCTATCCCCTCAGTATGAAGCCTCAGTTTTCTTGCCTCCCCTTTTAACCCTGATGGAATTCCTTGCTGATACAAGATCACACTGGGTGACACAGCCCCCTCCCTCATTCTCCTTTTCCCTTCCAAATGCCTCCAGGCTGCCATGGAGTGACAGACTTACATTCATTCTCAAAGAGATGGAACTGCATCCCCAGCAGGCCAACTGACTTGCAAAATGTGTAGGTCGAGGAGCTTTTCTTCTTGGGGCAAAGCTTGAGGATCTGTTGAAGGGAGAGATGTATCACTGGGCAAGGTGCTGGGGAACAGGAAGGCAAGAACAATGCAAACTGCTCAAAGCATAAAGCAAAAAAGTTTATTTGCAGGCTTTGTTAGTGCAATACGGTACTAACACCTGGTGACTGACAGGGTCTTTCCCCAGATAAATGCCTGGCATGCTGCACTTGTAACAACACTTCTGAACTTCTGTCTGCATAGCCCTGGGGGCCCACTCAGCTCTGTCTCCCAGGGATGCTAGCTTTTGATGCTCATATTTCTGACTTGGCAAGGGTCATTCTATTCACCAAGGGCCTGATTGGAAAGCTAAGGGGAGCCTATCAGAAATACCTTAGAGCTGAGAAACAGCACAAATGCATGCATGCTGTGCTGCCCTTGCTCCCTCAGTACTAGTCTCATGGATATGATTTACCCCATGAGGCAGACTAGTAGCAAGGAGCAGACCATTTCCCCACGCTCACACCTATGAATGTGTGCAGATCAAGAGGTGAGGAAAGCTCTCTTGTCCATTGCTCCTACATATACACAGTCTCCCTTTGTCATAAAGCTCAGGACTTTTCCTCGGGTGCTTAAAGCAGAACTTTCCCCTTGTTCTGCCTGCTCCCACTCCCAGTCTGCCTGCGCCCTCCCTTGTACCTGTCTGAACTCAACTGCAAGGACTCTGAGAAAGCACACTTTTAAAGTGCTATACACATTCCTGGCTCCAGTAAGTAATATCTGCTCTCCCACGGAGTGCAGATATTACCTTTGCACTGGTAGAAGGTATGGCTTTAAAGTGTCTGGCAGGAAAGATCTGAAGTGCATGGGAGAGCTCTGTCTATCATGGTACAAGCAGTGCAAGGAATGAAACTCCCTTGGCTGCCAAGAGATGAGAGAGTGCAATGATGTTGCTTGGATGGCTGTGGGATGTGGATTTGTTTTTTTTCACGGATCAGAGAAATTTTAGGTTTGGCTTGTTTTTAACAGCAAAGGATGCAGAGCCCTGTATTGCAGTGCTGATGGGTCAGGAGATGGCCTGTTCTTAGGAAAGAGGGGAGAGGTATGTATGTTTTAGACTTCTTTATAGATAGGGGGGGTAGTTTTATCACTGTGATGCCCAACTGCCAGAACACACTCACCACCAGCAGGTCATTGAAAAGAAAAACTTCCCTCTGGTGAGCTGCCTGCTTCTGCACTTTATTCACATCGGTCACCTCGTACAAGCGGCTGCAGCAGACCAGCCGGCGATGGGGCACAGAGAGAACCTGCAAAAGGCCCACAAGAGCGTGCGCTGAGGGGAGGATCCAGTGAGGGTCTCCACCTCACAAACCTGCCCAGTGGCAGCGGAGCGGCAAAAGCCAGCTCTGCCCACTCAAATCGTCTCCTCATCATCAGTCTTCCTGCTGACCTAATAGCAGAGAGAGACCCATGCTTTTGTGACTTTGAGAAATCAGAGGAGTGGAGCAGGCTCTAGGCAACCCTACTGATCAAAGAACCCATCTTCATATACCTCTGGCTTTCAGCGGCTGGGTGACTACTCATCCTCTCTCACGTCCTGGACAACTGTGGGGTCCCCAACTCCTGAGAGATTATTCAGCTCAGTTTGGGCAAACGGTACTTTTTTGCATTACACACTGATTGCTGTTAAAGAAGGTGTCTCTGCATTTTGGGCTCTCTTAACCCCAGCAGGTCTTGGGGAATTCCCATTAGAGAGATGGGAGAAACTGTTTTCTCTCACTTTCCCTTCTGCTTCTTACACTCTCACAAGACCTGAAAATCTGGACCCCAGCAGGACTATCACTGAGGCACTGGCAGGCAGGACCTGCAGTGGGATTCTGGACAAACAATTACTGCACCAGCTAAGACAAACTCTGGCCACAGAGAACCCAAATAATTAGGAAAGAATGAGACAGCAAGGAAGAAGGTTTTTGGAGAAAAAAGGAGTTTATGCATCAAGGCACACAAGAAAGGTTTTATGGAAGAGGAAGAGAAGGGTCATAGAGGAGAAAGGCAGAAAAGAGGGCCCAGTGAGGCAGGTGGAGGTGAGAGGGGTGAGTGGGTGCCAGCAGGAATATGGATGCTCACCGTTTTCATTCCAACTATGGATTTCTCCACTTTGGTGACATAAGTCACATGGTCCTCGTTGGATTTTAGCTCTTTTTGCTGGATCCTCTCATAGATTCCCACCACCAGCTCCCGTGGGATGTCGGCACCATCGTCCACCCCTGCCAAACACAGAAAATGTAGGGCAGGCTAGGCAGGGATAGAAGGAAAGGGAAGGGCTGGTGATCCCTGCCAGACACCAGCTACTGCCTCTGTACTGTGCAGCACTGGGAAGGCTAAGAGCAATCCTTCTCTTTAGGCTGTCTTCCCTCTTGCTCTAACATACCTGATGCACCAGCAGGAAAGACTGACACCTCTAAGGCCATTGCAGATTTCGTTACTCCATTGCTCTGCATGGTGGCTAGCCACAGTTTCATGTTCATATATCTTGGGCCACTCAGCAGCAACCCCAGCGCTGATTTCATATCATCATAATTGCTAGAGGTGGAGGAGATCTATCATGGGATCTAGCTGCTCCGTCTGCCAGTGCAAGCCTCAGTTCTTCCGTTTGCTTCATGGCCTCTGCCATTTTCCTTCTGTGATGTCTCCCTGGCCTCATATCTCCCTGTTACACTGTCTGTGATGTCTCTGTCCTGGATCTGTCCCTTCCTTCTTTTATGTCTCCTTAGATAATTTTCTAAATTTTGCTGTTCAGTCCTTGCAGATCCTGACAGAAAAGTTCTCCTTCACCCTTCCCTTAGCCAAACACCACAAATTAAACTGCCAGTCTTTCCTTCTGAACTGAATTCCTTCAATCATTTTATATTGATTTTATGTGCTTTGCCTCCAGCTCCCTCATCTGAGACGTATCACCCTGAGCGCTGTCCTGCAGGTGAAGAACTACTGAGGAACAAAGAAGCACTGTCATCTCCTGGTTTACTGATTCATGTCCTTGCAAATGTAACCTGATTACTCTCAGGTTTTTATAACGCAGGCCAGCGAAGCCCTGACCTGGGCGTTGGGCTGAAGGTCAGTCTAGGATGAACTGTCTCTGTTTGTCTGTACAGGGGCTTAGCACTAATGATGTGTGGTGGGTTACAAACTGGAGGTGAGCGATACTCATGGTGGTGGAATTCATTGTGATATTAACTGAAAGCTTACTGAGCAACTTTAAATGCAAACTAACAAAAAAAAAAAAAAAAGCTTTTGAAAAGCTTTTGAGTTTGGGCTATCTACTGTGATACCAAAAGGGGATGATGGCAGGTATGACTTCCATTTAGTATCTCCACAAAGAGGGCCTCAGCCACACATTATTCCAATCTGAAGTTTATGGTAGACTGGGGGACATGTAGGAGGCAGGGATGATACTGTCTGAATAGCCATGAGGACAAAGAAACAAGTCAAAGAAACCTACAGTAATTTAAAATCTAGACGGGGATTCACACTGGGAAAACTCTGAGGGAACTTAATCTGAATCACAGATGTGCAATAAGAGACACTTGGAGGATGACTGACCTAGGAGGGAGCATAGCTGGGAAATTAGACAAGAATTTGTCTAGACACAACGTCAAAAAGGCCAAACAATACCAGCAGATCTGAGAGCAAGGAGGAGGCAGTGGCTCTACATATAGGTGTGTCGTGACCACATTTTAAAAAGTGCTTTTAGCAACCTTTTAGCAAGATGGGGTGGACTTTGAAAAAGAGAAGAAAATTGATTTGAGGAACTAATGTATCAGAAATTGCTAAGAGGTAATGTAGGCATAAACTCAGTCAGGCCAACAGTTACTAAAAGTAATTGCAAGCAATTAAGAAAGGGAAAATTTAGCCTGAATTGAAGGAAAATGTGTTCATATTTTTGAAGCAGCAAGGAAGCGAAAGGCTTATTTAGTGCAAGCCAGCGAGGTCTAGGAAGAACAGAGCTGAGCAATAGAAAAATTTAATATGATGGACTGATTCCAAACAGTGAGATCTATTAAAAGATGAAAACATCTCTCAAGGAAAATAATGCAATTTTTATGTTTGGAGCTGTTTCTGAGATGGCTGGACAGCTTTCTGCAGAGGACAAAGCTGAGATTTTCCCCTTCCTCAGCCCTGGTTGTCAAGCTAGAGGATACCGGAAAGTGCCCTCTGGCTCACGGAGAGCAGAGAGGCCCTGAAAAAAGGCAGCTCTGCTAGCTTTTGGCTACAGCTTTCTCCTAGGTGTGTTATAGAACAGCATGAGAGCAAACAAAGCAAAGTGGGACCCTCACCTCTCAGATTGCGAATGAAGTCCTCCAGCATCATCTTCCTGTCAGGCTTGATGTTGGGGCTGTACATGTCCGTATTGAGGAGGATGATTGCAAAGGCCAAGATGAAGATGGTGTCTGGGTTGTGAAACTGCTGGACCACGTCTGGGTTACACATGCAGTACCTCTGGCTGCAGCAGGAGGGACGTACACACTTAATACAGAGACCTTGGAGTCCAGTCTGCTCCAGAAGGGCAATGGCTTCATCATAGGTGGATCCCTCCACCTCTCACAAAAATGAGATGGAACAGACTGCTCTCTGAAGGCCAGTTTACCCACCAGTAAAAGCAGGCCATTGAAACTTCAGTCTTCTTGTCTTCGGGAACCAAAGGAACAAGCAAGACCAGAGAGGCTACACAGGGTGGTGTCATTACACAGGGCTAATGCAAGAGCTGTCTCCTCCAGCCTGCCTTGCTAAGGACAAAGCACTCCTCTAGGTGCACTAAGGGAGCAGACTCAGCACCCCTGCAAGCCCCAGTACTGCTCCTCCTCTGAGTCATCAGTGAAACGGGAGTCCCTTGCGGGCAGGCATGTCAGGGCTGGTCTCACCCTGCCCTGTGAAGTCATACAGGCTGGATTTTGTGCCCTTCATGTCACTGAACATCCAACAAGGACATGCTCTGCAGCAGCAGCGGACAGGGGACTCCGTGCTTCACCTGCCCCTCTGTATTCAGCTCCTTTGGAAAGGAGGCCCCCTGCCATTCACTCCATTGTTACTGCATTTTTTCTGCCTTGAGTGTGCTCTCTGCTCCCACCCCATTGCAGCAGAGTGGAAAAGGGGCGGCCACAGACGTTGCTCTCTTACCTGAAGGCCTCAATTAGCCGCTCGACCTTCTGTGCCTCCCCCTGCACACGGATGTGGGCCTGGAATTTCCGCAGTGCTTCGTCCAGCTCCATGCCCGAGAAGTCCATCTCATCCACCACACAGCTGCAGGAGAGGGACACAACCTTCATTGGCACCTGCTCGCGGGGAGGAGGCCAGGCAGGCTCCTTTACTGCAGTGCCAAGGCCAAGTACCCACGGGAACTACCTTGGGAGAGGCCTTGAGACACTGCTACAGCTGCCCAAATAGGACAGAAATAGAGCAGTGATTTCAGACAACCCATTCCTGGACTCTAAAGCAGGTGAACAATTCTTATGCCTAACCATATATACATTTACATACATACATACATACATACATACATACATACATATGTGGTATATATCTGTATCGATATAAATTTATATCTATATAGATATCTAGACATCTCTCTATATATCTGTTTCTGCCTTTCCTATCATCTGGCAATCCGTCACACACTGCCCATTCCTTCCTCCCTCCTAGCATATGCGCTTAATCACTACTACTTATCCATCCTTCTTTTATCTGAATTCACCCAGCTGTTCCTGCACTGTCCTCTCCCCACCCTCCATTCAATCAGGCATCCATCCCCATTCATAAGCCACAGCTTCTTCACCCCTCTTCACTTACATACAACCACTGCAGCAGCAATGCTCACTATGTCTTTGAAGGTCATAGCCAACTCAAAGAAAATAGGAAATGGAAGCTATTGTACAGGAATGCCACTGTAACATCAGGCCAAGACTAGGTAAAACTCTGCCCACACACTTAAAAACCAGGTGTCCCCAACAATTCATTCCATCCCAATCCCTAGTCATTTTGAATGTTTTTACCCATCCCACACTATCCTTTCCGTTTCCACCACATTTCAGTGCCATGCTTCCCTCTTATTTGCTGGAAATCCTTCACCAGACACATTTAGTATTGCTTTTCCTTTTACAGCAATACATTGCACTGTAGTAGTTCACGGCCAGCTTAGACCTTCTAACACACCCCATATTTTTTACTCCTCTCTTGTCTCCCACTAAAGTATTCTCAGCTTTATAAAAGTCCTACTCCAAAACCTACTGTGAGAGTTCTTCCTGTCTGTATTGGTCAAATCATCTAGTTCTTCTTTTTACTGCATAATATTCTGGTCTTCATTTGTAATGACAATGCCTTCCTATTGTGGCTTCAGCACATTTTGTCAGGATACTGCTACCATTTGTGCCCAGGTCATTATCACAAACATTAACCGAAAGTAGGCTCAGAAAACTTTACTCATAACCTCCCTTAAACCCAACAGTTCCCATTTCAGCACAGTAGGTTAGCATTAATGTCTGCATCAGCCAATTCTCCCCCTGATTTATGATTTCTCTGCTAATTTCTCCCTCTTCCAGTCTTAGCTGGCAATTTCCCATGTCAAACACTTTGCTGATGTCCAGAATTATCTTCTGCATGTCTCTTGTCCAGAAAATCAGTTGTTTTATCAAAGACATTGAATTAATCTACTCTCCGCTACCTTCAGTATGTACCATTTACCTTCATGTCTGCCATTATTCTTTCCCCTAAAATGAATTCTCACATCTGAGATACTATCTGACAGACCAAGAAATCCACAGCTGCCAAAATCCCATTTTCTTTAAGCCTTCCTTAAATACAAAGTACTAGTTTGCTAATCTTCTGTCACATGGCACCACCTGGACATTATAAGTGTATTAAAAATTCAATGACTCCATATTTTATGTTTTTATATTCTTTGGATACTAGTTTTATCTTTTTCTCCCTTTATCTCTTTCTCTCTATTGTGATTAGTTTGCCTTTTTCATGTTGTAAAGGACAAACTGACCTCAAATTTAGGGTTAGGAGGAAATTTTTCCCAGGACAGGTTGTCTGGGTGGGATCTTATAGGGAATAATAAGGGGAAAATAAAGGGGGAGGGGATTACTTCTCTTCTGGATCCTTCCATTTCCTAGGTTCATCTGGAAACTTTACAAAGTGCTGCCATCAGTTTTTCCTGCTTCCTTTCTGTGACACCCTGGAGATGTGACTGCTGGTCTTCTTTACAGTTCTGCAGTTTGCTGTAGGCTGTTAGGAAGTGTTTTCCGAGCTAGGCTGTTGAACACCACAGGCAGCCCTGCTAGAACAAAAATCTATTGCGTGATGTCTCAGATGAGGGGAAGATTGGGTTCATATGCTCAGAGGGCTCTCTGCATTCCTGCATTCCCCTACTTCATCAAGAGCTGAGGTTACCTTGCTTAACTGGCTGGCTGAGAGACCCACAGAGCATCTTACCAAGAGCTCTAGCTCTTTAACTCATATGTTGCTGAATACAAGGTGTTCAGTATCTTTTAAAACTGGAGTCTAACAACCTCAGCTAGGAAAGGTGGGCTCTTTCCCTACATAAATTACATATAACCAAAATGTAGGAAAAAGTCGTCAAGAACAAGGACAGAGAACCAATGGGGCTGGTCTCACAGGAAATCTTACATGAAATCATTTTTTTCTTCTCTAAGAGATGGACTTCAGAAACACTCACAAATGGTTTCTGGCAGCAGCAAGAACTTCCTCCACAGCCTCTTTCTACCTCTGAAGTTGGGTATTTTTTGGCTGTTATTTTTTAATCCTTTTTTTGTTATTATTTTTTAATCCTTTCCAATTCATGATGCTTCTTGGCATTGGCTACAATGATTTTGCTGTTAATGTCTGGTTCCAGCCGTGTGAAAGAAGAGTCCTTTCACATATCAGTGAGACCTGCTGAGGTCACCCCAGTATCCTCAATCCGCCAACATTAAATCACGTATCTTTGCTTCCTTTCTCATTGATCAGTCCTTCCCCTTCCACACAATTTGGTCTAACGCTTCCTCTCCTTTCTGCCCAAGTCTCAAATAATGAAGTCAATGCCCTTGATGCAGAAGGTATCAAGCCCCTGCTAAGACGAGGAGGACAGATCAGCTGTTTATAGTTCTTTTCAAACTCAGGCAGGTATTGCTACATGAGTTATGCTCAGCTTCTTCTTTGAGAGTTTCTTTCATAACATGACACCTGCAGGTTTATTTAGTAAATTCCAAGCTGAAACTCCTGTAAATCCTCTCCGTTTGTCCCTCAGCCAAAACAAGGGTAGCCTTCTTTCTGAGAAAACTTAACAAGGCAGAAAGGACAAGTTACAAAGAAATGTTGACTCAAACAAAGACAGCCTGAGCTTGCATTTGACCTGTCTGGCAAAGCTTGTGCCAAAGGCCTGAGGAATAACTCCTAGAGTAGTCCTCAGATATGCTGCTAGTGGGTTGCAGACAAGCAGAAAGAATGCTGGGTCATAGTTATCTGACAATTTTTGTGAGCAAATTTGACACAGCAAAGTACATTCAAATCGGCAAATAGCTTTGTGCCATGGGGCTGCCATGTTCCTGCTCCTGTTCTAGGTGGCTGCAAGTTTTCCTGCCTTGTCTGGCCTCAGAGCAGGTCAGGCTTTATGTACAGTCTCCCATTAAGTTTCTGAAGTGTACACTGTGGTGCTTACATCAGAGCTTTCCCGAAACGCAATGCAACATATCTTTGTAAAACCGGAGCAAGGAGGTCTTTTCTTTCCAAAACAGGTAGAGACTTTAGAAGCTGACATAGGATATCATGGCAAGCATATTGCAAAAAGTGTGTTCACCTCATCAGCCCCCAGAGCTGCAATGTAAAAGACAGTATAACTGCATGCATGAGGAGGCTGTCTCTCCCCAGAACTGGGTTTGACAATGTAAGAGACGAAGGTTGAGCTGAGACCGCATGGTTCTCTGCATCCAAGCAATAAGCCAACAGCTTATGTGTATGTGCCAAAGCTAGTGTTGAGTTCATTTCTCCACTAACAGCAGCATGCCTGTGAGAGGCCTGCTCCAGGACCACCAGGAGGCCTGAAGGATAAGGAAGTAGGGAGCAGAGTAATTGCATTATAAAGTCTCCTCCTGTTTCAGCCCCTTCCTTCCCAAGGACTTGCTATGAGCCTAGTGAATTGAACTCACAGAACACCCAGACATGCAGTTAGCCCAGTGCTGCAAGGACAGGACTTTGGATGTTTGCTATGTGTTGCTGAAGTGAACAGGAAAGGTACTGACTCCTTGCTTCATAAACAAGATGGTGCATTTTAAAGGCTCCTCTGGCAGCTGTACACACATGGAGCTGGGTCTGTCCGGAGGCATTCAGCAGACAGGCACCTCACAACAGCTAAGAACTGGGCTCCAGGTGCCAGGTGATGGGACCCAGAAGGTGGGTGCCTAGTTTGGATCATTTTGCCCGGCTGTTGGGTATGTAGTAGCCATCCTGTTTCCTGGGCTGCAGGGCATGGGTCCCCCCAAAAGGGGGTGGACACTGGGGCATCAGGGCTGCAAAAATTAAGCACAGGGTTAAGCATGGCAAAAGAGCCTTGTTGCAAAAGGGTTGAGAGAAGGCAGGAAGCAGCTGTATTGTGTGGGGCTGGCATCTGCTCGCCCAAGCATAATGACCTATTTTCCAGCTTTTCCACTCAGGTGACAATGCAGCAGGAGCTGGGCTGCAACTGAAAGCGTCTATAACAAACCTGCAGCCCACACTTAGGGAGGAGATAGTGGGGGAGGCAGCCAGGTAGAAAGTTTAAAACCACAAGGCACAAGGATATTAATAAAAAACATCCCTCTTCTCAGCACCCCTATCCCTACGCTCTCTCACAAGAACTAAGCTCAGGGTGGGCTGCAGAAGAGCTCATTTCCTTGGGAGGAGGCTGCCCTGCATACAGAAAGTGAAGCCCATGGTATGAAGAGTAAGCAGAGCTCACTTGCACCAGCAAACACAGCCATGTGTCCTAACTCCAGAATTCCATATAGCACCTCTCCTTGCCCTCTTTCTGTCAGGGTAGCCTCTAAAGTGGAGGCCATGGCATACATCAGTCTTGCTTTTCTGGGGGATGGTGCACTACATATATAGCCTGTTTTTGTTTTTTTTTCTGGGGCTGAATCATGCCTATTAGCCGTCACAGACTTGTTGGTAGCTCACATGGCTCCTTGCTTGGGAACCTACTCCTTCACAAGTGAGAAATTGCTTGGAGTGCCATGCTTTGGGCCAGAGCTGTCTCCCAAGGTAGAGAGCTGTTCCCACTCCAGGCAGGCTGGCTGTGCAGGAGAAGATTCTGCACAGCTTTCATCTCCCCCTCCAGGGACATTAAGGGCCTTTGTACAAGGGAGCCTGCTGTTTCCCTGGGCACCTGTGCAGGTTCAAAATGTGCCTTCAGCTCTTGCAAGTCTGGCATGGGAAGGCTGCTCTGGTTCACAAGGCTGAGCTGTGCACACAGCTCTGCTTGCCTAAGGGAGGTTATGGCACAGGTGCAGCAGCAGGAAGTCAGAATGTGTGCAACACATTCTGTCCTGTCTCCTCCACCTCCTTCTCATCGTTTTCTATTGCTCCACAGCATGAGCTGCAGCTCTGCACTGCTCAGACGCTCCTGTACTGCAAGTTCCCTACTGATTCTCTGTAATGTCCTTAGTGAGAAGGGAAAGGGAGGCTAGTTTGGACTAACCTGTCAAGTTCACTCTGCCAATTCAAGAGGAATCAAACACTTCTTTGAGAGGCAGCCTCTTTGCTGGGTGTCCAGCTCTGCAGTTACACTCCTAGGAGCTGCTTTTCTCTCCCTGACTTCCCATTAGAGAAAGAGAAGATAATACATGTTTGACAGACAAGATAGCTGCTCATCTGCAAGGAGAGCATATCAGAACTACAGCAGCACTTACAGTCTAACAGCAACTAGCCCCCTACTCTGCACAATGTCTCCTCTGCTTGAATCCCTGTTCCTTTCTCTTCTGACAGCAAATGTATAAGGACAGCCACTTCTGCCCTTCCTAAAGACCCAAGACCTGAGTACAAGCCATCTGACACCAGCAGCACAGCCAGCTTCATTCACAGCATCACTCACATTTTCTTGCTCATGAATGAACTATAAATGGAAGCAATTCCTGAGTCAGAAAAAGGTGGAGGGGAAGAAAGAACTATAGTGAAGGGAAGGATGAATGAAGGAGAACAAAAGCAAAAAATAAACACAGAATGAAGACTGCACAAACAGAAATACAAAATTGAGTAATTTTGTAAGTTTGTAATTTCTGAGTGTGTAATACAAAAGAAAGAAGGTAAGAAAGGATGTTAAGAATGACAGCATGCATCATAATAAAACTATGTGTTAATGCTCTGGGCTTTACTCTTTCTTGCTCTGGCTAGACTGTATGTTAATCAGATATCTCTTCTGGCTTCTAAGAAAATCTGTTAAAGGCTGAAAGATAGAGGAGGAAAGTGGAAGGAAGAATATAAGTTCAGGGCTTTTAGGATTTGGAAATTCTGGTGTGGGAAGGCAAAAGAGCATATCACAGTGCTCAAGCCTCATCCTGTGCTTATCCTCCCTCATGCCTCATCATGCACATCAGAGGCTTTGCAACCAGCGTATCACGACTCTGGAGTATTGCATTCACTAACTAGGTGGGCAGTAAGGAGAGATCATCTTCACAACGCCAAATGTCAATGCACACTTCTGAGCTGTGTTCACTGCCTCCAGGCACAGGAAGTGCTCAGCTTGCTTATCAGCCACCACAGGTCAGGCACAAAAGGCCTCTAGGAGCACAAAAACCCATGGAAGCCAGGAGAAGTTTGCAGAGTATAGACTTATGGCTAAGCCTCAGGTTTGTAACTCGGGTAGTTCTGCCCAACATCCAAATGCACAAGGGAGGCTGAGACTTTTGCAGATATTTTAAAAGCTGTCCTATTATTTATTCATGTAGTTGGGTTAATTCAATCTGGCTGTGAGAGAAACAATGCTTACAGTACACATTTCTAACACAAGTTTTCACATTGAGAGAAAGCTAAACTAACACAGCAACTGGCATTAATAATTGAAATTGTTTTCAGAAGGGAGAGGGCAGACTGGCAAGGCTCCAGAGCTTGGTCTGGGATGTGAAGGAGCAGACATCCCCCCTTCACACAGGCCTGCTCACTGCAGGTAGTCAGTGCCTGTCCAATGGCCTTGGCCACTCTATCTGGGTGTTTTGAGTCTGCCAGGACCAGCAGTGCCTGTTCTCCTGCAGCCAGAGGGGCAGAGGAAAGGTGACTTGGGTTACAAAAATGCAGAGTGTGGCACTGGTAGGCTGGGCAGAAGCTACTGTGGGAGCTATCCTGACTGCTACATGCTCTCTGGGGAATCCTAATGCTGGCTTGCTAGGTGTGCATAGATGTGGGGACTGCGAGAAAAGCCCTTGCAGACTCCATTCTCCTGACCTGTGCCACTGTTCCTCTACTAATTTAATGGGAGTTGCTCCTTATTCACACCAACGGATGGGGAGCAAGAACCAGACTAGGTCTTAGCCGGCGCTAAAATACCAAAAGGTCCTTGAGCTGCCTCATGTTCACACACAAACAGCTCAGAAGTTGTGACTAGTCCTTGCCACACACACACTGGAAGTATCAGCACACCGAACTACCCTGCCAGCCCTCTGCATGCTGCTCCATGGTCAGGAAGAATAGCCAGGATGGCAATTCTGGGCCAGAACTTCTCCTGGTGATGCTTTATTTCCACAAATGTCACACTGCTGAGTGTGCAGCCATTGCCCAGGCAATTCTCACAGGTAGCCATTGAAAATTTGCTTGCAAAAAACACCAGCAATTGCTATCCTCTGAGCTCAAAACTGACACAGAAAGAGAGGAAAAGTACCTGCAAACAGCACAGCTGTAACCAGCTAAAGGTGTGTTTGGCAGTCTTTCTGTCTGTTTTTCCTTGCTGTTTTAGAACATTTATGTATATTTTATGTCTACTTTTATCTTTGCCTTTAAGGAAGATGAGTCAGCAATTTATTGTGAGGAGGGTATGGCAGCATGGATTGTTAGTGCAAGAACATCATCTGTTGCATAGAGGAATCAGACACAAGTTTCAGCCCTGAGTTCAGACCCCGTTGCTTAAAGACTGTAGCATGTAGACACAGCCTCAGCAGTTCATATCTCTGATCCTTGCTTTCTCCATCTGTAAATAGGATGGCAGAATCACTCTTTCATTGAATATTTGAAGTGCTACCACTAGAGGTACAGAAGAAACTGAGAGTAATGGGGATGACCTGCTTTAACAGCCCTCCTGCAACATGCAGAGGGCAGATTCAACACAGCAGCTCCTCTGGATTGAGGCTGAGAGGCGGAGACCAAGCTTTGCAATAGGGACTGTTCCCAGGAGCTGCTGACACAGAGTTTGTAGTGATGCGCGAGGCAGAAGAACATGGTCATTTGCAGAGATGATGCTGAACTTAGGACTACAAGGAAGTGCCAGCCTATTGCTATTGCAATAATATCTCTTTGTGCAGAGGCTAGGTTTGAACTTCGGCATAGTATCTGCCAGGGGAAGCAGCCCACACATTGCTTGCTGCAGAAGAAGAAGCAATTACTTTTAATTGCAGCTCTCAGCATGAAGAGATTGGAGAGAACATGTGTCTTGTTGCTGGCCAGATCAATATCCATACAGTATATTAAAAACAGGGCTGGATCAACGGTAAGGTACCTGAAGCAATAAACAGAAGCAATTGCAGCAGGGATGGATTTCGAAATCTGGGCCTAGATTTGGCTCTTGAACTGGCACCCTCCAACCTTTCCCTGAACTAGAAGGGGTATGTGTGTTGGATTTAGGTTTTCATTTTGTCTCAGTTCAAGAGAAGCCACTGTGAAATTCAAGGGAGAAGAAGTTAATGTTTGGGAAGATGGGTCCCATCTCTGAAAATAACAATGAATCCAGTGCAGTCCTCACTACCTAATGGAACAGTAGCTCTGACTAAGAGCTGTGCTGGTGCCTAATAAAGGAAGGGCCCAGCTGAGTGTTGATCAGTTCCAAAAATTGGGCTCTGAATGAGCTTGTTGTCCCCAGCTCCACATGTCACAGTGCTACACCAGGGCCCCATGAGCAGAGAGGCACAAGCAGCACTGCTGCTCCCACTGCCCATGCAGGGCAGCACTCATGCTCACAACCTGGCACAAACCTCCCCTGCTTTCACTATGGGAGTTTCTCAGGATGGGGGAGACAGTATTTCCTGTCCCTGATATTCCCTTTTGGTTATACACTGTGCTGTGCCTTCTTTGCTCTCATCTGAATGGCAAGCAGATGACCGGAACAAGCAGGAAATGAAGGCTCATCTCAGTTCCCCAGGCCACTCTTTGCACAAAGCCTGTCATCTTGGACAATGGTCAGAAGAACAGGTAAGATGTTTTTCTTCCCAGTACCTCAACCCTACTCCTGTGATGCCCACAGTTGGATGCTGACAGGTTAGCAATAGGTATTTTTTGGAAAGTAGAACTACAGGCAGATGCTGAGGTAGCATGTATGAGTTTCAGGTGTTTCCAGGATTTTGCAGGCCAAATTGCAGGGCTGAAAGAGGAGAGAGGTATAGGGTAAGAGCTGATGGTGAGGCCTGTGAGACCAAGAGAGCGTGTCACAGTGAGTGAATTAAAGGGAACAGTCCAGCAAGGGCAGCCACTGAATGAACATAAGCAGGGAGGAAACCTGGGCTGTGCTCAGACAAGGGACAGCTCAGCCCATAGGAGTTTTTGGAGTGGGGATGATCATCAGTGCTCTAGAATTACAGAGGTAATGATAAGCCATTAGTAGCATGCTTCCTCATGCAGGCTGCTTCATTAGCACCAACAAGACCAGCTCCCTTATTATACCCGTAATACAGCTAGACAAACTGAAAAGGTCACCCATGTCAGAGCTGAGCACTGAGGGAACCAAACGAGCAGCCAGAGTTCTCCATTCCCTGCTGGTTTCACAGCAAGGAGCGGATGTTTTTCTTTCCTTTGCCTGTCTTAACACTTCCCAGAAAGTGTCACAAGTGCTTTACCTGGATGAGTGGTAAGACCTGTTTTTTATGCTCCCCAGCCACAGAGCCACCCAGCCACAAACCTCAGCATACTAGTTCTACCCCCTGCCAGTGCTGAGCTCCTGCAGGCGCTCTGGGAGGAAGAAAACAAAATGAACAGGTTGCTGATATGAAGGAGCAAAGACATTGCTGGAGAATGCAATGAAAGGTGCTAGACTGGGGTGAGGAATATTGAGGCTCCTGCAGAGTAGGGATGGAGGGGCATGGAGGAGAGGGTGCTTGCTGGCACAGCCAGGACCAGGGAGGGCTGGTGGCTCCTTTATAGAGCAGGAAGGAGGAGAAGAGGTTTCCACACTTACTCCAGGACGTCCCTGTTGAACTGTTTCTTGCTGTTGCCCAGGAACTCCCCAATCATCTGGCGGCTAAGGCCCTTCCGCTGGAGCAGGAAGTGTGCCACCCCAATGGGGGTATCCGGGATGAAGCCTCGGGAGATCAGGAACTGGATCCCTTTGTCTGGGTTGCTGTAAGGGAAGGACAGAAACATGGTGAGTTTGGATGATCTCTCTGAGGTGTTGCTACCTCTGGCTCATCTTATGGCATCCAGCAATGCAACCCTTGGCTTATGCATGGGCTCCTATGCACCTGTGTGTGGCAGGGGCAGGACTGGTAAGGACAGGGACAAGTGACTTGGAGGACTCCCCTCCAGGTGCTGCTGACTTCAGGATGAAGGGATGCCACAGGACCTGCTGTGTCACCTGCAGCACCTGCTGCCACCTGAGGAGCAGAAGTGCCATCTCATTGCCACAAAGGACCCTGCCACACAGTACCAGCCTCATAAGTGACTCTTTTCTGACAGGCCTCTGCTACAGGGTCGATTCTCTTGTATCCTCCATGCTCCAGCTTGGTTTGTTTAGGGCTGTTGCGAGGACATGACATCCAGACAGGTGTCGGCGGCCATTGTGGTGCCCGCCAGAGACAGCACAGGGAACACCACTAGGGTCAACTACTCTAAATGCACCCCTCAGAGAGCCATCCACTAGGACCAGGGATGAGAATGGGGCACTTGGCCCTTTGCAACTGTCTTGAGGAAGTTGAGCTGCATGTTCTGTAGGACAGATAAAAGGCAAAGGTACAAAAGAGACTTAGGAGGCATTTTTAACGTATGGTCACAGGCAAATAAATATCAAGACACAGAGCAGGGTAACCAAAGGTGGGACCCTTTTTCCGCAAAAATTTTTATTCCCTTTTTCTTACATTTTTACTGCTCAATGTTGAGTAACACTTTCTACCCTGCTCACTCGAGCCTGGTGCTGGCTGCCTGAATAGAAATGCCACACTCAAATTTGTGCCTCTCTTCCTCCACTCCCCCACCCTTAGCTGTGTTGTTCTTGCTTTCTCTACTGATTTACCCCCTCAGGCAGAAATCTCTGTGTGTGGGCAGATGAGAGCATGCACCTGGAGGATGCCTTAGCAGAGCTGGGAGAGAGTTGTGTAAAGGCTCCGAAACAGAGGGTGTTTCTCCCTCTGTGGCTGTGAGTGCCTCTCTGAGAACAGGCCTGGCATGGAGTGAGCCTGAATGCCTGTTTGTGGGAATGTTTTTCTGCTTATTAGCGTGCCTTCAACTATGCCTGCGTACGCAGCTCTCTGCGGGTAATGCATATGCCTACAAGGGCACACATTTGTGTGTGTGTTTCCTCTTCATACATGTAGATTTCTCTTGGACCATACACGTTCCTAAGAGCTGCCACCGCTGCCTGTGTGCACATTTTGGCTTTCTCCCCAAGTCTCTTTCTATAAGCATGTTTCTATGTATCTAGGAGCGGTTGTGAGTCTATGTGGGTGCTTGTCCCTCCAGGTATATGCAGGAGTATGTATGTGCATGCTGTGCAGGCTTTCTTCCTGTATCTCAGTCTGCCCCACTGAAGGGTGTCAGCTGCGATGCCCTTCTGCTGAGGTGAATTAGTGCTTGCCAGGAAGATTTCCAAATTCTGTTAGCTGGGGAAAGCATTTCTTCCTAATGAGAGAGAGGGAAGGGTGCTACACTTCCACCATTAACCTGAATTCAGAGACCTTTGTTAACGCCCAAGGAGTGAGTCTGCTCAGACGGTTCCCTGGGTGGGGAAAGGATAGCATGAGATCTCAGAGCATGAGAATGCCTGATATGCACAGGCAGACACTGTCACACTGTCAGGTGGTGAAGGACATGGGTGAGCAACATATGCCTAGCTGTAAGGGGATCAGCATTCAGGACAATGACCTGCTCTGTACAGGGGTCCCTGTCAGCATGCCAAAACTAGAAGGGCCTGAAAAGTTCTACTTACTTTTTAATGACACAAAGAAAATATACTGGGCAATGGGACATCCCTGGGGAGAATGGTGAGGAGAGCAAGTCAGCCCATTAAATTTATGAACAGGGGAGCTGCAAGATCTGCTGTTGAAAAATCCAGGCCTGTTTAGCCTACTGAGATCTTTGAGGAAAAGCAACAGGGTCACAATGCACCTTCTGTGCTATTGCACAAATCTTCTGACTCACCTTTGAAGAACACAGGTAAACGTCTTTGCTAAAGTCGATAGTCATAAGTTCGGGTTGAAGTCAAGCTCAGCAACAGAGAGATTCATAAAACGCACCTCTATGTGCATATTTTGGTGTCCTGCAAATGACAGTGTGGTGTTCAAGGCCAGAGGATGATCTCAGCTACTCTAGTGGGTCTCTAAGGCCACTGGATTAACTTTGGATTCACTCCAGGAGAAGCAGGAGCTGAATGTAGCCAGCAGAATGCAGCTCAAACATTGGCATGGATGTATGGATTTCAGGTGGGATGACATACACAAAGTAAGACAACATAGAATAAAACAGCCCATCTCTGACAGCCCTTCTGCACTGCCTAGACTAAAACTCAAATATACAGGCACACACTATTATTTCACTAACAGCAGGCTTTCATCAGCTTTTCCCTGGATTCAAGTTGTTCCCCACAAAATCCTGACAGTGACACAGCACCTCTGCCACTGAACACCTGCAGATGTATCTCATCTACTGCAGTATGTGGCTTTTACCCAGATGTGCAGCACACAACTCCATTTCCTTCTCTTCTGAGCCTGGTCCCTGCTATTTTCCTTAGTGTTGCCGGGGTGTTCAGCAGGGCCAGCAAATGCTGTGGGATTCCTCACGTCCTGCTGGCTTTCCCTCTGCCCACGCAGCCAGCTGCCCACACACACACTGAGTTATTAGAGCAGCACTGCATAATGAAGCAAACTCCGTTCCAGGGATTCCTCCCCCTCACTGTGGAGAGGGAACGAGGAAAGCGCCACAGCAGCGCAGGATCAATACGTTCCCAGGCGCCTGCTCCAAGCCAGAGCACTGCTTCCTGAAAACACAATGCAGGGCCAGATAGATTATGGCAGACAGTGCTAGCAACTAGAGACTTTCACCTCTTGGCCCAGTGGAGCAGCCAGGAAAAAGACGCACGCGCGCACACACACACACACACACACACACAGAGCCTCAGCTCCATGTCCTAAGGGTTCCTGCCCACATTACAAATCCTACAATGGTAAACGATCTCCTTGCTGGAAAATGGCAGGGATGCCAACAACCAAATAACTGAAAAAGGCTGAATGGCTGAATTGTAGCCTCTGGGATTGGAGTGCACTACGCTGTCACGGGGGAAATATGTATCCCTTAGCTCCTGTTCAGTGGTTAAAGAGAAGGTTTCACTCCCCAGATCTAACAAGCCATTTCCCTTTCTCTCTGTCCCCCAATGTTTTGTCAATAAAACTAAGCTTTACATGTTACTGGCACATTATTTCAGCAACTAGTTACAAGGGAGAAGGGGAGACCTGGCCAGAAAGTCATGTTTCTGAGCTCTGCAACATCACCAAGTCTCCAATCCCACAGGGACCTGCAAGATGCAGTGAACCTGGGTCACTGAATGAAGGAAGACAGCAAAGCTGCTTCCCCAAAACAGACCTGGCACCACTAATTTGTCACATGAATGTGTGCCAGACGGACTGGGGGAGAAGGAGAGGTTGAGAAAAAGCATTTTCATTCCTGCTTTATCGTCACGTCAGTGCTCGTGTCAACCCTGCAGGAATCAAAGGAAAATAATTTGGGTGGACAGACTCCTGCCAAGCATGGCTGGGAATACTGAAGCACTTAGCTTGCAAAGATGTGAGCCCCATGTCCCTCTCCAGAAGGACACCAATCCCAACACAAACACCAGAACATCTGTGCGGACCTGGAACTACCTCTGTCATAATCAGTCCCCATCTGTGCCTGGTACCTACCTTCTCTCAGTTCCAGACGGTGGGTATTCATCAGGGAAAACTGTGCGTACCCACAGCCTGACTTTGATATATACACATGGACCCACCCATTCATGATCTGATCTCAGACCTAGTAAAATGTTCTTTCCAGTTCTGTATGACTCCCAGATCTGTCTGCTAAAATTTCATTTCAGTTCTGGATGTGCTCTGAGCCCAGCCCTACAGACCTCTTATCCAGGTTCCTCCCTCCTTGAGCCCATGAGCCTCCATACTACACAGATATAAGTCATGCGCATTGCTCCCTTGTCTGTGCAAAACTGCTATCTAGAACTGTGCAATCTTCAGGCCTCACTCTGGCCAAAAGGCCAGAGTGGCAAAATATTCTGCTAGTATGAAAGCATCACACTCCCAGCATCCTCATCAGGGGACTCAAATGGAAAACATAACCGCATGAGATGAGAGTGTGATGATGGGGCAAAAAGCAGTATTGCTCATGGCTCACTTTGATCAGGAAAGTCTCATCTAAAGGCAATGAGCAAATCTAAAGCTTCTTATAGGAGCTCAGCTGCTTTCTGCCAGTCCAAAATAGACTCTGTGTGACCCCCTGAGTTAACCTTTCCTGACTGTAATCTCTTGTCTTGAGAGTGGTGCAGCTTATTTACCAGCTACTGCTTCTCAGCATAACACTAGAGGGCTGGTGAGTGAGGTCATGACTCCTTGCTGTCCATCCCATGAGACCGAGTGTGCTGACAGTACTCAGAGCAGGAGCACATCATGCTGGGAAGTTGGAAGGGTAACTCAGGTCCTGAAGGCTGGTTTTCCTGAGTTCACACCTACAGCATTTTCATACAATATCAGCTTCAGATGTGTGAGAGACTGAGATGACTAAAGCTGGTCTGTCAGGTGAAGAAAAATCTACCCAAATACTGAAAGGAAAATGGCAACCAGAGCACTCATACTGGGCTAGCAAGGCTCAGCTCTACCTCTGTCTGTCTTTCTCCTTGGAAATACTCCATATTAAGTTACCGAGGCTGGGACTACATTCCCAGCTTTGCTTGTGCTTTTACAACGGAGTGGAGCAGGGGTCTACATCCCAAGCTCAGCTGTTGGAAGCCAAATGGACAGCAACTGGGAGTGAAGGTTCAGAATTCAGGGAAGCATTCACTGGTTTGTTCCTCTGTTGTGACAGAAGATCAGGACAGCACTTGGGAGACCTTAGGGACAAAGCCTCTGGGCAGCCAGCTTGTGATCTGCATTGCATACCCACAGGGTCACACCCCTGAATGTGAAAGAATTTCCCCAGAGATGGAGCTAGCCCAAGAGCCTGCCATCACATATTCCTGTGAGGCATGAAGTAGGTTGGGAAAAACAGAAGATGAAAGAGATACTTACATATTAAAGAGGTTCAGCCCAATGCGGTAGAGGCGTTTCCTCATAGTGTCTGTGGAAAGTGTGGGGGACTTGCAGCTGGCTGGGTTCTCGCAGTGGTACCGTGGGAGGCTGAGGATCATTGCCTGCAGTGCTTCCTTTGAGGAAACCTCAGAGGCTGACTTGGCTGAAGTGGAGGTGCTGCTGCTGCTCAGCTGCTCTGAGTTGTCCACGTTCTCAGTTTCAGAGCCTTTGCTTTGCCCCATCTCGTTGTTAGCATCAAACTGGAGCTTCTGCACTGCAATCTGTCCGGGCTCAGCACTGTTGTCCCCCATGCCGTTAGTGCTGACGTTCATTTCGGTGAAAGTGTGGCTGTTCTGGAGAGCTCTGGACTCAGGTAAGCTCTCTGGGGCAGTCTGAGGCTCACTGACTTCTCCCTCTCCTTCTCCTGGGGGTTCTTCAGTCTTAGTGGCTTGAGAGAGCCCAGCCTGGGCATTGCTGCCGAGGCAGTTTGCCATGGACACCGAGGTAGACGATGAGACAGAGATGTTCTTGTTGTCAATCTGGACAGTGACGTCCCGGAAGGCCATCATGAGAGTGCTGCTGCTCTTGGGCAGGGTGTCTGGCAGGAGCCCCTCCTCCTTCTCCTCATCCTGCAGCTCAGCTTCTAAGTCTTGGTTTGGCTGCACTGAGCTGGCACTGAAGGTCTCTCTGATCTGGTATGAGCTTCCATCTTGCAGAGAACACATGGTTTTCAGGCTCCAGGTGCTGAGGGCATCATCAATGGACTTGGCCAGAGACTGAACTTGTTCCGTGAAGGAGTCCTCTAGCTCTGTCAGTGCCCCACTGATAGTGGCTGGCAAAGATGGGGACCTCACCAAAGGAATGCCAACAAAGTTGTATCCCTCTACCAGGGCTTTCTCAGCAGAGAAGCTCTCTGAATTCTGGACCCGGACTTTCCTCAGAGAGATGCGGCGTGGCATGCGGCTCTCCAGCAGTGAGTTGCGGATCTTCTCAAAGTTCTTGCTGAGCTGGTACTGCCGGAAAGCGGTCTGGATGGTGCAGGCTGCCCTGCGAGACACCAGGTGACCTCCGTATTTGTGCTCTAGCATTTCAATCTGAAAGACATACAAACAAACGGGCTTATTTTTTCTTAATTGACTTCTGATAGCTTTCCATAACCCCCAGTTCCTACACTGATTAGTCAGTAATGACTGTCAGAGGAACTTCTGACACTGAATTAGCCTTTTCCTGCACTGCCATGCCTTCAATTTTGACAGAAGGCATCCCTTTGGGCATGGCTGGCTGAAGCATCAGCACTGTGAGCTTACTCATGGCTGTCATGATCATGCCTCCTCCTAGACCACCAGCTGTACAAGCTGAAGCCTGCAGCTCCTCGTGCCTTGCGTTCCCACCTCTGATGGTCTTTAGAGCAGGCTCACCACTGCAAAAACAATACTCTAGCAATACGTTTTCTTCCTCAGCGGTGCTGTGGCCAAGTCAAGCATGAATCCTTGTCCCAGAGTGTTATTAATGCTCCTACCTTCCTTAGTCATCTTAAGAAATACTTTTTGGGGAAAGGAGAAAGCATTCAGAAAAAGTAAATTAAAGTTAATTTCTAAACATAGAAAATGCTGTCTTGGTCACAGGAGTTAGTGAGAAACATCAGCTTCCATAGAAGTCAATGGGGGTTGGGTTTGTTCAGTATCCTTTAAAAAGCACTCTAAAACTCAGTCTTCCTTTCTGATCTCCGAGTTTTTCAGGCATTAGCCAGCAAAATGAAATGAAAGCAACTCAAGAAGAAAAAGACCTTCAGTTCTGAAAGGCTAAAAACTTTGATCTTAAATGCTGAGAGAAGTTATCAAGAAAAGTGGTAGCAAGATTTATTCTTTCCTGAGCTGCTAACAACACACACATGCGAATACATACACACAGAGCTAAACGACATCTTAACAGGCTTCAACAAACCAAGTATGCATTTCACAGTCTAATATTTATACTTCCTAGCAACCTCCTTGTTCTTCTTGTGCAACTAGGACTTCACTAACATGCTACAGGAGGATGTTTGATATCTCAGTTCCAGTGACTGACTGACAGATGACAAGGGGGATGGTGTGAGGATGATGATGGATGGAGAGTTTGAGAGTACATCATTCACGTAGTGAGTCAGAACTCATTAGCAGATCTAAAGGATGTATTTTACTGTCTACTTGAGGCCAGATATGTACCCCTGTCCCTCACACCATGCCTTGCTAGCACAGTATTGATGGGGTGAATGAGTGAGCTCACAGAAGATCTCAGGTCAAAAATTGTTTTTGTATAGTCAAAGCCAGACTGAGGCATGAGCCCAGCTTGCAGGGTCATGTCTTTTCATCTGCTCCCCTCTTCTTTCCCTTTTTTGTAACAATATGTAAATTGCAGAGAAAACCATCGGCAAGTGATGTAGCTAAAAGTGAAGGCCTGCAATGACAGCTGAGAGAAGCGCAAATCACCCCTGTCATCTCTCCCGTATTAACTGCTCTGGAAGTAGGGAAAGCTGATATCACCTCATGAGATGGCAGGAGAAGAGGAGCAACATAAGCCCAGCCCTTCTGCTCCTGCACAGGTATCCCAGCTGCTGGAGTTAAGTGCTAAAAGCCTTGACCTCTACTACCCCATCTTCCCAGGCAGCAGTAGGGAAGTCTAGGTCTAGGGGTCCTGCTGCACTTGGTGGGAGGCTGCTATTTCTTGGAGGGGAGAGCACCTACTTTTGTGCTTCCCCTTCTGGGAATGAAGCAACCATGAGGTAGGATTTATTGTCCTCAGCCATAAGGTAGGATTTTCGGTTTGTCTTGCTCTTGAATTCACATTTATATAAAGCAAGCATCAAATCCCAGTACTGATAAATAACACCAATTTGCTTAGCAATGGGGTCGGTCACTGCCCTGGTAGAGACAGCTGGCTCAGAGCTCCGCTTACCCCTGATTTGGAAAACATTGGCCCAAGGTTTACCCTTCCAGAAAGGGCCTGCAGAACCACTGCTAGAAATCACCCATACAAGGATTGTGGATTCAGCTTCATTTACTGCAAGACTCATCAGTAGGTTTTTTGGATAAACAAAGTCTCTGCAGGTTCCCAGAGTTTGTTTCTTTCATGTGGCAGGAAAGAGGAGCAGGAAAACAGTGGCAAGAAGAGGTTCTGAGTAGCCAGCAGAAGAGTTTTGCTAGGGTTCTTTGTCCTTCCTTCCAAAATGACCTCATCAAATCCCACCATATAACCAGCACTCCTGCCACTTCTCTCTAAAGGTAGCCTCCTCGGAAAGAGTCTGAGTTACCTTTTGGCCCTTCCCTCCAGCAGGAAGGCTCATGTAGATTCATGCGAATTAAACCAATAACCTGCACAGACCCCAACCCAGACAGTTATTATTGGCAATTGACTGTGAGCACTTAATGGTCTGGTTAATCAAAAAGAAGAGCTAACTGTGTTGTGGTTAATCAAAAAGAAGAGCTAACTGTGTTGGGAGGGAAAGAGAAACAAATGGGAGGGACAGACACAGCTATCTGAGGGACTGAATAAAAGTAAGATACAAAATAAGGCAGAAGCAACAGCCTTATAATTATCTGAGGTTTCTGAGGAGGTGACAGCCATTCTGGAAACGTGAAATTCATATGCTCTCATCTTATTAGAGCCCAGCACAAGATGTCATTGCTGATCTGAAGTAAAAAGGTGGTTTCTCTCATGCAAGGACACTTCCCAAAGAGGCAGGCTTTAATAATTACTAAGAGAAAAGGCCCTTCTAAGAATCTAAAGGAATGGTGCAAGCTATCAGTACAATCACCAGCGTATTGCAGTCTATTATCTCCGTTCTCCCAAAGGGCTAAAACATTAAGCAGCATAACGAGATGTAAAGTGAGAGTAGTCCCAACCTAGTCTATTCTCCAGCTCATACCAAGAGCACAAGGACACATTCTGTACGCAATGTGCTCCCAGTCGGTCCTGTCCAAAGCAGAGGTCTTACAATGTCTTGCAGCTGAGGAAAGAAGGACTTGGGAGCTGGCCCAAAGGATGTTTGAGATGACTAGCAAAGTAGGGAGCAGCACCCCCAAAGCCCAGTGCCCTCCCAACCCTTGCTCAGGAGGAATGGGTCTCTGTCTCTCTCCCCTCAACATAGCTCAGACATGTATACTATTTACTGAAGCCTGAGATATTCACATTTGCTACTAGGCCAAGCTAACTGACACCCCAGAAGAATTAAGGAATCCATGCAGCTGCTGGCCTCTTTCTCTCCTCTCAAGAGGGGGAAGGGCATCCATTAACACACCACAGCAGTCACAGGTAATGGAGATGTATGTCTGGCTTGCTGAAGGAACCTTCTCTTCCCAAATGAGAGGTGAGAAAGGCCAGACATGATTGGACTTCCCTTACTTCTAATAAACCCTATGAATCACAAGTAATTGCCTACTTAAAACTACTCTTCTCCGGAGACTGATGTGACAGCCAGAGCCAAAGGAAGGGAAAAGCAGGAAGGGCAATATGGGGGGAATTTAAAGAATAATTAGCTTAATACATTTCTGGGCCTCAACATGAATACTCAGTTTAAGCAATTCAGGCCTTGTGGCTGAATTAGAAATGACTGGGAAATACCCATTGCCATAAGGGATTGCACATGAAGGGAGCTTTAACAAGTCCAGCCCAAGGCAAGCCCAAGTGCCAGACCTGGATGTGGCCATACATCTGAGGTGCACACCCCATGGCTTTGTTGCCCGTCGGCATAAAACCACAAGTCTTCCAGGAGACAGTGGGCCTGACCTTACTTTTAGTTAGCACTGGTTTTTCACACAGGCTGCTACTGAGTGTGGTTGCATGCCTCAGTGTTAGCAAGAAGAGAATCAGGCTCAGTGACAGGATCTGAGTTGCTCCAGTCAATGTATGCCTTATTAAAAAAAAAAGAAACTACAGAGAATACATCTACTCTATCAACCCTTCTTAACTCCTCTCCCCACCAACCTCTCACAGTGGAAGAACATTGTTGTAATGACTATGCGTTAATGGGATATATTTTCCTTCATGCAAAGTACATCTGCCAGCCCTTCAGCTCAGCATTAGTGGAGATCATGTACTACTGAAAAAGTGCTGCTCTATTCTGTGGTCCTCTCCATTTTCCCAGTTCTCCAGCAGAACATAAACTCAGGAAAACCAGCCTTCAGGACCTGAGTTACCCTTCCAACTTCCCAGCATGATGTGCTCCTGCTCTGAGTACTGTCAGCACACTCGGTCTCATGGGATGGACAGCAAGGAGTCATGACCTCACTCACCAGCCCTCTAGTGTCATGCTGAGAAGCAGTAGCTGGTAAATAAGCTGCACCTTCAAGGTGCTGAGGAAGCTGAATGCTGTCCTCCTTTCTTATCAGTACTCAGCCCTCCCCCAAAGCTAAGTTTGACTTCAGCTGCACTGCAACACTAAAAATTCTCCTTCCACCTGTTTGTAACACACTAATAATACTTACAGTAAGTAGTAAATTTGTGCTACGACTAGACAAATACTGGGACAGTGCTGTGAGGATCCTATCACCTTTGTACCCATTTAATATAACCTATTTGACAAGTCAGTAGGAACACCCATGAAAGTAGATAATACAGAGTGTAAAAGTGGAAGAATTAATACTCTTCCCTCCATGAAAATCCTCCCTTCCAGAGCAGGAGGCAATCCACTGAGGATATTCATCAGGCTGGAGGAGCACACATACTGTAATCCCCCTTAGCTGTACAAAAAGCAGTTCTACCTATGAGATAGGCAAGGTCCTTGCAAGGACAGTACTATAGGGCACCAAAACGTAACGAACAAGCAGCTAACACGTCTCTCTGTCTCACATGCATCCAGGGCAGGTCTGGCCTCTGCTGCAAGAACAGTCATAGGACAACATGACCTTAAAGCTAAAATATCACAGGGCAGACACTCCCTAGGACAAATCAGTGCAGCTCTAGGGCATCAAGGAGGTGTAAGCCTGTATATACCAGCCAAGATCTGGCCCACCCTGAGGATATGTCTCATTGGATTGTGAAGTCAGTTAATTAGTCTCTCCTGTTTGTTTCACTGGTGTGAAGCAAGAATTCTGTCCAAGTCGAGTTGGGTATGCAGTATTTGAGAAACACAGAGCTAAAGAACTAAGGCCTTCTTGCTGCTCAGGAATTTAGAGGGCTACAGATCTGACATGTCTGTTTTGGGACAGCAGCAATACCTTGAGGGAAATGGCACAGAGATCTCCCAGGAACAGCACGTTCTTCTGTGGGAACCTTGTTAGCTGAGACCACTGTTTCTTCATCTTCATCTGCAATAGCACAGCTCCCTCTGAATTCTCCCACTGAACACAATCTGGACACTGTCACTACCACTTGTTTGTCCTCTCCATCTCCCATTCTGCAGGTTCTGTATATTAATATTATATTACTCCTTGGTTGAGCTGCCATTCCAGGGAAAAGTCAGAATCGATTCTTTGTGTTTTGTTTTGCAGAACAGTTCTCCTGGGCTGTAATCTGCAGAGAAGTGGGGTGGGGGGTGGGGGGCACATTCCACCACTGCCTTTGAGCGAGGAGGCCTGCTGCCTTTAGCCCCAGTAGTCCAGCTAGCCCCCTGCTGAAAGCTATATCAGGAGATGCAGCTAGAGATGGGCAGACAGTGCTCTGGAGCCAGGCCATAGCCTTGGGCACAGGAGGAAAGGCTTGCAGTTCGAAGTACTAAATCATTTTATCTCAGCCTGGTGAACCTGCCTGTCTCTCAAGTAGCCATTGTTGGGTTGAAGGAGGCGTTGACAGCAATATACTGACATCATGGTAGATGCTGTGCAGGACACCTATTGAGTCAACCCTGCTTCCCCAGGAAGCTCATAGTTTGAAGAGGCTAAAGTAGAAGAGCACATGGGGCCTGCCCAGACTGACCCAAGAGGACAAGAGAGCACTTGGAGACCTCTGACCTGACAATCAATTGCTGGGAGCCCTACAGGCACCGTGTACTTGTGAGCAGGCAGTACCTATGGATGTTGCAGGCTCTGGCTGCCCACAACCCATCTCTAAACCTATAGTCACACCTGAGTAACTGGGTCCATTTTGGACCACAGAACATAGGGAATGAGCAGCAAAGCTTGGCAGGTTTGGGTGAAGGACTGTGGCAGGCAGAGGTGAGGAAGTTATTTATTTCCTCCATCAGCCTCGCATAGCCAAAGGGCCAGGCCTGCTCAGGTGGGGCAAATGCTCAAGGTGAACGGGAGGCTAAAGTATTTTTAGAGATATGATCCACCACATGTGAATGCAGTCCCACCCGCCCCATCCCCTTCTCCCACAGCCTGAGTAGGAAGCCTCTGTACCTGTTTATTCTTTAAGTCAAGGGAGAGCTCATAATCGGAGGCAGCTGCATGGGAACACGAGGCCGTCCCTTTGCTGCGCTGCACTCTCACTGGGGAGCCCGTGTGGTGGAGGCTCGCCTTCTGCACCAGAGGGGAACACCCCGCTGCCTGCTCTTCTTGGAGCTCCGCATGCTGGGCTTTTAGCGTCAGGGTGTCGGACCTGCCTTCCTGGCCACTGTGTCTGCCGGTCTCCTTCGGATCCTCCGTTTCACACCCGGCTTTCTTGCTTGTGGAACCGCAGGGATCATCACTGTGAACAAAATGCAATGTTTTGCTTTTTTATTTGTTTTTATTATTTGTATTATTTATGATTATTTTTATTATTGTTTGCTATACTCATTCACTGATCTGCATTTTATGTGTTTATGGAGCCTGGGGCTGGAACGGGTCTCTCTCAGAGATGAATCAAGACTGTACATTGATGCAGTCAGAGCTCTGATCCCTCCCTCCCAAAGAGCAGGCACCTGTACTGCACACACTGCATGAAACAGTCTTGCAGCTCCCTTGATCTGCATGATTGCCTCCGCTCAAAGTGCCGTAGTAGAAGGTGAGGGGCCAAAGAAGGTATCATTGCCTAAGGATCTCTCTCCTGCTCCCTGAAGGCAGTCACCTCTGCGCTTTGCTTGCAACCCCCTGTGGGTCCTGGGGTCCCATCTGGCATGGAGACTGGACCCCAAGGATCCAGTTTTCCCCTAGAGGTTCTAAGGGTATGAAGGAAATGGTACAGGGGCAGCTGAATGTTGCAAAGTTTCCAGAGAAACTCTTGGAGCGCCAAGAGTATAAAGCCGCAACAGAAACATCCAGACTGCCCTGAGATCCTGACTCTTTAAAGCATGTCTGCAACCGACACACAGCAGGCCACAGAGTTTCCATAAAAGAAACTGTTTCTTTATGACCCACAGGGCAGATTGCTGTGCCACTGAAATCTCATGAAGAAAGGAAAACACCCTTTCCTCCTGTCAGCCACAGGAGTAATTGTATGAAAACGGTGTCTAACAGTGCACTACTCTTAAGAGAGCTGACGTGATTAACATATGTCTGATACACTGAAAAGGTGAGGAATTCTTTTGTTAACCGCTCTTGCCAAATGTTTTGTGAAATCATCCAGTTTCAAAGATCTTGGTATTCTGGGGTACTATCTAAACTATCGGCTCCTTTATTTGTTTTTTCCTCTCATGTTACATCAACCTCCTTCCAGTGGCTACAGAGGAATAACTTGTGATTTCCAAGAGTATGCAGGCCAGTCAGAGTGGACTGTGGGCTCTACTGCACACAATAAATCAGATACCATCAGTTCCATCAGTTTCCAGGGGTTTGGTGCTTAACTGAAAGCAGCATCTGGTTCCAAAATAATAAGTACAGAACCAATGCATTTAGTTCCATTGAAACTATGGGTGTGTATTGCCTTCTATATTTAAGCACCATTAAATTATTTAATTCTTCACTTCTGAATTTCATTTCTTCCCCTTGGATTTTCTCCTTATAGGATCAATTTGCTGTCATTTAGATACCGAAGTCATTTCATGATTAGTGTTGGTGTCAGAACAAAATCAGAGAAATCAGAAATCACTACTGTTTTTCAGTAGTGCCCAAATCACTTAGAAGCATTTAAGTTTCATTTTCAAAAGTGCTGTAGGCACATAGAAGTCCAAGTCTTGTAACTGTAAATGGACTTTACCTCCTAAGCCTCAGAGCACTTTTGAATACTTACTAGTACTTTAAAATGAAGCTTGTTCTTTCCAATGGCAGGTCTTCCTCTTCCTTTCAGTAGATTTAAAAATGAAATTTATAAATATTCCCACAGTTTCCGAAAGGACACTTTGATAAGCCAAACACAAAATCTCAACCTCAGAGCTAAGGAAGAAGGAGGATTTAAAGGTAGAAAGCTTCTACTTTTACACACACTCCTGTAGTCACCAGTTAGAGTTAGAAAAATAAATTTGCAGAAGAAACTAATCTCTTGCATAAACGCTACATAATCAACTTTGTCAAACGTATATTAAAATGACACAGCTGCATACTCACAGATCAGAAAATATCCCCTTCAAAATGAAGCATAAAACTGTCCTTTTATGTTGTACACCTTATAAAACCTCTCCTTGTTCTGTACACTATTTTTTCTACAGCAAAAGGTGCACATGTATACCATATATCCATTTTTAATTCCTTTTGTTCTATGTCCATGCACATCCCAGGCAACATTAATAACAGACTTTCCCCTTACAGCTCACATTGTAACACTTTTATTGGAAGCCTGTTCTATCCATTCTCATTTAAACCAGCAGTGCAGCAATTTTCATGTTCAGCTAAAGGGATGACCAGGTGAACATAAGTTTGATCATGTTCTCATTGAAGTGCGTACCAAAACCTCACAACCATTTCAGTGAGAACTGGACTGTGCCCTACAAAGCAATTTCAGCTAGACTCAAACTCTGATTCAGCAAGCCACATCAGCATATCCCAAACTGCTTAGCTGAGTCAAGGCCGCAGTGCACAGCATGCTGTGCAGACTTTCTTTAGGGCAAGTCAGGACCTGAGGCAGTGAACTAGAGAGCTAGTTGACTTCCCTAGGAGCATGAGTGGACTGTAAATGCCAGAAAATGTTCCTGACATGATGGTTCTCTAAACACTAATGCATGTGCTTAGCTATACTATTCTGAGGGCCTCCACTGACTGCTGTCAGAGTGCTCGTGGTAGAACATGAAGTGCGTGCACAAGATTTTGCAGGATTGGGGCCCATTGCTCTGTGAGGCTTTATGTCCCCTCTAGTGTGTGCTGCCAGTTCAGTTTTCTGTCCTATGGAGTTTAGAATCTGAGCAAGTAACAGGATATTCTGCATGCACAGCTAATATAGAAGGAAAAACAGTAGGCTTTATAGAATCATAGAATAATTTAGTTCACAGGGAAAGGTTGGAGGTCTCTACTCCAACTCCCTGCTCAAAGCAGGGCCATTTTCAAAGACAGATAAGGTTGCTCTGGGCCTTGTACTATCAAGTTTTGAATGTCTCTAGAGGTGAAGACTCCCCAGGCTCTTTGGACAACCTAGTCAGGGCCCTAAGGGCACTACCAGGCCTTATTGGCCCTGCCCAGCCTCCCCTGGGGTGTCTCCCTTCCCTGCCCAGCCCCAGGTCCAGTCCAGGGCTGTCAGTCATTGCCCTATGACACAGTAGCAGTGCCAGTCTCCAGCCGCACCACAGCCCTGTCCGTGACCAACCGCGGGCCCCACTGATCTGGATCCCAACCCATGGGCCAACTGCCTAGCCCAGCCGGGCCTTGGTCTAGCCCTGTCACCACAGCCTTGCCCAGCCATCATGGGGCTGTATCTGGCCCTGGTTACCCTCACTAGGCCTGATCCAGACCTTGACCTGCAGGCTGACCACCTGGCCCAGGCTTGTTCCATTCCCGGCCTCCTGGACATGCTTCATGCCTAGGCCTGGGGCTGCCCCCAGCTGCCCCCTGGTGTGCTGTGCTCCCTTGTGGGGCAGTGGGACGGGTCTCAGCTGGTGAGACCCTGCCCTGCCAGTCCAGGGATCCTCAGCAGCTCCTGGCACCATGGTTCTCTAAGAGCAGCTGGCCCTTGCTGTGCCCTGACAAATCTGTCCCTGTGCTCCAATACACTTAGGATGATTTTTTTCTTTATATCAGGATGGAGTTTCCCTTGCTGCAGCTTGTGTCCATTGCCTCTCATCCTTTCATGGTGCACCTGTGGGAAGAATCTGCCTCCATCATCCCTATATCCCCCTTCTCCTCTCTTCTCCAGGCTGAACAAACCCACCTCCCTCCAGACCCCTGTCCATCTCAGTCACCCTCCACTGGATTCACTTGAGTTTGTCAGTCTTTCTCTCCTGTTGTGGGGGGGCTATACTGTTTTAGGATGCCTTTTCCGAGACACAACAAGGTCATAGTGTTTATATTCTGGCAGTATCAATTATTGATAAGCTTGCAGCTGAGAAAGCTATAAATTCACATTGCTATTTTTCAAAATCAGAGTTGTCAGGGCACGTGTTTTACATGAAGCATGAAGCATGAACTGAAGCAGGTAGTGTTAAAACCATATATCCAACCCAACTTTGAATGCTCAGCCCTGAAACTTGAGTATCCTTGCTCCCTTTATTTGGGAGCTGGCAGTGCCTAGAGGTTGTGCTTATCTGTTTGTTTGAAGCCTTTGAAGAAAAGAGCTTCACTTTCCAAGACTTTGTAGTCCTGCTGATGGGTATGTGTGGGCCAATTTTTAAAAAGGGAACAATCTGGCTAGTCACCAGACCTGTGTGAACACTGCTAGGTAGAGGAGCTGTTAGGGCAGCCTAGAGGCTAAAACATCCACCTAGCTCCATGGCTTATCCATCAAGATCCACCTTCGTTCAGCACTCCAGTGTTTCTGTGGACACTTCATGTGCAGGGCAGTGCACAGAGAGCACCATCTGGCGCGCACTTACCTGCGGTATGAGCAAAGCCCCATTTTCTGCACATCCTCCCAGATTCCATTTGCTCTTGCAGTTACAGCATCATGTAGAAATGACAACCTAGCATCCTCCCTTGCATGGCCCTGAGGCCATCCCAGGATGGGCTTTGTCACAGCTTACTGTGAGGGTAGTCAGGATCTTTAGGCAGTATGAGCTCAGGTGACCTGCAAAATGAAAACTGGATGCCAGTCCTGTAAGTGTCCCTGTACATAGAGGGCTCCCAAGGCTGGCCTGTCATCCCTATCTCCCTTCAGGGGATCCAGAGGAGAGAGATCTCTCCAAGAATTTGCAGCATTTGAAGCACAACAGTGTTGAAGCCCTTCCTTCCAACCTAACAAAGGACCTTATCCTTTGCCCCCTGAACTCTATATTCTGTAAGTGAGCCTTGGATGAACCCAAAATGCTCAGAAGCCTTCTTTAACCTCATGAGACATCCAGGATATTCCTCAAGACACAGGAAGACCCTGAGACTGCAAACATTAAGTGAACACCTTCAGTTACATATGTAAAGAACCATTAATCTCAGCGCTCCTGTTCACATTGCATAACTGAAGCCCCTAAAGACACTTTGCTAGGATAAGGATGTCAGTTAACCACACATACGTATGTAACTTTGCCTTCCTCCACCACGCATGTTCTGAGGCCAGTGAAAACACACATACAGACTATTGTGCTTATGCAGTGTGGAATTTTCTGAGGGTTAAAACTCGGTCAAACCAAAATCAGATTTCCCTGAAACACTCAAAGGCATTTTTCAGCTAGATGTTTCTATGCTAAATATAAACTTTTTAACCTCCTGCTGGTTTGGCTGTTGAGCTGTTCAGAAAGCAATAGCAAATATTGTTGCTACAGTGCGAATAGTATCTTCATCCTTTTTTTGTGGCTAAATCATTTTTATTTAGTGAGGGAAAAAAAGCCCCCAAAACAAAACAAACTTACTTCACCTTTGGGCCAGAGGCAGAACCAAGGAAATTTCAGCTTGATTTGGGAAACTTCAGTGACTTACAAGCAATAGAAAAAGGGGAAAATGGAGTTTGCTTAGCAGCCTCATTGTTAGCATTGAAGCCCTGTGGTTCCAGCAGCAACCATATTTTCCCCCCAAGTTCACTCCCATCTTAAATCTGTTCCCAAAGAAGTTCGAGGGAGGAACGGATGAAGTCCCTATATGGGAGACACAGTGCATCATTGCTAAAAATCCAAACTGATACTGCAGTGAAATACAGGCTAAAATCTTAATGATCCTGATCCTTTCTCTCTCCCCTCAGTGACACAGTTGATCTGTATTGGTAGAGCACAATTTTTGTTAATAAGTGAGGGTCTCGAGGACTATGGTAATCATAGTAATAATAAAAAAAACAGTAAGAAAAATAAGTAGGGCACGGATAGAAACTACAATATGTAAGATCTCTGTGGCAAAATCTGAGGTGCTTCAGGATGTTGTTATAAGTCAATTGAGGGGATACTGTTGCTATTCTCTTGTCAATGTACAATCAAATCTCCTGGCTGTGGGCAAAAGGAGGAGCATGGAGCTATTGCATATTCTGTTTCTCGGATGAGAAAAAATTTCTAGCCATTTTTAATAATTAAAAAACCCACGCAGAGTCTAAGGTGTGAATCCCAATGTCCTGGCCAAACTCCAACTAGGTCAATTTAGTTCTGAATCCCAGCATCACCCCTGCAGTTTCAGCTGTAATCAGAAGTCTTTCCTTGCTATCCTAAAGTATCATATGCCACTGTCTTTCACATTTTTTACAGTTTCCTTTGCATGATAAATGAAGCAATTTTCTGCTGGTTGTGCAATCAGGTAGGGAAGGTTGGCAATGTGCTTTGAATTCTCTTTGATTGAAAGCTGCAATGTTAATGTAAATCACTTGCAATCAGATAAAAGATGAAGACTACAAATTCATCTGTTTTGTTCTTTCTAGATGTTCCTACATGACTTTTATGACCCATAGAAACTAGCTTAGTTGTTATGACAAGTGGATTTCATCTGCTGTAGAAAACACATCTGTCTGATGTTTCAGATATCTCCTGCTGCTTTTGCACTGCTAACTCTTATATGCCTGCTGTAGATACAAAACAGTTTTGTTAACAAAGGTGGTGGCTACCGACAATCTGACTCAGGGCTTAAATGAAACACTATAGCTAGTCTAGCATGAAGCCTATTTCAAAACAGGGATATCAGGATTCTGGTTTAAATCTTGGTGCTTGTTTCCAGAAAGCATGCTGGTAAGAAAGCTCTCACTGAGACTATTCACCCGGGCACCAATACATATTTTTGTCAATGATGTCCAACACAGGTAAATCAGCTTCTAAGTACAGGTTTCTCAGGAAGATTTTGTATAAGGAGAAAAATAAGGGAAGGATGTAGGGAGACACGGAGGAAAAACGGTATTATGGAGAGGTTTTTTTTCAGACTTCCTTTTTTTTCTCCTCTACTGGTAAGATGGAAACCTAAAGTGAGGTTTCCAAACCTCAGTCTAAAACAGTGAGACCTGATTTCTAAGCCAGAGATGCCCACCAGCCCATTTCTGGCAGCATCTGCTCCCTGTATCTGTACAGACCTGTTGTGTCATCCTCTGCCCTGGGAGAGATTTGACTGTTTGTCCGTTCTCATACCATTAGGATGGTACACTGCTTAGCATCCTCCTTCCCACCTCCCTCTTACTGGAAACATACATTTGCAGCTAGGCAAGTATCTTGCTTCAAACTACCAGCTATGGAGTTGGACCATGGTTATTTGAAGGATCCTGACAGTAAGGTGTGAGTATTCCCATGCCTGATGGCTTAAGAAAGAGCATGCAACCCCCTGCCCCAAAATGTTTCAAGACAATTTCAAGCTAGACTCATAGGCAGGAGTACAGGACTTGGATGCTCCAGACATTACATTCCATTGCCCTCGCTGTCAAACACTAGAATCAGTTCATGCTCTGAGCAGTAATTTTCAGAGCTCTTGAAGAGATGTTTACAGGGTAGCTGAGTGACTAAACGAGGCTCCAAGATCAGGAGAGCTACTCTTCTCAAGGACAGGAGAGGTCTTCACAATAAACATTAAACCTATGGGAAAGGAAAACTGGGCTTTCTCATTGAGAATTCCATAGCTACACAGGTCCCATGTGCTCAAGACACAAAACACATATCTTTGCTCTCACTCTCCTACAACAAGAAAAAATAATGCAGATAAATAAGAGCAATAACAGACTAACAAAACCAGTAATGGCTCCTCTGGACTTGGGTAGAGGTGTAAGCAACCAGTCACTCAAGAAGAGGGTGCTCAGATACCTTGTTGGCAGGTGAACTGGTTGTGCAAAAATCCAACTAATTAGATGGGAGGAGCTACGGGTGTGAGCACAAAAGTGCTATGCAGGCTGAGCTTGCTTTCTCTTTGTGTCACTCCAGAAAAAGACAGTGGTAAAGGGTAGTGCCCTGTAACTGAGGCAAAGACTAATTACATGGAGTAGCTGTGAAGGACCACAATAATTTATGAATCTGTTTCATGGAACCTCTTACAAGGATCTGCTGGTTATTGTCTATATGCTGCTCTGAAGTGCTGGAAGCAATTAGCGTTACCACAGCCTGAGAGTCATATGAGACTTCAAAGCTTTAGAGAGGTCAGAATAAAATCCTTTAGAAAGCACCATTTGGAGAATTAGAAAAAGAGGTCACTAGCAAGAACCAAGAATATGGAGTCCAGACCCCAAGTATGCAAAAACATGTCTTCCCTCTGTCTGAAGACATTTCAGCATTCCCCTCTCTTCTCTCTCCTCTCCTTGCTCAAACAAAAAAGAAAGAAAGAAAGAAAGAGAGAGAAGGAAAGAAAGAGAAAGAAAGAAAGAGCTGACTTAGCAGGATCCAAAGTGTCTTTTCAGCTTATTTCATTTTAGTATTCCCTGAGGATACTCATAACATATGGTGAATGGGTTGATCAGAATTCCATGAAAAATGGCTGAGGCAGGCTTGGTAATACGCTGTGGTATCTTTTCAAGGTTCAGAGATTTCTGACATGCTTGGAGTCTCAGCTCAAAAGAATTGTTACTGATTTGCTTTAAAATCTGATTTTTAGGGTGACTTGGAGGCATGACTTTCTGGGAGCATGCAGAAAATGATGGAAGGCAAAAACCCCTCCTGCCAGACAGGCAGGGAACTTGGAACTTGATCTTGGCAAATCATCCCCTGACAACCAAGCTGCAGCTTTCTCAGACAGTCTCCCCCAACATGGACAAAAATAGGAACAAGATTCTGATTTTGTCTACATTCACGTAACACCTTGCAAAGCATTGGCACCAAGCCATCTTTTCACATTAGTTTTACCCAAGGGGAATTAATGATAATTAACCAAACTTATTACCCATTCCAGCATATATTACTTGTTTCATAAAAAAAGCTGGCACACACACCTGTAGAATAGATTTGACAGTACAGTACAGTAAATATACTGCAAATCAATTCAATTCAACATACTTTAGCACAGACTGAATGAGGCAACATCTTTTCAACATCGCTTAAAGCAGTCTTGGTGACATGTATAATAAGCAGATGGAGTATGTAATAATAACAAATGCCTCAGGTGCCACAGCATCCAACATGCCGAAGTCAGGGGCCCTGCTTCAGATCTAGAGTTTAATCATATCATAATCATATGGTCCCCCAAGAACTGCGTTATTCCCACGTTGTTACGTCGTTATTTCTCTTGCTACAGAACCGCGCTACAGGTGCTAAGCTTTTCTGATGCACTCCAGGCCCTCATGGTGCAAAGATGATTGTTCAGATGTCAGTCTGAGCTGGCTGCCTGTCTGAGGGCCAGGTTCACCAAGACTGACTTCAGCCTCTTGAGGAATAGGATCTCTGTTTTTTCACAGAAAGAGACAGGCTCCTCCAGAGGGTGACTTGGAACAGCTAAGGCAGCTCCTGCTGAATGAAAAGTGATATCTATGGTGCAAGGCTGGGAGTGCCAGGTGGTGTGCTTTTCACATGGATTTTCTTATCGTTCCTATGTCTGCCTGGCTGACACCTCAAGATGACACTTAGGCCATCTCTCTGGCATACTCCTCTCTCCTTCCTTCCTAGCCAAGCCTCCTGTTTCACCACCTGTAGGAGCACAGGGCTCAGCCTGGGAAGTATAGTCTTTTTCTCAGCTGCCCACCACACCTCAGCACTGGATGCCCCAGGCTGCAGTTGCTGTATTGTCTCTGCAGGTTAGACCAGGAGGAGGTCCCACAGCCTGTCACTGCAGAGGAGGTAACATACAGCTGCATCCAACAGTGCACCTGCGTTTACCATTGAGGTGTGAGAAGCACTGAGTCTACAGCAAAGGGGCAGGAGGCCTCTGCTCTGCAGGGTTTAATTGCTTTTACTTTAACCCCAAACCCCTCTTGCGTCTGCAATGTTTAGTAAACACGACCTTTTAGAGGAGGAAAAAACAGATGGCATCCTGCATTAGTGTAAGTGCCCGCTCAGCACCCCGGGATAGAGAAACTTGGCTTCTCAGCAGCAGTCTTTCTGCCACTTCGACTCAGATCTCTTGGCTCCTCATCCCCGAGGCAGGTTTGAACATCACCGAATTCGCTGACAAAAGCCTGCCGGTGCAATCATGCAGAAGATAGAATTTCACTGCTAAAATGAGATGAATTCAGGGCTGGGAGGCAGCAGAGTCTCCACAATGGGAGGAAGCCTTGTATATCTTCCTAGTCCTCTCCAATAGGAGAGCCCATGCTGTCCTATTCCAGCTCCCCGTGAGTTGAGTCAGGGACATAGCTCTTGGAATTTACAGACCTAGGCAAGGACTTCTGTGATCTTCTCTTTTTTCAGCATGCTGTGATAGACCCTGGGTTGGACTGCACCTCTGGGTTCCTTCCTGAGGGAACAGGGTAATTGATCACTGAGGGCAGCGAGGGAGTCATGTCACAGGAAGACCTTTGTGTAACTGAGATGATACATTTTGTTTCTGGTCTCAGGTATCTCACATATTCTATCTCCTGTGATCACTGCAGCCAAGTAGAAGACCATTCTTTGTGTGAAACCCAGGAGAAGGAGGGCCAGCTATCCTCAACATAAAGAGTATCACAGTCTCAGATCACTGCCCTCAATACAAACAGTCCAAACACCATTCACTAGCCTTAGGAAGGCAGACCTGATCAAGATTTTAACTTACTCAGTTTGTTCAGATCCATGATTTGGAGTTGGCCCATGGCTGAAGACCAGGACAGAAAAAGTATAGTTAGCATCACCTCCTCCCTTCCCCCATCCAGGCACTGTCACCCCAGTCTTGCGCTGCAGGCACAAAGTTATACTCTTGCAAGTTCCAACCCACCTTCATTGCTGCTGCTATTTATTCACACCCTGATCAACTTCATGACACTTCTCCTCCCTGATACCTTATTCCCGTTCCTTTTTTTCATTCCCATTTGGGAAACAGGATGTCACAGCAGCTTACACATCTTGTCATGCAAGCTCAGATGCTGCTAGGGACACTTCAACTTTCCTTCCCTATGACAGATGAAAATGATTCCCATCTTATACCTTGTAGTCAGACATTGATCTTTCTGGGGAAGATCATCTAAGAAAAATAGGACTTTGTCTTTACACAGTCAAACCCACTGTGTTGCTGGGCAGAGCCAAGGCTGGTGCTGAATATCCTCACACCAGTGGACTCCATCCAAGTCAGTGGAGGATCTAACCCTATATGCTGTATTTTTGAAGTCAACCTACATCATGCTCATCAGATCCGGCTGAGCTGTATCAGCCCAGCAATATTTTTTACAGTGCGGTCATGCACAGTCCATTTTTGTGCACCTTTATCTACTTCTCTAACATTAGTATGTTCTGGGAAATTCCAGGCAGCTTTCCATTTCACCAGTGACCCCAGAAGATCTAGTACCAGCAATGTATGCACAGGGCATCCTACCACCTTCTTCCCTCTTTCTGCATAAGATGGGAAGAGAGAGATTGCAATCAACTCAGATATGCAGGCAATGATAACAGCATCATAACTTGTTTACAAGAAAGCAACAACATAGCAGGCTAGCACATGACAAAGACCACGCATGGCTCACCACCAGACAAATACGGTTCCCTGTGGCATGATGGTACGCTCTGTATGTGGAAACAACCAAAATATTAACCAGAGATGGTTAAAAGTTACTGTCATACACTTTCAAACCGTGTGGCCAGAGTAAGGTTCCTCAATCGAGAGAGCAAACAGCCTCATTTGAAATTATGCAAGCTGGCTTTTTAACATACAGCTGGCCCCAAAGAGGCTTGTGTAGACTCCACAGTTTTGAAGATGAGACCACTTTCATCTAGGTATGGACCTAGTAACCTGCATATCATCATAGTTGCCTAGCTTCAAATCTTCAGGGCAGAAAATTGAACTCTCTTGGGAAGTGGGGCTTACATCTATGAAATCAGCCCAGTATTGAGCACTTCTGCTTATTTTTGAATAGCATTTTGACACTCCCTAAGGCAGGCTTGCTGCAATTGTACTGCATGTTTATATGGACAGCTTTGTGACATGCGCAGGGAAAAGGGAAAGGTAAAGTCTTGCTGTCTTCCACTCAAATGGTATCCCCCTCAGTATCCTCATTAGACATCCTACCAGCTTCCTGTTAGCCACACTGGTCCAGCCTTTCTCCTCTGTCTCCCCACTGCACTAACTTTCCATCTAACCAGTACAATGGCAAGTCACCATGTAAAGCAACGAGAAAAGGGCTTTAGGAAATAGGCATTTCTGCAGAAAGTTCCATTTTAGGGCATGTACTGGTAGGAAGCAAGAAGTCTCTCTCTGCCCACAGAATCCTACTTGCTGCCACCTTTATCACATCCTCCACTTCACCCTTCTCACTAGCAGTATTCTTGCACTGCAGTACACCTTCTGGGCCCCATCCAGCTACTTCAGCCATGGACTCTGAATGGAACCTGAGGGAGTTAGGCACCCAGATCTAACTGAATCTCATCTCCTGTTTATATCTTGATGCTCTTCTTCAGAAGGCTCTTTCCTCACAGAAGATGGGGTGGTCTCCAGCTCTCCTGTCATTTTTGAACAGGCAGGGTGACAGTCCCAGTGCCTTTTTTACCCTCTCTTTCTCAGCTAACCAACCATTTGCAGAGTCCAATGAGACTGGTCTGAGCAGTTGTACAGCGTGCTCCTCTTCAGCCTTTCAGGTTCTTCAGCATTTCTTGGAGGAGCTGAAAGCCTGGCACATGGAGGGGAAGTGACTCTGAAGCATAGCCATGTTTTTCCAAAAGGAGAGCTTACTGCATTTGAACACAGAGCCTGGCCCCTGGGGACGGCTGGAAGATGGATCTGCAGATAAACCTTTCCATATGCACAGGCATGAGCCAGTGTTACAGAACACAGAAAAGAGAAAAGGCCTTTGTATTGATATCTCACTGCAAGAAAATGTGTAATAATAGGCCAGAGCCTCATTTCTGTCACTGCCAATGAATGCTGGCACAAACAGAAATGTTCTGGCCAAGGACCTGCTCACTTATCCCCTGTTCACATGTTCTTGTCCTTTCCAATTTCTTATTTCATTTATGCTTTTTTTTTAACTTCTTGCTTTTTCTGCTACCTTCTCTCCCACACTCTCTTTCTCTCTGTAGCATTTTTGATGCCCTTTTCTATTACAGTAGGACTTCCTTCTTTCTTGGGCTGAAACCATACCCTCCTTTTTTCTCAATGACTCTTTTTACATTTCTTTGCCAATTTCTCAGTACATACTTGCTCCATCTCTCTGCCCTGGAAGCCAAGGAACAAGTGCGTGGACAGAGAGTCCATCGTGACCATCTGATGAGTTCAACAGAATACATCTTACTGCATAAAAGATCTGGAGTAGTCCAGTTTTGGGAGATCTGCAGAAGATCTTGACTGATACAGATCAGGTCAAATGATACCAGTAATGATCAGGGTGAATGGTGTCAGTTCCACCAAAGCCTATCTGATATTACCTTACCAACCTTTTGTGCCCATTTCCCGGTGCTAGAGGTAAGACTGTTTCCAAAGCTGTCATTGCTTCATTGCCTCTTCTCAAGCAGCTCTGTGGTGTTGTAATGCAGAAAACACAGGAGGTAGCAGCCGTTAATGTTGCAAAGAAGGGAAGGAAAGCCTCAAGATTGTGCTGTATTGGCACTGAGCAATTGCTGTGTTACAGACGGGATTCTTTGCAACACAGAGAGGAGAACATCAGGATCATTTGCAAGCCATGAGTGAGTAACCCAGTATTAAAGCAACTAACCGAGGTCAACAGCTGGTGGAAGTGCCCCCCACAACTGCAGGGTTTGGCTGTGATTGACTCACTGACATTACTACTGTTCCAGCCCAAGACATGGCAAATGTGGTTGCACATGGGAGAAGAGTGCCTGAATCTCAGTTTGAATTGCTCTAGAGCAAGACCCATGTAGACAACAGAAGCAACAAGGACAAAGGAAGAAATGGAGGACATATGGTGGTCATGCAATGGCTGGATACAGCCTCAGGCTTTCAGGGAACGCTTGTCTGATAGATGTCTTTGAAGTTTTAAAAGGAGATGCTTCATACTAGTTTCTTTTGGTCTTTCTCTCCTGTCAGCTTTCTTCTTTCTGAAGAAAGGAGTTGACAGAGAACAAACCAAGCAGTCAATATGACAGGCAGGCTCCAGCTGCTCTCAGAGATACCTTTCTTTTCCTGTTGAAGAGCCTGTTCATTCCTCACTTTACTTCCCCACCTTCACGTTTTCTAGACCTGCCTGAAAGTGGCAGCCCCAGGTGGTGGAGCGAAGGAGCAGAGAAATGCCTATATAGGAAATTGTGTCAAAATGTTCAGTCCTGGTGGATCTCCTTTACTGGACTGAGCTACTGCTTCTGCAACTCACCTCCTGTTTCTTTGTGTGCTTCCAGAAAGAGCATTTCTCCCAGGTAATAGTACCAGAATTGTCAGCGATACTTCCATGGAGCAGATTCCTGAGGTTGTTGGTAACTATGATGTTAAGGATGTTCTCTAAAACCATAGTCTAATTTTTGCTTATAATCGTATGTGCGTCCTTATTTCCCCTAAATCTACATGCACTAAATACCTTTGTGATTCTGAACCTAAGCTCCTGCAAAGCAATTAAAGCTGCTAGTCCTGTCCACAGAAAATACCCTTTAAAAGAGAGGACCTCCTCACCTCCAAGTTTAGAAAGAGTTGAAATCCAGGTCCAGATGTTACTCCTGGCCCACATCTCTGTGTTAGACTGAAATTAAAGTTCTGACAAATGTGAGCCTGGGGAATATGTAGGTGACCTTGTTGACCTATCCCTGTCTCTTTGCAGCATCCCCACAACCTCCAATTGTAATATCTTGAACAGAGGATTATTAAATCTACAGGGAGGAAAGTATAATAAGATGAGCTGTTAAGATGCAGGAAAAAATCCTCTCTTCATGTCTGTGACCTCAATAAGGAAAAGAAATGAAAAAAAAAGCACAAACAGCATGTGCTAGCAAAGCAGAAATGTTGCTGAGATTTCTCCTGTGCCTTTTTCAAAATAGTGTTGTGGAGGACTTTAGTGGGAATGAAAGAAGTCAGACTGAAGAGCTCTGTACGTGAAGTCACTTGTCCTCAGGGCACACAAGGCACAGACTGTGGGCATGGAGGTTTCCTTTAAATTGGCATGTCCAGTTGCTGTAAGCCTAACATCGAGGGTTCTCCGTGAAGAATCAGGGGAGAATTCAGCCTCCATGGTCCACTTATTCTTGGAGCTTACACTTGACACTGCCAGCTGGGTGCCAATCAGTCAAAGTTGTTACGCTGTTTTGTGTGGTAGGTCATAGATCTGATTTGATATAGACTAGAATCATTATCATGTTTCACACCTGGACCAAGAGCTACCGAATACCTCTGAGCCGAGAGCAACCACTGACTTGCAGGTTACAGATTCAATATCCTGCCAGCAATCCTAAGCTGGAAAGGCTAATTTCTCATTTCAGGGAGTGGACTCACACCACTTTCTGTCAGGCAGGGTCACTCTTCACAAGTTCAGACATAATGTTGTCTTCAGTAATGCTGAAACAGTAATGGATACTGGTGGAAAATTATCATTCCCTACCTGACTCCAAGTTTTTTATTAAGATACTTTGGTGGTATCTAAAAGGGGGATTAATCTGGAGAGTGGTTCAGTTCCCATCAACCTCATGGGCTCCAGCCTTAGGGGGACTGCATTAGCAAGTCAAATAAAATCTTGTGGACCTCTCAGGAGGATCTCACTGGCAGAGGACCTAGGATGGCCTAGGGGCAAAGTCAGAGTTTTACTGTGAGGAGAGGTGCTCTTGGGTACAGCAGTGGGCAGCCAAAGAGGGGCATGATGCTGTGACTGTGCAGTGGGTAATATTCGTGGCTCTCTTGCCAGTGCCTTTCAGCATGACTTCATAGGGCACACAGCTGGCATGTATGTAACGGAGACAGCTAGTTCAGGCAAAAACACACAAAGAGTCAGGGACAAAAGACCTCCAGAAGTAAAGGAAATCAGATTTTGGTTTTTAACAGTGTGCTGTTTAGGGTATAGCATGCTCTCATCCATCTCAGGGAGCTGGGAAGAAAAATGTATTTCTACTAACTGAAGTAGTTAGTTCTGAACTAACTTTGATTTCAAAGAACTGTCCAAAATCTGTCCACCCACTTTTCACCCTCCCACTTGCAGCAATGGGGTGACAAGCACAAAGGACCACTTCCAGCAAGGACGTATCATTCCATCTGAGTGGTTTAATGAGTCAGAAACGGGGCAAGAGGGAATTCCACCTGAAGTGCAAAGAAGGCTGACTTGGAGATGTAACCAATGGGTAAGAGGATCAATTACAAGTCTCTTTTCCAGGAACTGATGCAGTAATGCCGGGCAGTAACCAGTCTGTGACAGTGACTAATCCAGGAGGTACTTTAGAAACAAGTACGCAGCTGTTTGAAGTCTAAACTATATTGAGTTACAATTTAATTGGCCTATAATCATGAAGTAAACACTTGCCAGTTGCATTGATCATGTTTCAACCCTGATCTAAGCAGCATTCTCTATACTGGAAAGTTAAACCTCGTGAGGATGTATTAGGTACAAATACCATGAGCAGAGCTTGCCCACCTTTTCCCTAAACCTTTCAGAATGCAGACTTTTTACTTAGCACATACCCAAGCCCTTCCAGGCGATGCTGTTCAGATCCCCAACCTTTCCCCTTTCTGGGAAGACTCTCTGTTTCCTTTGCCTTCAAAGCAGGTCAGGTCTCATTTGTACTTTTTCCAGATAAGAAGGACCTTCTTTCTTCCACAAACACAGCTAGAACACCCTCCCTTTCCAAAGTGCTGTCTGGGATCTGACCCTGCCCCTCACAAAAGGATAGCTGGATCTCATCCAGTCTCCTCTGTGATGTGATCCCTCAGCCCTCTGGTCCTATCCCCATGTCCATTGCCGAAGCGGACTTGCCCCAGGCTTTTAATAATTTCTGTAAAACTTTTCCCGTCACTGAAGCAGAGGTGATTTTTCTGCCGACTTCTTACTCAGCACTGCAGGCGAGCCAGAGGCAGGCTTCGAAAAGCCTATGAAAGGCAACTGAATGAATATACTGTTCCCTTAGATTCTGACTCCATCATTTCCTCTCATTACTCTAATAGAAACAAATCTTTCTCATCTCAGTCCCATTACCTCACACAAAGGCAAATGGTATGTAATCCTATTGGAGCTGGTTTGCTGCTGGACATATTTTAAGGTCATTGTTCTGGGATGCCAGTCTCCACTGTGCGAGACTGGGAGAAGTGGGAAATGCAATTACTAGGCTATTCAGATTCCCAGAATGAAACCTTGCTGATAACAGGCAGAAGCCAGCAAGAAAAAGACCAGTTCCTATATGAAATTATAGGGTTTGGCTAAATCAGAGTCTAATCAGCACCTCAGCAAAAGAGCAGGACTAGTTCCTACTACCACCATCATGGAGTCTCCTCATTCCCCTCAACCCAATCTTCGGCATCCCTGTGGAGGTCCAACCTGCAAGGTGGGGTAAAGTCATGGAGTAAGACTCCCCTTGTGCCAGGTGCTGTACAGGTCCAATGCGGAAAATGATGGCCCAAGCAGTTTGAGCTGAGGAAGCCCCAAGCAGAGCCCAATGACAGGAATCTGCCTGTTGCTGCCATCACCTTGCACTGTCCTTTGGCTCTGGGCTTCTTGGGTGAAGACTCTGGGAACAGAAATGTCTCCTAATGTTCACGCCCTGCGGCACCAGTCTTGCTGATCCCTAGCGCAACCTAAGTGGAGCACCCAGGTGGGCAATTTGCATTGTTAAACTTATGAAGCTGTAATCCCCCAGGAATTCATATGGTAGAGGAGAGAAGGGAGACAGAAGGAAGGGGGTTAGCTCTGCTTGTGTCAGTCATTGAGCAAGTAAGAACAAGATGAACAGAAATTATCCCAACTGCCTCACTGAGTTGGCTTCTGTTTAATGGTTAGACACTGATATGCACTTAATCGATATCCACCGACTTGAAACCAAGGTCTTTTCAGCTGGAAGGGCAGCAAAGAAAAGTGCCAGAAATCTTGCAGGGTAGAAAGCAGGGGAGGCCACACAAGGACAGTGGACAATGACTACCTCAAAACACAAGCAGAGAGAAACTTTTGCCCCAGTCTGATCCTCATTGCCAGCCTCCTACTGTTATGTTCTGTGTCCTTGTTCTTCTGCACCACACTAGAGCTGCATGGCTGCTCTCACTAGCCTGCCTGTCCATTGCTATTCTGACTTCCTCGTATTAGATACACCTCTTTACCTTCACCTTCCCTGCTGCCCATGTTTCCTTTATCCTCCAAGGTTGTTGTTGGTGGTGGTTTTTTTTATTCTCACAAGATGAAGCTGGGTTCCTGGGGAGCTAAAAGCAGAACTATTCTTGCAGGCCCCAGGAGGAGGTGATGTGGACTGAGGTAAATTTCCTGGCAGAGGAGGAGGCATCAGCCAATCACCGCTGGAGTCTCCAAGTCCCTTGAAGAGACGAGAGTCACTTCCCTGTTTATGCTCTTTATTAGTCCCTATTCTCTTTAATCGGCTTAGACTGATGAGCCGAGGCAGTGGTAGGGATCAGCCAGGCTGTTTAATTAAAGGATTGCAGCTCAGCCCTGCAGTTTGGGGGTTTGTGTAAATGAGCTGCAAGTACATTATTTAATCTGCTGCACAGAGAGAAGTTGGGGCATTAATGAAGCAAACTCTAATTAAAACTAGACAGCTGACAGTTATTAGCGGCATCAGTTCTGACAGGATTTATCTCATTTAGGGAAAGGCCTGATCATGGAGGGGGAAAAGAAAGAATAAACCCAAGCTGGTTTATCAAATTCACCACAGCACTGCTTGTGACTAGCTGTCCCCCGAGCAGGACTCAGGAGAGCTGCACAGGGATCCCCTATGTCCCAGGCTGCTCCACCAGGAGCCCTGATGAGCTTATTCAGCAATGTGCCTGGTTCACCCAGGAGCCGATTACCTATTCAGGATGTCTGACCCACGTATTTCAGTCCTGGTTGACTTAGCTTTTGTTCTGCACTAGTTCAGTGGGAACCTTGACTGGTATTTGAGTGGGATGACAGGCTCCATAATGATCTGATGAACTTCTCCCAGCAGCATATCAAGGCGTTCCAGAGCAGCATAGCTATGAGCTATGGACGTCAGCCTCATGGTGATCCTGTGTTTTTCCCTCTCTGTTATTTCTCTTGCCCTCCTCACTGCGCTGTATATGCCACTTCAGGAACAAAAGGATGCCCGCTGTTGACTGCAGAACTTGGAAGAGGGTGGAAGGTGCTTTCTGGTCAGCATAAAGCTGATTGGTGAGTTTAACAGTCCCGTGTGTGTTCTGCCTTTCTCCTGGCATAGTGTAGAAAATAGGGATTCTCTTCTCACCTGAGACAGTCACACAGACCACATCTAAAGGCTGCTCTGTTTCAAAAAGCAAAAAGCCTGTGTACCTATTTCTAGTCTTCAAATAGCCAGGGTGGCTTCAACCATCTCTCTCTCTTCACAGAATATTGTGTCTCACAGAGGCAGATTTAGGATCGCTGTTTGGATGAGGGTGGGGGGGACTGGAAATGAAGAGGTGAAGAGAAAGTCTTGGAAAGAAAGCATGGAAAGCAGGTGGCCTGCAAAGTGGGATGAGCTGCAAAAGACAGGCTAGGTACCATTAAAATGACAGGCAGAGATCAGCATGGATGGGCCTTAACTGGAAGCCCAGATGCAACATGCTTTAAGGGTCATTCATCTCCACTTCTGACTTTCCTGACTCAGGCTCATCTTTGGAAAAAAGTTGCCAAGTTGTTAAAATACTGGAATGAGTGACTGTTTTCTCCTCCATTTACCCGCCAGACCCCAGATGATGAACTTGATCATTCCCAATATAAGGTGGACAGGCACACTCAGGCTTGCGGGATGGGCAGGGCCTTTCAGAGTCACTGCGCTAAAAGGAAGGCCTGAGGCATGAGGGTGACACATACTAGCCCTAGACTTTAAGACATAGTGGGAGTGACTGAGCCTTGTAGGACAAGAAAATGCTAGAAGGTAAGGCAAGGAAACCCTCAAGCAGACCAGAAATAAGATGGAGGCTGGGACAAGAATGGGGCAGGGCCAAGGATCGGAGTGTGGAGATTGAAGGCCATGGCTAAACAGAGCCTCAGTTAAGACTAAACAGAGCATATCAATCAAAACTGTCTCTCTCCAGAAATGCAAGGGAGAGGCAGCTGTCCCTACTGCAGAAACCTCTGCTATCTCCTCCTCTTTCTGCCAGCATCTCCCCATCTGCCACTGAAGTGCTGCCGCAGATACTCCACAGTGCCATCACACAAACCTTAGCAGTTCTTAAGAGCTCTTGACACAGACACCACAGAGAGTTAAGCCTTCCATCTTCATACACAAATGGGGAGGAAGGGTCCTGCTCTTTTCCCCTGTCTTCACCTGTGGCTGAACCCCACTTTTGAACACACATACACACACACACACGCACGCACAGACACAAATATGTCTATTCTTTTCACAGATGTCAGCACTCATGTTTTTTCTTTTCCTTGCAGGGACATCAGAAACCAGAAACTGTTCCAGTGAGCAGAACAAACGAGAGAAAAAGCATTTCAAAAATGGTCCAGCCTCATTACTGCAATTCAGCTGCCTGACTCTTTTTAGAGCCCTCCCCAGTAACTTGGGCTTCTTATACTGATGTAAAAGTCTAGCAGTGTGATGAGGGAAATCTTGACAAAGGTACCTGTTTGCTGCTGACGACAGGTTGATAAAGTATGAGAAAAAGGAGCAGGTTTCTGAAACAGAGGTATAAGAGGTTGTGAGTGAGAAGGCGATGGAAAGAATGGGAAAGAGGGAGACAAGGCAGAGCATGGAAGCTACATCCAGTATGTTTATCTCAGGTATTTCTGAGGCTCCTTGGACCACTTGGTTTTGGCACTGGCATCATTTACTGCTGAGGGAGAGCTGTATCTGTTGCTGATGTGCCCAAGCTTGAAAGCATTGGATGCAGGTTGGTAATAGTTAATAGTACCGGTCTGTAATTGCCCCTCATTGTCAAGCTCAGGCCATTTCAGTTGTGTGTTATGTTAAAGTGTCCCCCCAACCCACACAAACACAGGCTGCCCCAGCCCTACTGGTTTCTGAGAGGTCAGCTTTGGCCCCAGGTGTGTGCAGAAGAGAGAGAGGAAATGGACACTGTGTGCACACTGGTATGAGAAAAGAACCCTGAGTTTCTTCGGTGATTTTTGCTGTAGCTTACAGATTATGGGTCTATACCAGTGTATGTCTGGGCATCACTATAATGTGGAGTAACTAATTTGAAGGAGAAAAGTGAGGCATGTGTATATGGATATCAAAGTGATACAGAAGAGTAAGAAAATGTACAAGTGTGGATGTGAGTTGATGGAAGTAGATGTTTGAAAAGAGGCTGAAAGTACATCTTCAGAGTCTCAGGGTTTTGTGTGAGTGGATGCCGGTGGGGGACATCTCTGGGAAGGAAAAGAGAGGAATAGCAGTGCTGGGGACATGGGACACAAAGAAGAATGGAGGAGGATGGAAGCATATAATGCGTGAGTTTTGTTTGAGGCAGGAAGATCAGTGATGGGTGGTGAGGGAACAGGAGAGGATGGGAAAGAAAAAGCCTTGCTGGCAGCAGCTTCCCACCTTGGTGAGGAGTCTGGAGAGGAAGGCTTCTGCTCTGCATCAGCTGCTGGGCAACAGAACTGGTGTAAAACAGTTTCATTCCTGCAAGAAAAAACAAACAGTAGCAGGTCAGTGTTCAGCTCACTCAGTGGAAAACTCAGGGGAGACTTCCCTTTCCCAAGACTATTCCAAGGGGACAGTGGCTCTCCAGTGATGCTGAAAGAGAAATCTGATTATTACATGAATGCTTTGCACTCTAAGATGGTGGGGAGCAGGAAAGAAGGGAGCTCACTGTTCTCTTCTCCTCCCTCACCTGCCCCACCACTGATGTCAAGCTGTAGAGAGCAAGGCAAAAGGAGCCAAATTAAAAGTTTTCTCTCTGTCAGCATCTATCCCATGACCCCATACATCTTATGAAAAAGTTTTGCTTGTCTCTTTTACTTCTATGTAGTTTGTGACAGTAACATTTGCTTACATGTGATTTCCTATACACTTTAATGCAAAGAAGATTTTTTTTTTGTCATGACAATGGCTGAATTAACTGCATTGACTTTTCTCCTGAAGAAATGGCAGAAACAGCCTCTGCAAATCAGCACTGGGTGTTATCAGAAATAGTAGTGAAAAACTAACAGGACAAGCACAAGTGGAGGTGCTGAGGTGATGAGGAAAACAGAATAAGGTAACAGATTACAGCAAAGAAAAATGCAAATGTAGGATGTAGCAAACTTGAGGAAAACAACTGACTAAAAAAGGTGTTTATTAGATGCAAAAGATGAAAGAATTCATCCAGAGGAAGAAAGCCAGAGGTGAGCTTTCCAAAACTGCTCACTAATCTTGAGTGATTGGATCTTGGGACCCTTGCTTAGAAACATTTGCAAGCAACCTCGTATTCAAGGGGGTGAGCACTTATCACACTACCAGTACCCAGTTAAAGCTGCTCAGCACTTCTGGAAACGAGATCAATTTAATATGCATCTATGCAGGCCCTCAAGATGTTAGAGGCAACACAAATCAACGGCCAATTTTGAACACATTGACCTTTGTCAATGAAAAGGAGTAACTAAAAAGAGACACAGGCAGGGGAAAAATAGTAGGGGAGTGGAAAGGAAAATAGAAAAGAGGAGAAAAAGGCAAGGGAGATGAAGTAAGCTGAATCCTCAGACGGCACAAATCACCCTGTCTCCGAATCAGTGGAAGAGCACTCAGAGCTCCATTCTCAGCACTGCTGCTGAGAGTCAGGACTCAATGGGGTCATCTCTTTAAAATATTTTGTAGTTTCTAAACCAGTGATAGCAGTAAAGCTGCGTCTCCTGGCTTAGCATGGGGTCTCAGATTCTTCCAAAGGCCCTGCCACACTTTCTGTCACTCTGAAACGTGAAGCTTATCCCCTTCTTCTTTCTCAAAATCTGACAGACATGGCCACAGAGATAGTTAAATTGCAGACAACTTTCAGCCTTCCCTGCTAGCTTATTATAACAAACTGCTTAGTGTTTCTGCTTCCTGTGCTTCCAAGGTATTCTCAAAAGAAATCTTTGCTTAGAAGCAACAGTGTTAGCAGGAGCAAGAGAGAAAGAGGAAAAAGAAAGTATTAGCTTTCTTCTACCTCACTGACTTATTCCCTATGTCCTCTGTTCCTGCCCATGACATGCAATCTTCTGGGGACGTGTTTGTGTGACTTACTTAGCGAATTCATCTCCTGGTCTTCCATTTCAGTAACTACCCAGCTCACATCCTTTCTCTTCTGCCAGCCTGGTTATTGCTTGTTCTCACTATGTTGTTTGCAATTTAAGCTTATTAGATAGCAAGTGCCTGTTAATCTGGTGTGTTCATAATTTACCTCTTCTGTCTTTTTACCAAAGCAAGCGGTGGGATCACATTTGAGCCTATGTTCCAGGAGGCTCACGTAAATACTCAAGCTCCTATATCTTGTCGTTCTGCTTCTGGATAGAATTCATCAGGAGTTTTCTGACGAAATTTTGTTTTCTCAGAAAACACTGATTCTTCAAACTGAAACTGTCTGGAGAAAACATCTTGGGTTTGACAAACTTTCTTCAGTTCGAGAGTTTTATCTGAATTTACTGCCAGGCTGCTGGATGGCCAGGCTTCCAGTCCCCAAATCTCTTGTGCAGCCATACCATATAAACAGCACCTTGGACAGAGACCATGGGGTTTCCAATCTCTCCATCCACCCAAGCTTTTGTTCTGCCCAGCTCTCAAAGAAGCAGTCCTGTGAACTGGCTAGCCCAAGAGGTGTGGAGCACCTGTGCCAAGGCAATCAGCTCTGCAGGGCTGCCCTGCAGCAGCAGCAGAAATTGCCAGCTGCAGTGTGGAGACGCAAAAGGCTCTCAGCTGCTTCAGTAACAGCCAGTGTTCTTTCTGAGGAGCACATTTAGTTTCAGAAGAATTATATGCTGGCATTTCCTACTGAAAGCCTTTCAGAATTCTGTGTCCACAGGAACTACTGGGAAAAAAAGGGCCTACTTCCAGATAAAAATAACACATTTTGAAATATTGGAATCTTCCAAAAAATGGAACCCGCAAATTTCAGCCAGTTCTAATCTCAACACTTCCCTACATGAACTCCAGTGTTCTTTACCCTATTCTAATATTAGATGCACCACTCAGATAAGATTGCTAATTACACTTGGAAAGAAGAGAGCAAAAAACAAAGAAGGGCGACATGGCAAAAAAGAGGAAGGAATAAGAACAGACAAAAAAGACTGAGAAAGGGAAGCCTGCATATGTATGAAAAGGCTCTCGCCTTGTTAGTTAACTACTAGGAAAGAAACAGAGAAAAGTAAAGAGGAAATAGGGAAAGGAAGACCGTGAAGCTGCATGACTTTAGGTTCAGTCTCCTGCACAGATACTCTTCAGGGAATCAGTATGCTTTAAGCGCTGCAGCTGCACAGTCAGCTGTTGACTCTATTTGTCACGATTTCTGGGTGTTTAACATTAACCTCAGGTGTTTTGAGGCCATACCAGGGTCCTCTTCAACCTCTGAGAGTCTAAGGTCTCTGGAGCAGTTATGCACCTTACATACCACTATCAGATGTTGATTATGCCCGCAGGCAGAAATTTGCCTCCAGGGCTTTTAGGAACCTTGAATCCAGGGCCATGATTCCCAGAGAGAAGTCGCCAAGGAGATGGTGGGGAGCACACGCTGCCTGATGGAGGGAAGTGTATGTGATGCAAATGGGTATTCCAAGACTGTACCAAAAGCTCTTCCTATGATTGGGGAATATCCTATGATGTCTCTGAGTTCCCCAAATACCAAAAAGCTTTTGGAGCTCTGCATCAATTTACTTGCTTCTTTTAAAATTTGCATCTTCTCTTTTGTCCCACCCAAACATATACCACAGGGAGTGGGTTCCATCTTGGAGACTATCCCTATTAATTTTCCTCTCTCTTTCCAAGCCCTTATCCCCCATATGCCTGATGTTTTCCAAACCTATAGGAAGGTAAGGCCCTTGCCTTTGCAGCATGGCATGCATAGCTCAGACAGGAGCTACGAGAGAAGGGGTTAACTTGCTACAGAGTTAGCAGACCACGTGGAAGAGGCTGTATTAATTGCCAGTTGAATAAAGCAGCTCTTATCTGGGCAAAAAAAAGCAAGTGTCCTAGGGCCCTACTATCACTTCTGAGCCTGGGGTAAGTAGTTTAGCAAAGCGGCTGTCTTTTTAACTATAGGGAGTCTTTCAGGTAAGATGTTATTTTTGTTGCTGAGCCTGGCAGGGTGGTAATGGCTGGTAGCACCTGGATTGCGTTCCTGCGTGGTTTAGTCAACCCTTGCAGCTCTGGAGTGACTCTTGGGATATCTAGTGTCTGTCCTGAAGTCAGTGTAAAACCTTTGATTTTTTTTTTCCTTTCTGTGTTTTCTTTTTTTTTAAACAGCATTGATTTCACAAGTCAGAAAGGCTGCATTAAGTTTGAATGTGCAGCCTCTGAAGATTTAAGCACCAGAAAGCACAAGGCTTGTTTTACCTTTGAAAAACAGGGAGGAAGGCAGGGTGTTTTCAATCTGGTGAATTCAGACTCATCACTTTAGGGTGCAGATCTGTTGTGTGTTTTTTTTTTTTTTTAATAATTCAGGTGGGTGGTAATGGTTTCTTAAAAAGATAGGTCCATGGATTGTCTTTTTGTTTTTCTGTCTTTTCCTCTATTGCCTCTAGCTTGCCTTCCCCAGTCTTGCAAACTGTTTCAGAGAGAACAGCTGAAGAAGCACTGTTGTGGGCAGGATAGGCAGGCAATTGGGAAGAGAGAGGAGTTCTTCTGTCTGTCAGGATACTGTTAAACTGATCTGTTTCAAATTAGTTGCTTTAAAAATAAACAAATAGTTATCTCCTAGGCTGTGCCGTGATTGAAGCCTGGAAGGGAAAAGCAAGACGGAAGAGAAGGTGTTTTGGGCGAGTGAAGAGGAGGTAGGTGGTACAAAATCAGAAGACACTCACAGGCAGAGATGAAGCATGGTGAAGGGTCTTTTGAGGTAAAGGCTGCCAAAAGCGTGACAGTTGTGTATGTGTGAGCAGCAGAGGACAAGGGTAAGCATAGACGCAAAAGGCGGACCATGAACAGCCTGAGCTTGTCAGTGCATTGCTCTGTCCAGCTGGGGTGCATGCTCCAGAGGCAAGGATTCAACAGTCCAGACCCATCTTAAATGCAGGGAAAGCTGTGCTCGGCCCAGTAGCAATCTCTGTTGTCACTTGAGATGTTAGCCTCTTCTCCTTTGAGTAAAAATGACTGACTTTTATTCAACTGTCTTTAACATTGCTCCTGACAAGAGGTACCCTCCAGGCAGCTGCTTGCAGGCTTGGTGGGGGTATTGCTGAATATACCATCCAGACACACCAATTCCTGCTCCATGAGGAACTTTACAGAGGCCTGTACTGAGCCTTGCGGCTAGCATGAGCTATCTAGTTGGCTTAGGAGTTAGCTCAAAGCTCCTTATACCTTTATGGCTTCTTAGAAAGTTAGACTGGGCTGCAAAGGCTCCCTCTGCCACTATACCTTGGCCTTCACAGCTATGGATCCCAAAGAGCTAAGTATCTTTTTTCTTAAAACTGGTGTTGTAGAAGGTACCTGAGTTGAGCTCCAAAATCCTAAAGTCTCTGTAGCAATCTAGATTGCACACCACAGAGCTGAAAGAGTGCAAACTTTTCCAATAGCACGTTAATGCTGCCTCTCTTGTTAAGATAAGCACCTGAGGTTCTGTGTTCATTCAGGCTTGCTGCCCCTCCAGGGCATCAGTGTCCATGAATTTGGTGCTGATCATAGCTGTCCTAAAGTAGAGATGCCTATCTGCTGAAAGCTGGATTGAGCTAAACAACTCATGTGTTCTAACCCCTTCTTTTTCTCCTCCCCCAAAACAAAACAACCACCCAACTCAGTCAGCGTATGGAAAGCTGTCATGCTCCCTGCGCTCCAGCAGTCAGCTTTAATTAAACAAATACCAAGTGTGGCCTGTTCCCATAGACAAAGAGCAGCTCTGTGTTTTTCTGCCTGAATGATTTTAGACAACAACAAATGCCAAATCAAGAGAGAATAAAAATTAGTCTCACTGTGAGTGTACAGATCATGCTTCTCTCTAACTTGCTGCATCACCTTGCCTTGCCCTGTGATTCCTGTCCTGGTCACTTCTGTAACATAGTTGGAATGGCCCACACTGCAAGGAGGACAGTGAAGATCACTGCCTTCTCCAATTACCAGTACGTGCCTAACCTCTCTAGCCTAGTACCTGGGCCCTACCAGCCTGCTTGCTCAGTAGTTTTACCCTTTGTCCAAATGCACATCAGTTCTTAGAAATCTGACGATGCTGACAGGCAAATGCTCCTTTCTCAAGTAATGTTCTATCAGTAAATAACTAGGCACGCTCTCGTCACCTTTCTGGTTTCTCTTTAGAGCTCCACCTTTTGGAGAAATGCAAGACGTTCTGATCAAAAGTCATTGTTTGTAGTGTGGTATATCTCAGCTTTCCTGGAGTCTTTCGCTAGTTGTCTTTATCTCGCATTTTTCGGATGACTGCTATGAGAACAGATGGAGTCACAAAAAAGTATGGCCTAGAAGTGGAAGAGTAAAGGCAGAAAGTCAAAGGAGAACTGAATTCATCTCACAATAGGTTTTACTGGCTGTTATCTTTGCTAAGCGGACGGCTGGAGAACTGCAAACGGGATCTATTTAGTAGTATGAAGTTTATGAAAACCGGTCACACAATCTTACTTCTTACTCCCCTAAAATGTACAGCTCAATGCTAGCACTACCACCAGAGCTGCGATATAACCTAGCTAAGATTAGCTATAGGCCTTACTCATTTTAGCATCTCCCTCCTGTGTTAGATCTATTTCTGACTGTAGTCTGTCTGGAACAGCGTTGGTGAGATTTGAAGGGGACAACGTTTTAAAAAGAAGAGCACCTTTAATTAACTAGCTGTTTTGCCCTACCACCCTTCACCCTTTTCTCTGAAATACCCTGGCTAAAACCTTCTAGCTGTCTTATTTATTGGTCTCAACCATAGGTCATTAGACTCATGTGTTCAGGGGAGTTGAGTATCACCAGAGTTTATTTTGTGGAGGAACCATGTAGGTAATTTCCAGACTTTAAGTTCTTCAGCTCCTTGCAAGTCTGATGGCCTCCTCATTGCTACATGGTACTGTTGATGGCAAGAATTTGGAAAGATTCAGAGAGGGTTTGGACACTTAAAAGAATGATAAGGCTATCCTACTAGAACAGTTAACGCAGCTGAGTTTTTACATCCTTCCCAAAGTCAAAGTTTAGGACTCAAACTTTCAGCATTAGAAGACAGCTTTCATGGGTGTCCCATGGCTCTTTACTTTTACTTGTGCTCTTCCTCTTGAGCACCTGATGGCGGCCATCTCTGGAAGACAGCTACACAGACCTGGCTGAGCCAGACTGTCTGACAAGTCCTGTATTAGAGGGCAAGTGGTTTAGTAGCCAAGGCATTAAAGATCTTGGAGATCTGAACTCCTGCCTCTTAAAACCTGCTTGGTTTAATCTCCCATTGTCAAAGAAGCTAAATGAGCAGTGGCTGTCTATCTACTGTGGGAGTACAACAAAGGACAGCTGACATCATTGCTTTATTTTACGTTCCTAATAACAACAGCAGTCCCACCCTGACAGTCCTAGGAATACATCTTGGGAACGGGCTGATTTAGTAATCTTCTCTAAATTGCCAAAAGCCCTTGGAGTCAGTCCAAAAATCTTCCAATATTAATCCCCAAAGAGCAGAACAAGACTGCAGTAGTTTGGAATCAGATTTGCATGATGGATGGCTGAGGATGAAACTACAAAGAATGAAGCAGGAGTAAGAATTGAGTAAAAGATAATAAGAAGATGATTTGGAATTTGTATTTGTTTGTGGACCCACCAAGTTCTTACTGACTCTTCTGGGCTACTTTGGTTGTATTTCTCCTTCCCGAAGTTCTTAGCCTCTGCTTCTTCTAATACTCCACTTAATATCTATTATTCCCCATGGCTGTTGATTTCCTTTGCTGCTCAAGTCATCATTGCCTCCACTGTCATCAGAGGCAGCCTCTCAAGTGTCAGTGACCATCCTTAGCCCTTCAGCTATCCAGAAGGTCGGTGCTAGACTTGTTTGTAAAGGGCCTGCAGATGCCAACACAATCTATGCAGAACCACTTCATACCTGTTCCACATACTTGCTGTTGGCTTTCAGGTCTGTGCATACAGGAGTAGATGCTCATAACGTATCTATGTACTGAATGCCAGCTACATCATCTCAATGATTTGCATTTTCTTAACTTGTGTATTTCAGACTGGGGATTGTCTAACTCTGCAACCCTTCACAGGCTTAGATATCTGAATAACTGTATGGAAAGATAAGGCTGAATCTTAGTAATGCCTAAGTGCCAGCATGCAACTCTTGTCTACAACAACAAATTGCTGATGAAATCCCCTGGGTGCTTCAGCATGATGGATGAATGTAAAACATACATACATGCCCTGCCTTGCACATTGTAGCTCTTCTTTCAGTTCGCTTGAGGGCTTACTGTTCTATGACATTTTCTTTAGCATTTTCCAAGTTGCTTTTCCTTCCCCTCTCCACCACCCCCCTCAAAGTCAAGCTGAGGTGGAAATCACCAGGAGAACCTATCCTTTCTGCTTGCCTGACAAATGAAAAATCAAATATGTTTTGTAGTCTTGAACTTGGCCTGCCTTGAACACCTCATGATTCCTGGAGAGAATGTCTTCTTCCATGATATTTCTTTGGCAATTCGAAGACCAAAAGATCAGCACTCATTCTCTAACACATATTTAGCACCTGCTTAATCATCATACTGTTTCTTGGTCCAAATTCAGTTTAATTCAATACATTCCTTGTTGTTATCCTTCTCTAGCATTACTGTAAATCTGCCTTTCTGGGGCTAGACAACGGGATGAAGAGAGGAGGCCCACCGACAGGGCAGTTTCAGCTTATCATCAGAATGTATTGATTTTACACGAGCTATAAAATATTTTAAGACAAATTCACCTCAGTAGTATAAAATACCATATGTATACACTTCCATTTGGAGAGCGAAAATTCAGTATGACATGCTGACGCAAATATGTGTCTTTCAGCTATTGTGGGTTCTTCAGAACAGCACAGCTTGGAAGGATAAGCACAAGGCATCCGTGTTGAGGAAATGGAATTTCCTGTGTTGGAGGAAGAAAATCTGAGCCAATGCTGGTATGACCTGATCTTTTTTTGGTTAACCAGTTGGGTGAATATAAAAAATATGTCAAATATGCCATTCACTTATCACCATCTGCTTCTACGGATAGAGATATTAATGTCATATCTTCCTGAGCAGTTGCTTTCTCAGCTCACTTTCATCCATATCGATGGCAGGCATTCCTCCTGTGCATCCTTATTCATACCTTGAAGAAGCTCTTGGGGAGAAGGGTGAGCACGGGTGGCAGATTAGTGTGTGGATTTGAGAAAGAAGTAGAGGTGTTTTGCACCAACTTTAGTGTGAAGATCATGACTGGTGGACAAATGTGTGTAGATGTGTACTAAGTGGGGTCTGATAATGTGAACTGGCATCCATAGGCTCAGGCTCAGCAATGTGCCTGAGAGACAACGAATAAGAACTGTGGCCTCTGGTGTTCTAGCTCAGTGGGGTTTGCTTCTCTGCCATGGACCTAGAATCTCTCTCTCCTTTTGCTTGTTGGTGACAGACTACCTGACAGAAATTTCCTTGCCCAAGGACTAGGGCTCCAGACTTCAGTACCAAGAGTGAGGGAGATTGGAAAGATATCACCTGCAGACCTACTTTATTCACTGAAAATTGCTGCTGAAAAGTCCATTTTGTTAGCCAGAAACACTTGAAGGAAATCTAATCCATTTGTTAAGCCTATAAGGAGTGGCTGGGCTGACTACCAGGACCTCCCCTACATGCTAGAAACAGGCAAGAGCAGAAAAAGGAACGGAAGGAGCAGCTGGTATTCATATAGGCCCCTGGAATCAAAGAGGAAGGGTGTAGGCTGGCTTCTGGGTCCAGTTTGCCAGACAACCTTGTCTTGTAACATCCAAAATCAAATGTCTCTATCTGGAGCTCACAAAAGGTGAGGGGATTCAAAGTCTGTGGCCAGTTTTTGGAATCACTTCCATCCTTTCTCATGCTCTGTGGTACATTATTCTTTGTGTGGTTTTGTGCCTCTTGCTGTTTCAGCTACAGTGGGATGAAATAATCCAGTTACGGTGAGGTAAGGACGATCCACTAACCCTCAGCTATCTGTGGACTAACTTCATTATAACTGGAGTTAAGCCTAGATGACAACAGTTGTCCACAGGAGGAAGTTTAAGATGAAGTATCTACTGTACCAAAAAGTCTGATCCTTAAAGCAGTAAACATAATGTCTTGCATATACGTGTAATTGAACAGGCTTGGAGAACAGCTTGAACAGACTTGGAGAACATATTCAACTTGGACTGAACAAAACAGTTGGCTATGGGACACGTGGATGGCCTGAGAGAAGCTTGCATTGCTGAAAGTTCTCCTGTAGAGTGAGGGGCACTTGTAGCTCTGCGGTAGCTATGCTGGTGTCTCTTGTAGAGTTACTAGTTGAGAAAATATGGGGGATGCTTCTCATGCTCTCACATTTGCCCAGCAGAGTGACTCACTCTGAAGCTTCTCTTTTTGCCATTAGTTTCTTTCCTAAGGCATAGTAGCAACAGGAACGAGGGAAATGATTGCAGTTCCCAGAAAGAAGTTTGCTGGGTGGAAAAGAGTTTGTCACCACCTGCTAGATGACTTGAATTCTTGGTAGCAGGAAGGCATGTTGTAAGCATGAGTTAGAGCATGGCAAGACAGAATGTAGCAGTGTGAAGGGAACAGGAAATAAGAAAACAAGGGCGGCAAAGGAATGGAAGTGAGGAAGGGAGAGTGAACCAGCGTGGCTATGAAAGCATCATCAAGAGGGCTTGGAGGGCTGCGTCCCCGCAGATGTTTTTGAATCACATGTCAATAGGGAGTCTATTCACTCAATTTAAAGTGGATTTCTCTCTTCCAGAGGAACACCAGCCATAAGTAGCCTCACTGTCTGATAGCTGGACTAGTACCTTCTTAGGACTAAGAGGTTGAAGGCAAAGCAGCCATGATGGGAGCAAATGCTGCTTGTCACGCTAAGCAACAGCCCAATGTGCACCATCAGTCTTGTTTAGATCCTCTGTCAAGGGTAGACACAACTGATGATCTGCTGTGGTAGACCAGCCACAATACCATTTACTCTGCCTTGCTATCAGAGTCAATAGCAGTACCCAGGAAGAGCAGCTACTGTATTAAAGAACAATTTGATATTCTACACGTACAGGTACAGCTAGTCATGTGAATGGCTCTTATAGTGATACATGAAACACTTACTGGCAGTGAGGAGGGGGTTAAGGGGTTGTGTATTTCAAATATCACAAATAGGAAGCTACTATGTAAATGTGGGGTTTTTTGGTGTGTAAATTTCTGAAATTCTCTCAATGAAATAATTATCAAACAGAAGAAGTTGTATTGATTAATTCCTTAATGAAAAGATCGTATATACATACAACACTACTTTTCCAAGACAGCATCTGATCTTGTATACAAGCACTTCCTTCCCTCAACTTTAGCTATCTTCAATATCATCATTTCTTTTAAAGGTTATATATGTAAAGGAATAATTACATGTCTGCAAATGCATACTGATAATGCCCTTCTGTAGCTTTGAAACGTCTTTTCATACTTCTGCTGTTTTGTACTATACAAAGGTCTTTTCTTCTCTGTTCAAATAATAGATTTATAACTATGTAGAATGAAAGCAACTGGCAAAAGCTCACTTTTAATTACACTGATGAACATTCTCCAAATCCCCTCCAGTTCTTCATATATTAATTATAGTTTGTCAGCCTAATACCAAGGAGTATGTGGTCCTCCTAAAGAGATCTGGCGCTAGCACTTTGCCTGGATGCTCTGCCAGCAAAGTAAACACCTTTTTTTTTTCTCTCCCATTTTTGACTAATATATACGAATGCTATAAAAAAGCTAAGTTCATGTTAGTGGAACTGGTAACTTTTTGTAATTACTGGGACTGAGAGATGTGAATGGAATTTAGGTATCCTTCTCAGTAAGAAGAAATGATTTTTACATTTCGAATAAGTGTTAGAATTCAACTTATGATTTTTGTTTTGACTTAGGTCTGCTTTTAATCAGATTTAGATGTTTTACTGGCTGCTCAGCTATGTAGCTCATGTTTAACCCTTTAGCACAGGAAGAAAGGCCTCGAACTTTCTAGAGGCTGAAATAAAAGTGTACTTCAGCGCTGGAGAATGACACAGAGCTGTACAAAGGAGTACTGTTTAATACTGCAGAAGCGCATAAACATGCAAATTAACTGCATACATAGAATTGGCTCACTGCTGAGCTCTTTATGCGCCTTAGCACCGCTGCCTTCTGTAGACTTGCCCCTGCACGGAAATGCATGGCCGGAATTTCCGCTTCTATACCTGCAATCCTGAGCTCTTACAGGCAGCTCTGCCTTCGCTGCCAGATTCCAGCACAATAGTGAATTGCACCAGCAGGACAGTCCTTAAAAGCTTATTACTACTCCATTGCGCTGATGCACTATATTTAAATACTGGTTTTATTCTGCATACCACCCACCAAAGATTATCAAGACTGTTCTGTGGGGTAACTCCTGCTGCCTCGTATTCAGCTGCTCAGAACGCTACTATATATTGAGGCTTGACACAAACAGAACAAAATAACAAGACGAGTGCAGTTGAGTACTGTGAGAAAGACCTTAGCTTAGTTTGGCTTGGCTTGCAGAAGGCTGCTTCAGAGCCTTTGTCTGGGACCTTTGCTATGGAAACTCAGTTGTTACCAGCTCCTGCAACTAGCAGGGTGTTGTCTATGTCACACCAATGACACCTACAATTGAAGGTGGAGTGTCTGCCTAACTGGGAAGCATGACAAGGGGAATTAGAAATGTAGAATTGGACATAGGCTGCTTTGGGGCATAGGCAAGACTGAATTCTGCTGTTCTGCACATGACGCGCAAGAGCTGAGCTGCTTCTGCTGGAGGAACAGAAGCAGAGGAAAAGGGCTGAACCAGCTGCAGAGCAGGTTCTTCTGCTTCAGGTGACAGATAGAAAGAAGATAGACAGAGAGACGAAATAGTGACTGTTGCTTCAGGGGAAAGCTACTTTCCTCTTTTCCCTGCTACGCACACCCATGGGTTTGCACCAGGGCTTTGGCATAGGGAAAGTAGGCAGAATTTAAGACTGTTTGTTGTCAGCAGCCTGCTGACACAGACAGCAGCTGAATTTGTGTATGTAATTGCCCTGGAAAGGCATTAGCGCCTTTGGCACTAATGAACTGTGCCTAAAAGCTTCCTTTCAGGTGGGGAGAGGATGGAACTTGAAAGCTGTAGTTCAACATTTGGACATCATGGATACTTGGTTTTAGGTTAAGAGAAGACCTCACAATCTCTTGAGGCTTCATATACTCATGCCCTTCACAGGGTAGCAGGAGTGCAGGTGGGATTAATGAGCTGTCTAAGATTTGGGAAAGCTATGGAAATTGTTCTCTTTCTCCATCTAAACTGCTCCTAAGATTTAAAACCACAGGAACGCACAATGTACTGTCAAGTCAATATCCTCTGCAAATTTATCAAGATGATGACAGATAGTTTAGGTTGCTCTCAATCCCAGGAATTGCATTGTGGTATATTCCATATCCGGTGGAGTTGCTTTCGGAAAAATTTACCACAACAACTGAGAAGGCATCATTTCTTAAGCTGATGCCCTGCATACAATAATTATTCATCCATGCCCTAACTCAGTTCTGGGATACAAATGTTAGTCTGCACTCATAATCCTGGCCAAAAAAGCACTGCCTCAGTCAGTAATGACCACAGAAACCTACAGCCTGCATTTGCAACCAGCTGTAGAGTTATTCTTGAACTAAATGAGCTGCTCATGTCTTTCTGTACTGTAGATTGTTCTGTAGTGCCTTATTGCCGCTAACTTGTGCCTTGCGGGGAGTCTTAGCTTGCTGAAGTATCTGACTTACAAATCCACTATTGTTCTCTATTCAATAAAGCTTTGAGCTTCTCATCAGTATACTGAAGCTGTTAATTCTTTTCCTCTATTTGGAAAAAATATCTAAGGAGTGGTTCTGAAATCATACACATAAGGAAGTTTTCTATACTACAGAAGCCTGACGTCTGTTGAGATATTTCAGGGAAGCTGCAAACACAGTTACTGGCAATCAGCGTCAGGAGCTGTGGGACTGATTATGCTCCTGCTCCTGAAACAAGATGGCTGATGCAGACCTTATGAACCTTGTGGTACTACAGCTGGGCAAAGTCCTCTAACAACTGAGATGTAATAAGTATGCTTCAATACCCTGGTGCCAACAGGGCTTTAGCATAAGCTGACACACCATGTGGCTCAGCATAAGCTGGCAGTGCTATTTCTGCTTTCACACTTCAGCTGTGAAGCTACATCAGTGATGGTTCCAGACCCTATATGCTGGGATGTGACGATGCTTTCCATCTTTGGAGGAGGCAGCAGCAGCGCACACACTATCCACAGTATCTGCATCTGTAGTTGCTTTAACATTAGCAGCTGTTGAAATCTTGATTCTTGTGATGAATGCATTCTGCCTAGACTCTAGTTTAGCCTCAGAAGGAAGTCGTGTCGTGGGGGAAATTCCACCTTTGGTAGCTGTTACTCTGTATAACACAGGTGTAGTGCATGTAGAGATCCCAGAGCTGTAGAAGAGGTGGTGGGAAGAGACACTTCAGCCTTTCAAAGGAAAAGTAGCCTACTACAAATAAGATTTTAATCAAATAAGTGTCAAACAGTGAGGCGCACAGAAGTAGAACTCTGGGTTGGAAAAGACATGCATCTTCATACCTGTGCTTAGGGAATGGGAAGGAAGATGGGAAAGCAATTATATCACACTTCCCAGGCTACAAGGGTCATTTTGCTTGATGCTGAAACACAGCTCCCTGTGTCTAGGGAGTAGCTACACATAACAGCATTCTCAGGGTGACTCCAGAGCAAACAAATTGTGACAGAGATTCATTAATCACTGAATTTCCTTCATGGAGATGAAACAGAGCTTGTTTAATGTGCCATGGAGACTATATACCCTCTCTCTTGTGCTAGGAGGGGTACTCTGTCGCCAGGGTTATCTAGTTCTATCCTGCTTACACGCTGCTCCACTGCTCCACTTCAGTCCTACCCTACATAGAAATAAGATCCTTCATGCCTGGTGTCTTGGTTCTGAAATCCCAGAATTCCTGTCTTCCTACAGCTGCTATTTCTTCTTCCAAAGGATTACTACCTGATTCCCTACACAGTTGGCAGAGACCAGCACGCTCACACAACAAAAATGTTATTGAAATGTACAAAACAGCAGGGATGCTGTCCTGGGCTGCTCCCTGTGTGCCCTTGAGAAAGGTGCAATCTGGGCTACAGCTGCTGACTACGACATAGCCTCAGCAGGCTGGGGCCTCCAAGGCCATTTTGAACAGAGACCTCGGGACCATTTATAAAGTGAAATTCTTGCTAGACAGTCAGCAGACACCTGATAAAAAACGTTAGAAGTGATTCATTTTGCAGGGCAAGAATACTGAATAATCTCCAATCTTGCAGAAAACTGACAAAAACTTCTGAACAAGATGAGGGAGGTGTATCCTCTTCCCATCTGAGACAAAAGTTGTTCTGCCATGCTTGCAAAGCCAACAAGTAAATAACATAGAGAAACAAATCCACTATTTATACACTTGCCTTCTATTTTAACTAGAAAAGCACCTCCTCAACACTGTTCAGAACCAACTGTTTCAATATACCTGCCAATAGCATGTCCAAGCTAGATTAGAATGGTTGTCAATAGCTCTGTGTTCCTCAGCTGACCTTTCCATCGTCTAACAGACCTCCCTGTTCAGACTAAACTTCTGCAGCATTTTACTCCCCTTCCTGTTGTACCTCTCATAACAGTTTATATACTTTCTCAGCTGAATATTGATTGCTTCAACGACCACTCTAGTCGGTACTTACTCAAACTATATAAACTCATACTTAGTTGATTTGTTCATTTCTCCTTCTACCCACCATGTTTTCAAATTAAGCTTGAAGGTAACAGATTTGTCTCTCCAGTCTGTGTAGCAGCACTTATGCCCACGATACAACTGGGATGGGGTTCAGCGCATAGTGGACCTTGCTGGGATCCGAATCATCTAAGTAAGGGGATACCTTTGCAAGAGACGAGCTATAACAATGGTCACTATAGAATATGCCTACTCTGGGAGGTGGTTTCTACCAGGAGGGACTTCGCTTTTCCAAGAAAGGATGTATTATGTATTATTTATCAAATGACCAAAGAGATATTATTAAAAGTACTGGCGTGCATCTGTATGTGGGAGAAGGGAGCAGTGCATTAGAGTCCTGAGATATTAGCACTTTGAATAAATCTGAATTATGAAAAGAAATTAAATTGATTCTTGCAAGTCAGAAGCTTCTCTCACTAATAGCATTTTTTAATTGTGCTGTTGTGGAATTCCTTCAGCTGGTGCCAGGCTCCCTCATTCAAGGAACTATGGGGGAGAAGGGGAACTGGGGGCAACAAGTATATAAAAAGCTTCAGGTTTCTTTCTTCAAATAAAAGGGCAGATTCTAAGGGCTTCTTCTTCCCCTTGTAACATTAGCCTCTGGTAACTAAGAGAGGGACTGATTTGCTAACTCACTCCATGATATCTTAAATTCTATTTCTATGTCCTAAGTTCGTAGGAGCTCTAAATCTCTAGGAACAACCACTGCATTAACAATTCTCTTCCTTGTGTACCAGCTGTTTCTGCACTGTATAGTACTCAGATAATGAAGATCAAATTGCCAAAGTTTTGACCCAGCACAGAAAAGGCTCACTGGGAAATTCCAGAGGGATGTTATTTTGGAATCTGCAAGGTCTTAGAATAGCAATAATTTTGCCTTTCTTGCAAAAGTAATAACTCTTCAAATAACTTAAATGTAAAAGGCTGTCTTTTTCTTCAGGTCTTATGATGGCAGGACTTGGCTTCCATTCCCACTTGCTACAGCTCCACTTCACTAGTAAGATCTTCCATGCAGTGATCCATTCTTAACTTGACGGACACAGAATTTCCCATCTTGAAAAAACATGTTGCATTATAGACTGGAGTCTGAGGGCTAGGTTGTACCTGGAATGGACCACTCTCTTCTAGCACTCGTTGACTTTTCATGGTGACTACTGTCATATGACAGCTTAAGCCTGTGCAAAACAGTGCTGAATTGTATAGTAGGCACCAAGGGGGAAAAATAGGGGTATTTACTGCTTCAGCCACTGTGTGGTACTGTATGCAATGACCCAATTGCATGGTTTAGCTGCCACTGTAAAGATGTTATTTGGAGTAGTCAGCTTTCACTGTTTACATGACTGTAAATGCCTATTAGAATAAATAACCTAATACCTATAATAGTAGTTGGTTCATGTGCTTTCAAGACACAAAGCTATTTTTAAAAATCAGTAGTAAAATCCAAGGAGAATATGTGTTAGTGTGAAATCAAAGTATCAAAGGGGTACTGGATTTTGTAGAGAAAAGACTCCTAAAAGGACACTCAGGGCAAAATCCAAACCTACTGTAAATTTATTCGCATTAATGGCATTTGCATAGCCTATGCACAGGTGGATCTGGCTTTGAGACTTGCAGTTCCTATCTAATCAACTAGGTTAAAGGGAAGGTCAGCTTTTGATATCAGGAGAAGCAGGATTCTGTTCTTATTTAGTAGCTAGGAAAATAACATTAATTGAATTATTTTATAATTTGTTCTTATTCACTCTGTAGCTGAATAAAAAAAATGAAAGTCAGTGAATAATGTATTCAATGAACTTTGCAATATTTCTTATTCTAGAATCAGTTTGTCCAGCTTTATTGGGGAACTTCCTAGGTGCCATGGTAATGTTTCCATGCAAGCCACTAATCAACAGTTACAGAATCACAGAATTGCTGAGGTTGGAAGGGACCTCTGCAGATCATCTAGTCCAACCCCCTACTCAAGCAGGGTCAGCTATAGCAGGTTTTGAATAACTCCAAGTATGGAACCTCTGCAATCTCTCTGGCAACCTATTCTAGTGTTCAATCACCCTCACAGTTGAAAAGTTTTTTCTTATGCTGAGATGGAATTTCATGTGTTTAAATTTTTACCCATTGCCTCTTGTCCTGCCATCTGGACACAGTCCTCGGCAACCTGTGCTAGGTGACACTGTTTGAGCAGGGAGGCTGGACTAGATGATCTCCAGAGGTCCTGTCCAACATCAACCATTCTATGTCCTATTACTGGACACCACTGAGAAGTGTCTGGCTCTTTACACCCTCCCATCAGGTATTTATACACATTGATAAGATCTCCCCTCAGCCTTTGCTTCTCTAGACACAACAGTCCCAGCTCTCTCTGCCTGTCCTTGTATGACAGATGCTCCAGTCCCTTAATCATCTTCATGGCCCATCGCTGGACTGGTTCCAGTAGATCCATGTCTCTCTGGTACTGGGGAGCCCAGACCCAGACACAGCACTCCAGGTGTGGCCTCACCAGGGCTGAGCAGAGGGGAAGGATCACCTCCCTACACCTGCTGGCAATATTCTTCCTATTGCAGCCAAGGATACTATTGGCCTTCTTTGCTGCAAGGGCACATTGCTGGCTAATGGTCAATCTGCTATCCACCGGCACTCCCAGGTCCTTCTCTGCAAAGCTGCTTTGCAGATGGTCAGCTCCCAGCCTGTACTAGCTTATGGGCTTATTCCCCCCCCCCCCCCCAGCTGCAGGACTTTCCATTTCCCTTTGTTGAACTTCATGAGGTTCCTCTCTGCCCGTTCCTGCAGCCTGTGGAGGTCACTCTGAACGGCAGCACAACCCTCTGGTGTGCCAGCCATTCCTGCCAGCTTTGGACTATCTGCAAAATTTATGAGGGTGCACTCGGTCCCATCCTCCAGGTCATTAATGAAGATGTTCAACAGTATTGGCCCCAGTACCAAACCCTTGGGGGACACCACTAGTGTCTGGCCTCCAGCTGGACTTCGTGCTGCTAACCACAATCCCCTGAGCCTGGGAGCTGAGCCAGTTTATAGTCCACCTCACCATCCGCTAATCTAGCCCGTACTTCATCAGCTTGCCTACGAGGATGTTATGGGAGACCATGTCAAAAGCCTTGCTAAAGTGAAGATAAACAACATCCACTGCTCTCCCCTCATCCACTAAGCCAGTCATCTCATCATAGAAGGCTTTCGGATTGGTAAAGCATGATCTCCCCTTCGTCAGTCCTTGCTTACTACTCCCAATCACCTTCTTGTCCTTAATACGTTTGGAAATGGTTTCCAGGATTAGTTGCTCCATCGCTTTTCCAGGCAACGAAGTGAGGCTCACCAGCCTGTAGTTCCCCAGATCCTCCTTCTTGCTCTTCTTGGAGATGGAAGTGATATTTGATCTCTTCCAGTCCTCAGGCCCCTCTCCCAGTCACTGTGACCTTTCAAAGATGATAGATAGTGGCTTCACAATGACATTGGCCAGCACCCTCTGCACTTTTGGGTGCATCCCATCGAGTCCCATGGACTCGTGTGTGACCAGTTTGTTTAAATATCCCCTAACCTGATCCTCCTCCACCAAGGGTAAGTCTTCCTTGCTCCAGACTTCCCTTTTGGTCTCTGGGGCCTGAGATTTCTGAAGGCCAGTCTTGCCAGTAAAGACTGAGGTGAAAAGGCATTGAGTACCCCTGTCTTTTCTGTATCCTTTGTCACCAGGGCCCTTGCCCCATTTAGCAGCAGGCCAACATTTTACGTAGCTTTCCTTTTGCTGTTTATGTACTTGCAGAAGCCTTTCTTGTTGTCCTTCACTTACCTCACCAGATTAAACTCCATACGGGCTTTAGCTTTCCTAACTCCACCCTTGAATGCTTGCACACAGTATCTATATTACTCCTGGATCACCTGTCCCTGCTTCCACCTCTTATATATTTCCTTTTTATGTTTGAGTTTAGTCAGAATCTCTTTGTTCATCCATGCAGGCCTCCTGCTGCCTTTGCTTGATTTCCTGCTCGCAGGGATGGGCCATTCTTGATCTTGGAAGAGGTAACCGTTGAATATCAACCAGCTCCTTTGGACTTACCAGGCTGTATCCCATGAGATTCTTCCAAGCAGGTCCCTGAATGGGCCAGAGTCTGGTCTCCTGAAGCCCAGGGTTGTGAGCATGCTTTTTGCCTTGCTCCATCCTCACAGGATCCTGAACTCCACTATCTCCTGGTCACTGCAGCCAAGGCTGCCCATGACCTTCACATTCCCAATGAGTTCTTCCTTGTTTGTAAGTATGAGGTCAAGTGGAGTGCCTCTCCTTGTCAGCTCGTTGATCACCTCTATTAGGAAGCTGACATCAACGCACTCCAGGAACCTCCTGGATTGCTTATGTATGCCCTGCTGTGTTATCCCTCCAAAAGATATTGGGGTGGTGAAAGTCTCCCACAAGGACAAGGGCCTGCGAACACGAGGCCTTCTTCCAACTGTCTGAAGAAGACCTCACCTATTTCTTCTTCATGATCAGCACTCTATAGCAGAATCCCACCATAACATCACGTATGTTGGTCTGCCCACTAATCCTGACCCATAAGCTCTCAGCTGGCCCCTTATCCACCCCTTGGCAGAGCTCCATGCACTCCAGCTGTTCTCTCACATACAAGACAACTCCTCCTCCTTGCCTTCCCGGCTTGTCCTTCCTAAAGAGCCTGTATCCATCCATTGCAGCGCTCCAGTTGCATGAGCTTTCCCACCACATCTCCATGATCCCAGGGAGACTGTAGCCCTATGTGTAGCTGCACATAGACTTCTAATTCCTCCTGTTCATTTCCCATGCTGCGTGCATTAGTGTACAGGCACTTCAGAGAGTGCCCTAAAAAGGGCATGAGAACTTTCCACATAATGTTGTTCCATAGGCACTTCCTTATTTATGTGCACATGCTTGGTTCTGAGACAGAGATTCCAGTGAAGGGTAATCATATTAGAAGACTCCCTGTAAGTCAAACATAAGCAAAACATAATGACGCTAGAAGATTCCCCGTAAATAAAAAGCTTGAAAGAATTCCAGAAGACCCAAACAATGATGCACAGGGGAACTTCGTTATAGAGCGGGAACATAATGGAGGAGGCCCTCTACGGCAGCCCTTAGTCTTTTCAGAGGAAACATGTCACAACTATAATCAATATGCTAGCTAGAAAAGGGCTCGTAATGTCTTTGACCACCTACTTCCTTGTAGGCCTCAATGCCACACCTAATCATCCTTTGCCACTGAAATTTTCTCAAGGTGGAATGGGTTTGATTGAAATAGATTGCTCCTTGGCTGGCTATGTGCAGTTCTCCATGATCACACTCTTGAAGACCTCCAGACCTGGATCTTATTAAACTGTCTGTTAGCACTTCTGGTACAGAGAGCCAGAAAATGCCCCTGACCTGGGATAAGGTGCCACACGAATACTGTTTCCAAACTTTTAAATCTTTCCCAGCTAAATCAAAAGAAGCAACTGGCCAAGAGTAAGGGTTGAAATGGAATCTGATTGTTATTCAGCTGGGATCTCCTCCAACTCCTGCTAAAACAGTCTTTCCACTGATTGCATATAGGGTCTGATTTCAAGTCCCATGCAGTGCATCCTAGCCAGTTCAGCTCTTAAGGGATGTCTTGACTAAAATGCTAACTATCCATGCTCAAATGAAGGATCTTCCTTCTTATTCTTGTCTGTTGAATGAGAAATGTCACTTATTGCCATTTCAAGCAGGAAAATCCATAAACAATATGGTTTCTCATCCAGCTAACTCCCCTAGCAATGCCTGTGTTGTCCTCTCTATCTCATGTCTTTTTACACTTGTTCCTAAGCACTTTCAAATGGCAGCATTTTTCTATGGGTAGCAGAATTAGTGGTCTGATTTTCAGAGGTCGTGATGGTTCTACGTTGAATACTACTTGAATGTGTGCTTATAGAGAGATTATGTATGTAGGCATGCAGTTCTGAAAAATGTGTGGCTCATAGATAATCCTCAGCATATGACCAGCAAAAGCCACAGAAAGATTGAAGCAACAGCAAAAGAGGTGTGAACTGTCCCACTTATTTGAACGGAGTCTGAGTGCCAGTATTACAAAGTCCTATATGACTTACTGTATCCCTTTAAGTTGATGCTGAGAGGAGGCCCAGCTTGTAGTAGAAGTAGGTGTGTGTTTCACTTATGGAAACAAGGCAGTAGTTCTGAGCTGACCCATCTTCTCACTGAGATCAGTGAACCTTCTCAAGATGCTAGGCACATCATTTAAGAATATTTGTAAAGCCTTTTAAGAACCTTGGGCTGAAGGTGCTTTGAAAGAACAAAGTGGTAATATGCTGCAAGGATACTATCCCCACGCTCCTGAGGCATGCTCCCTTTGGGTGAAGGCTGAAGATGATTTGATGAGGCATTCTGTGGAAGCCTGAGCTGCCACAGAGTGTGTTGTGCTTGTTTTCTGAGGTAAATAGACTCAGTAATAGACTCAGCTCTGAACTTCTCACTAGGACTAATTCTCTTTAAAAGGAAAATAGCAGCAGAAATGATCTCTATGTTTAGCTATCTCATATCTTGTCTTACATGGTCCTCTCACGAGTGTGCCAGCAAGCCAAAAGGAGATCTCTGATTGTCTTGTCTGACCTGCAAAACGGGCTTTTCCAGTTGTTGATAGGGCATATGGGAGACTGAGTAAGCTGTGTTCCTGTTCTACCTAATTCAGAGTGACTGGAGAGGAAAACTTTTGCTCTAAATCTGCACGGACTTAAACCTATGTCTCTCTCCCTTCCCAAATGAGTTCCGAATGCAAAAAACTTACCTGTAGAAACACCAGGCTGGCTCTGAATTTCAACTTCCAGTTCTTCTTCTTAGTATTCTCACTGGAAAATTGTCCTATTGCGTCTGGAATGCCTTACCCAGCTACAGATTTAATCATCAAAACATATTTAAATACTGGGAATTTTATTATTTCTCCACAAGAGACTAGCAGAACACTCTTACTGTTTTTGTCTTCCTTGAGCTTTCCAAGGCAATTCAATTCAAGCTCCTTCTTTGTTTAACCTACAGCAGAGCACTTGTTGGGGTATAAAGTTGTGCTGTTACCTGTATGTCTCAACCATTATGCTTGCCTTGAGGTACTGGAAAGACAGGAATGTGGCTAAGCAATTTAAAACTACTATCCCAAGAGCTCTCTCACCAAACAGTGTTTATACCTCTTAACTGCTCTACCTAACCCAACTGGAAGAGGAAATGGGGTTGTTCGGCACAGCATAGGGCTCTTTCCTTCAGAGGTTCTCAAGACTCAAAGCTCAGTGCTGGCTCTGGGGCAGTGCCAATTGCTCAGAAATGTTCCAGCTCAGCTGCCTGATTCAGCCTCTGCTCTAGTTTTTGAAGTTGTAGTGTCTTGTATGTGTCTAAATTAAAATATATTCTTGCATTAAAATGATATATAGGATTCAGCTTCAAAAGCTGTCTCTGAAACTGTCTCCTCTTTGTGACAATACACAGTCTCACTCATTTCTTTGCTCCACAAAGTGCTGTCAAACACGTCCAGTCATCCAGCTCTCGCTGTAGCAAAACCCCTCATCTTTCAAAGGCAGCAGTCTCAAAGCTCTTTGTAAACCCCACTAGCAGACGCTTCATGCAACCCCCTGCAAGAGAGGTTAGTAACAGTTCTCTGCTCATATAGGGGGAAGCTGAGGTAGAGCAAGGTGGTACAATTTGCCCAGTGTCACACAGCAAGCAAGCCTGTAGAAAGAAGCTCCTGCTTTTCTATGCCTCAGTCCTGGATTCTAAGCTTCTTCTGTATTCACCAGCTCAAACTGCTGCAAAGACTTAAGTAGGCACTTAACACCATATTGAGCAGAAGCCAAAAGGATTAATTTCACTGGAGAGGAAGGAACAAGCACAAAATATTCAACAAGTGTGGGGGTGGAGGGGAGAGGGAGGGAATGTGTGCACTAATTAAGAGATAGAAACAACCTATGTTTAACTGCTAAAGCTTGCAGTCTAGCCCTTCTGTGCTGCTTCCCCCTGCCCTGATTTGTGATAATTTGCAAAGTAAAAAGCCTCTTTAAATGATGGTGAAATTTACTAGAAAACATAGTGCAAGTCACACCTGGCCAGATGTTCCCCCAAAAGTCATTGTAAATTCCTTTATTGGATAGCAGCTCCAGGGAAGAGAAGCAAATATCTTTCCTTGAAAAGAATGGCACCTGAATCCTGATGCTCCTCTACAGAGACTAAATTGTGGTCACAAAGAGTATGTCTGTCTCAGAAGCAGTATGCTGTGTCTGATATTGAGTACAACCTTCGCTCTGCCAGGGCTGCAGATGCTGTGTAACCTGTCATTGGAATAACAAATGAGCTCACACAACCAAAAAAGGGGCCTTGAACCTGAGTGGTATAAACCTGACCCTTCCAGGTTGAGCAAACCAAACCATTAGTTACAAGTAGTGAAGGCAACACAAAATGGGCTGTAATGAAATGTCACTGATAAACCAAAGGAACAGAAATTGACCTGACCTGCACAGCCCAGTTGTTACTAACAGGCTAAATTTACAGGTACTGTAACCAGTCTCCTCCTTTTCAAAGGCGAACATATATCCTGATCAGTACAGTGACAACCTCCAGTTATTTGTCAACACACTAAATAAGCAACACCTTTCTGCTGGAATTACTCCTAAACCTCATAAAAGTCTTGAAGCAGCATGCAAATGGGCACAGCAGCACCTGGCTAAACACCTGCTTGTATGTGAGAAGCAGAGAAATGGATCCCCCATTGTCTTTGTCTGGAAAAATAACCCTCTCCTTCCTGAGCTGAAAGAGGATCTCCATGAGATACATAGATGTTTCTGGGATTGTTTCCTCCAGTCTCTAGGCTTCCTTAAACCAATCATTCTCCATCTCTCCTACTAAACAGCAAAGAAGGAATGTGCTCATATTTGTTTTTCAGTTGGCATTTATATACAGGAAGAAAACTAGAGACAAAGAACATGCCTAGAACTTGAGTCTGTTTCATGAGAACATTAAAAATGGTAACTGCATCTTTCCAAAAGGCACACATTAACAATTTAGTTGAGTTCTCACATCCTGTCTGCTTCCATTCAGGCAGAAGACATGTCATGTGGTGGGAAGTACAGCATAAGCAAGATATTTAATTTAGGCTGATTTTACAAAGAATAAAAGAATCAAACAGAAGAGCTGCAACATGCCCTAATAGGCAATAATATTATCTCTTTTACTAAGTGACTGTCACTAATACTCACTGTACACAAAGGGAAAAATAAAATGGAGGCCCAGCAAAATGGAAGCCTCAGCCAGGCAACAGGAAAAAATATCAACAAACCTTCATACAAACGTTTGAGATAGTCTCTCCTAATCAAACAGCATAGACAAAATGCAGCCCTCGCATGATTTATCCCTTTCTGTGACTGATCCCAACACATCTTCCTGTAAGAGGAAAGAGCATGAGCGGTACCAGCCACACAATGCATGCAGGATGGAAAAGCAATAATTTCCCCCCCTTCTGTGTTGTTCTAACATTGTGCTTCTTCTTTGGTGTTAGGTTTGAGAAGGTTGTTAGCCTTTGCAGATTCCACAGGCATAGGTTCCTCTGCTGAGCCTGACCATAGGTAGGCCATCTTCCTGCAACTGTGCCTGTTCATATTGAATAGCTAGGAGCTTTCAGCGTACTGCAACTAATGCCACCAATCCTGAATATCTTGTGGGCACTACACCACTTCACTGCTATGCAGGCTCCCTCCTCCTGCAGACTAATCTTGTTGCTTGGCACCAATGGAAGAGCTTTCAGAGCTGAGGAGGATTGGCACACTTGAAATTTCAGCTAATTCCCTTTCAAAAGGCATTGTTGCTATTCTTGGAACAAAGAGTAGGAAGTTTGCTTGGTCTCTAAATGGGTACAATTAGAGGAAAGATTGTTGAGTCTTTTTCTGACAGCTTGCTCCAAAGATGCCATGACCAACATCAGTTCCAGCTGAAGCACAAGAAGATAAGTTTTTGTCTGAATGACAATTCATCAGATGACAACTGGTCAGAAATTGTTAAAGTCCACACAGTCTCCTGACAACAAGTGCTTTTCTGGCCCAGAAGGAAAACTTTCAGATTTTTCATGTTGGTCAACTTTTTTTAACCATCTTTCAATGGAAAAACTAGGAACCAAAGCCTGTTTGCTGATTCTTCAGTGTTACATTTTATTGAAAGATATAGGTTCTCATGAGACTTTATCTTATACTGGGAATGTGTGGGTGGTTTCTTAGCCAGTTTTAGTGTTCATAAATATCCTCAAATGGTGCAAGAGAGGGATTATAAGAACACCTTGTGCTTCTGCTCAGTGGAAAAGGCTTTTGAATCCTAACTAAGCTATGTTATTTCTTAACATGGAAAAGCTATTCTCTTTGAGGCTAGCCACTAGATGGAATTATTCTGGTCATACAGTTCGATCATAATGGACCAAGTGCAGTATTTTCTTCCTTATTTAGTAATGTGATCCAGCTCAGTTTAGGGTGAATGAACTTCATCTGAGATAATGACCTCTCTGCAAAATGATGTTAATACAGTTCAGTGCTATCTGTGAAGACAATCCCCATCTATGCTGTGAGCTGGCATTATGATGTCTGCTTTCATGCTGTAACTGTGAAGAAGATGTTGCAATGCTCTTCATTGATCTGGGACATGTCACATGTTTTTTCTCATGCAGCAGTGGTGACCATGAATACATATGTGTGGGGAGGAGGGAATGTTAGAAATCTGTTTGTTGGAGATGTGTTGGAGAGAGCAAAACTAATGTCTTGATGCTAAACTCAAGGGTCTTGGGTCCCTAATCTGTGTAAGCAGCATAGGAGGGTAAAGAAGACAGTGAAGATGCTTTGCCATGCATAGAACTACTGATATTTTTTGTACAATAAAAGCAGAGCAGCTGTTTGGAATAGGAACAATAAGTAACTGTCTTAATGCTTCTGTTAATCCCTTAAGTACTTCATAAGGGTGCGTGTGTGTGTGAAAAGGAGAGAGACGTTGATGTTTAGCCATCTCTTAGGTGGGATTTGGCAGTCAGTATGCTGCACAGCTATGTAAGGAGGAGCTCTGAGCCAGGGATATCTAAATAAACCCTTACTCTTGCAAAATGTACTAGAAGATCATCTAGGATTTCAAATCTGCCTAGGAGGATCCTTTTCCCTGAGGGTTAATGGAAACTAAGCACCTGAAATCTCTTGGTGGCTTTGGAAGTCCTGCGTCTGTACATTAATATCCATTCATTCAGAGTAGATGGGAACATTGACCTTCAAATCTCAAATCAGAGATTTGCTGCTCCACAGTAAGCTCCCTGAGAAGTTAGTTTCCTTTGCCTGAACTCCATTCTCCTGAGTCAGGGTTTGAAGAAAAGCGCTCAGATCACTAATCCATTTGGGGTAGGAACTGAAGAGCAGTCCTGCTCGACTTCAGCAGGTATGCTGAAGGTCCCATATATGATGGCAGCATGTCTTCAGAAACTAATGTTCCTGGAAGGATAACTGGTTTCCTTAAGCTAATTCTGTTGTCCCAGAACAAGTGTACTGTCCGTATTATTTGAGTTCCCGGAAGAGTATGTCATTCTATTGCTTCTAGACCCTCTGTAAGCTTCTGTGTGATTCTTTATCCCTTTCCACCTTTTTTTTTGTACTTCAAACTAAATTGTTGAAGTTGATCTGGTTACACAAAGGGAAATTACCCTGTCACTTTTTTTTGATAGCTTAGTTTCTTGTCACCAGTCAGGGCTTGGAGCATGAGGAGCCTTTATAGAAGAAAAATGGGGAAAATGTTGAGAACAGGTACAGGTTTAGGCTCATTTGGTTCAAGACTGGCAGGTGGAAATGTTTTGGGAATAAGACTGGGCATTCCTTGTGTTGTATTTTCACCACCTGCAAGGGTGTGCCTCTGTTCTTTAAAAAGAATTGGAGTGAGCTCCTTGTATTTAAGAGGATAAAATTCATGGCAAAGTTGGATTCAGGGTGATTCAAAAGCAAACAGACTGTGACAGGATTTCATTGCAGTTGCTAGACTTTCTTCACTGAATTGAAACAGAGTCTGTTTAGCAACACTCTGTGGCCTGCAGCTATGCTTCCTCAGGCTGCACTCACGTCAACTATTATAAGCTAAGTGGGTCAGTCCAGGCCTGCAGTTGGTTTAGAGATTTCCAAGAAAAACTGAAGAGGGTGCTGCTGAAGAGTAGGTGGTATTCTTCCTTCTGAGTCACCAGTGAAGCAGTGTGGTAGCATCGTGCTATAAGTTCCAGGACCCTCAGTAAGATGTAATGCTGAAGTTCTGACCACTTGAAGTCTTAGTAAGACAAAAAGGATTTTTTTGTTGCTTTGTGCTTTCATGTCGAAAGCTGGAGTCTTCTGTCAAATTGCATTTGGCTAACAGAAGTCACTGGGGCTATACTCATATGCACCAACTAATGCCCTGATATCAGTCGGTCTAGCCTGATACCTGCACAACAGTTTTTATGAGAGAAACGGCAAAGCTAATCACATGGACACTGCTGCCTTCTGTCTCAGAAGCAACCGCGTCGCTGTGGCAGGTAACGATCAGTGTGAGTGCTCAGGATAAAGAAGGGTTCTTTAAATGTAAATTAACATTTTTTAGGCTTGGAAATGAAGTACAGTGTTCCTCAGGGCAAGAAGGAAATTCCATGTCCATGACCATTATTTGATGGAACTGTTTCCAATTACCTATTCTCTGAACTCTTTAATTCACAAAGTCTTGTGTCTGTGAGGGAAAATGTTCCTGAAAAGCCTTGTTAAGCATATGGATGGAGGGAGAGAATTTTTTGACTGCTTTGGCTAGGGAATAGGCGGTACCTCATGGTTGTGTCAAAGGGATGCTGATCTCTGGAAGATCCGTGGGGCTGGGCACTACTAAGGGCCATGCACACAAGGGAACTGCTTATCAGACATTCCTTAGTAAAATTACATAGCAAAGAGACTAAGGAATGAGATAAAACTTTCATGGGTGTGCACAGTTCCACCTTACATCACTGCTTCTGGAAATCTGTCTGGAAATCCAACAGTGGCTAGCTGGAATGGGTAAGATATTAGATCTTGGCAGGATATTCCTCAATATCCCTTACTCAACAGTTCAGTGTCATAGGCTTACAATTTCCTTCATGATCCTTAAAATGAGAAAGACAAATTATTTGGCTCCTTCCCTACCACCCTCTTCTCCATAACCCAGAGCTAAACTCCTAAACCTCTGGAAATATTTCTGTAACTAGACTAACTCCTTCTCAACTTTTGGAATCTAAAATGCAGCTGAGGGCAAAAGGTGCTAATGAGACACTTGCAAGTAGAGAAGGAGTGATGGTGTTTTGAATCACTCTTCATACCCACAGTTTGGTAGTCTCTATGCAGACATGGCAGATGCAGACCAGCTTAGTTCAGCTCAACAGCTTAGTCTTTCTATGTGCCGAGCACTCTGAACAAAATTGTGTGAATGCCTAGATACAGACTTAGGTTCCCTGATGGAACCTTAGGGCCCCTGAGGTGTTGTGATTGGGAAGGGAGGAGTTTGATTATGTGTACGTATGTCTGTGTCACTTTCTTTTCTGAGGAGATTCTAAATCCAAAGCACTTGCCATATTCTTTCACTTCATTCTTCAGTCTCTCATTACTCTCTAGTCATCCCCTTCTCTGTGGACAGCATGGCCTGCTTTCTAGGATCATTGAGTTTTATTTACCATACTGTACTTCTGCAGTAATTTAGGACTCGTGATATTCTTGATTTCCTTTGATCTCTTTCTGTTGCATTTTCTGTGGCCTTTGGTCTTTTGCTAGTGGCTACCAAGTTTGATGGAAAGTGTTTTGCAGCTTGCAATGCATATAAAATAAAAGTTTAGTGGATTTTTATTGTAAGATATCTAATGCATGGTTGCTTGGTTTTGCAAGGAACTGGAATCACTGACTCAGTTGGTCCCTTCTGGCCTATTGGTTTATATGTTTTTGTAACAGCTGGAACTAACAGCTCCAAGTGTCAAGATGAAATTAGGAGGTGTCTGCACTCCATTCCCTTTCCTTAGCCAATCTCTTGCTTGTGATGGCTCAGAAAGACCACGGCAGCCTCAGCATCTCACAAATATCAAGGGAAAGGCACTTACACTTATTGTTTGACCTCAGATGAAATAAAAAACCTTTGTCTTTCTGATGATGTTCTCTTTTTCACTGATGGCAGATTCATAACAAGAAAAACCTGCAAGGAGCCAGGAAAAAATCAAGAGGAAAAGAGGGTGATGGAAGCACAAGAACAGGATATGGAGTATTATCACATGGTTTGGAAGTTGCAATTCTGCCTCGGTGACTAAATAAGTTAAGGCTTATACATCAATCCAGGGACTGCTCCAGTGAAAGAAAAGATGAGGAACTGTTAATAATTGAAGGAGACTGAGGATAGAGGCAGGAAGAAATAAAAGGGCTAGGAAGAAGAAAATTGTACAAGCTTATAGAACTGAAATTCAAACCCTTTGGAAGCTGCTCCTGAATGATGTTTCTACAGGCTCTTCCACTGATGGGCTGTGAGGTAAATGTGAACCTCCAGGACCAAGTAATACTAGCACATTTGAGAAAGGAAAACTTGCTGCATCACCCTTTGCTCTCCGTAAAACAATAATGCTGGCCTCTGTGAATAGATTGCTCAACGTGCTCCAGCACTATGGGTATCTGGCCCAAGAGCAGCAACTTTAATTGTCCAAATGCCATCTTGCAGAATGTGCTGAGGCTTTGTGACTTCTGGATGCTGTGAACCTCTGAAATGCAACAGGTCTGATCAGTTGATAGCATTAATTTCTACCTCATCTTCTCTTTCCAGCTGTTTGTTGTTTTGGTTTATTTTTTTTAATTAACTCAGCCTTCTGAGGGAGAGGGCTATGCAGCAGTCAGTCTTCTGTTTAACTTCCTTCATAAAAACAACTCCTGTCAGACAGTGCCAGGGTTGGAGTGATTACAAGATCCTATACATAAATTCACCAACATAAATCACTTTCCTGAAACTCATTTGTCTTAACAAGTTCTTGTATCAATGTTCTCTTTATTATCTTTCCTTGGGAAAGCTTGCAGTCTGTCTAAAGACCCTCAGTTTGTTAAAGGAGAGGGTAAAATGAAGACAATTGATTAGGTTTACTAAAAACTATGCATACATTTTAACAGGCTGACTGCTGCACTCATGCATGCCCCAGAAAAAACTTTCTGGGGAAGTGCAAGGCAAAATGAAGCTTTTTGCTTTTTAGCATTTATGAAGGCTGCCTTCAGATGACACTGTGTGGTTTTAAATTAATACTACCTTTCCTCTCATCGTTTTTATTCTGCCTTATCACTTTTTTTTTTTTTTTTTTTATTGCATGTACCAGATCCTTACTGAAAGCAGCCTGGTAGGGCTTTTGATCTTGACAGTGGGTAATGAGGGATTTGGGGAGAAGAGTAGGGTAACTTTTGTTCTGTTTTGGGAGGGTTTTGGTGATGATTGTTTTCTTGGGGGTTTTCTTGCACTTTTTTTAAGAAAAGCGAAATACTGGAGTGTGCAAGGAAAGCAGTACTCTGAGTGCTACCTTCACGTGACATTCTTATTTGTGATTCTCCAACATTCTCAACTGCATTCTCCAACAAAAAGGGGGAAACAGGAACAAAGACGTCATGCTTTGAGTGTCTGGAACATAAAAATCCATTGCGGCTTAAAAAGGTAAATTAAAAGAAAAAAATCATTTCTCAATTCATCTTTATCTCACTTGTGATAGAACTGGAATGGGCACGAATCTCGAGATATGCAGCACTGCACAGAACAGCTGCTGTGGCACTGGGACCCATGCCATGTCCATTACTACAGACAATTGTTCTCTTACAGATAACAGGCATCGTTGACTACAGCGCTACCCTTCTCCTTATTTGCTTATTCAAGATATTTTTTAGTTAGCAATGCAACTTATATCTCTACCAAGGCTGAAACAGCTGTCACTATTAACTGTTCAACCAGCTAATAAAGGTTTAATTAAATCTGCCTCTGTTGCCTATGGGCTCATTAGAATTCCAAGGGCCTCTGCTCTCTCCTCACTTATGTCTGTTCATGGCTATGGGCTTCCATTGGATTTCTTTCATTGTCTTGAATGGTTACCTTCGATTTTTCCCAAGGCAAACAAAACAGGAATTACGCACTGTCTAGAAGACATTGGGAACAGATAGAATATATGAATAGTATTCTTGTTTGCATCTATGGTTAGTTAATTCTGCAGAAAATCTGTTTTGGAGACTGGTTGGAATGCTGCTTGGGAGGTGGCTTGACTTGATCTATCTTTCCTTGAAAATCTATCCTTGGGTAGTTAATAATTAAAACATCAACAACAAAAGCCTGATCAAGAAAATTGGTTTAGATTCTTCAAAGTCTAATCCCCAGACAGCAAATGAATGCATACCTGGAAATTCTGTGCTGTGGAAAGGCGTCAAGTCTTTCTGCTCAGGTAGAAAGCTACATGAATTTCAGCTACCTATGGAATTGCTATGCTCTCTCCCCTATTGTCATTATGATTTGGTGAGCCATGTGGAGCATCAAAAGTTCTCAGGGTGAATGGACTGTGTGTCAACATACTGTTACACAAACAGGCACCCACTTGCATGCCAGCATTGTGCCATTAAAACAGCATTTCCATCTTTCAAAACAGGCTAGAAATAGCCTCAGTGGATGGATGGACTTGCTATTATTAACTAGAATATCTATCAGCAAATGAGGCGATTTCTGGCCTGATGCTACTGGAAATCACTAGGCTGAGAAGACAAAGAACAGCCTGAACTGCTCAGTGAAAAGTAGTTCTCTGAAGAAGCAGAACTTTACAAAGGAAGAGGTAAAGGGAGGGGTCAGTAGCAAGTAATCAGCCCACACTGGCACTCATTGTCATGATGGGCAGGATAAAATTGAAGTGTCCTTTTTCCAGATTCATATCAAGTTCTCTCTTTTATCTAAGTTCATAAATATGAAGCTAAAGAGCCTGTTCTGCTGCATTTGAGGAACTTTTTTTTTTTCCATAATTTATATGAATATCAATGCTTGGGGAAGTGAAAGATTAATAGCTACTGTTTGGTACCAAGCAGAGCGCAAGCAGGCTTCCTTTGTGCAGCTCTGCAGTTTCTCCTCACCTGCAGTGTCTCTGCTAGCCTTGTCCTGAGCAGCTGTGCAGCTGCCAGTGCACCAGAATCTTCCTAGCCCAGACCTATTCATCCATGCAGCTCTGCTGCTGATGCAGAGAGTTGCCTTGTTATTCTGGTGTGGATCATCCTCGCAGCTCTGCTGATGCATTAGAATCCTGACATATGCTTTCTAATGCTATTCCAGTATTGCTCCTTCACCTATCTCACCAGCGTTGCTGGTCACGCAGAATCTCCTAGTCCTTTGCGCAGCACTGGTCCTGCACTTGAGCCCTATAGCATCTCCTCCTCTAGTTCGCAGTGTCTCTTCCTCAAAAGGCAGACCTCTTGCATTCACGTCAGTTCTGCCCAGTGACTCCTACCTTGCAAATCCAGTTCTAGACTTGCACAGTAGCTCTGGTGAGCAAAGCTGAGTTTGTCACCTGGGTAAAGACCTACACAAGGGGTAGACAGAGGTCACTAAACTCACTTCAGTTCAACTTAAAGCAGATTCAGTGCAGCCTGTAGGCGCGACAGCCACTGCATGAACTTGCTGCCTCCAGAGCTCTCCCCATCTAGCAGAGGGCAATGGTAGTAGCATGGTGCCTCCTGTAGACAAAATGTACTGTTCCCATTTAAATAAGAGCATCCCCTGCTATGGTGTTAATTCCCATAACAACACCCCTAGAGTTTGTATTGAAACAAAGCTGTGACTGCTGAAGATCTCACAGCACCTGCTACGCTGCTTGCTACAGCCACTCAGAAATGGAGTGGCAAGGAATGTTGATACATTTTTTTTTGCTTCATGGTCTGTGGTCTGACAGTTGAGGCTAAGATCAGAAAGCCTGCACCTGATTTCAGCAGTGTCATTTCTGTGATATGTACCTTTGCCTGTTTGTTTCTGTGTACTAGCAGGAACTGGGTTAACAGGTGCACCAGTCAGCATTTTGCTTGCCTCCTGAGCACTCCCACCTGTGTTTTTGCAAGCTTGACTTCCTCTTGCTTGAAGCCTCCCCTTAGTTTTCTTCTTCTTGCAGCTTGACTTCCTTTCTGCTTACTCAGAGCTTCTTCTAAAGCTGCCTCTGGAGCTTTCTGAGTCCCAGTTTCAGAATGTGGTCATTTATTCTTTGGAGCACAAAAGACAGGTCAAAGGAGCTGATTTTTCACACCACTAAACAACACAATTAAATATAAGTTCTTTTAAAAGTCGCTGGGCAACTCTCCCCTTCAGTGTTTCCTTACTGTTGATTTTGTTAATTCATGGGGTTCCTGAAGCCTATACAAGTCATCAGATATAAAAACTGGATATATGTGACATGAAGCACATCTCACGTAGACTGCTCACCCAGCCAGAAGTGAGTGACTATATACTTTATATATTTTTATACCCCTCATTCCTAGCTGACCTCACCTATCTGTACACAAATGTATGTCAAAGGCATGTGCAGAAGGAAGACGTATTGTCTTGTTGATACAGGTGTATCATTCACACCCCACTTCACCCTTCCTATTCACTGTTCATGCCATGTTCTCAGCCCTCCTACTAAGGGCCATTTTGGAATCTGGCAGCAGCAACCTTCATCAAAGCCTTGTTCTAAGCAGTGTTATATTCCTATTCTGCCTTCACGATGTAGCCGCATCTGCACCACTGGCTTCTGGGCAACAGAGCTACAGAATGGTGGTTGCCTGGGCAAAGGAGGGCGCAACTATCAGTCAGGAAGAGGAACAAGGGCCAGCTAAGTAAGGATGAGTACTGGCTGCAAGGAGTCAGTGAAGTTTGGAGAGAAGATCCAAATGCTCTTCCTTTAGGCCAATTTCTTTCTGGTCAGTATCTTTGCAAATGCTGCTGTTGTCTCAGGAGCCACACAGGTCCTAAATTTTCTTCATGATTTTAACAAAACAAGCAATAACAGGGAAATGTTATGAAAAATATTTTAGCTATTTTTTGTGACATATCTCCAACTGGTGCTGTACTGCAACCCAAGGGAACAGCTACTAATTGTGCCTCCAGTTACTGTTTCCCCCAGAGAATTCAAAACAGCAGCAAATAAAATAAGAACGGAGAAATAAAAAATGGTGCTGGGAAATGGAGAGATGAGTGAGGTCCTGATCCTCTGAGATGCTGAATCATTTCAATTTGAGGCCACTCAGTATTTTCCCAGAGTACAAGCTGAGAGGAATAAGTAACCAACATAAATAGTTCCTTGCTGCTCAGAGAAAGGAAGTCTAGAAAAATCTGGGGCACATTTCACATCTTGAAGGTGTTCTCGCCTTTTGTTTGGATCTCCCTTGCCATGTCTGTCATTATCAAAAGCAGGCTAGGTCCATACTGAATGCACCCCTTGACTGTGAGAAATGGATTCAAGTTGCAGAGGAATTCCCATAATGTGGCCCCCGTCTCTGCGTGCATGCGAGCTGTGTGCCAAAGAGCACCATTTAGGTATGTAAAACAGTGGGACCTGCCCAGCACTTAAAGAAAAAATGGACAGGATGGAGGATCCCTATCAAAGTGTCAGGTTACAAACAAGTCCCTGTCCAAGAGGTCAAGAGTGGCAAGTCAGACTGAGCTAACGAAACATGTTGTAGCATCAGGCACTGTACCACAAACAGGAAGGATGGGGGAACAGGGCAAATGCTCTTCTTTTACTGGAAATGCAAACTTCAATTCAGAATCCATTAAGCCATGCATGCCAGTCACGCAAGAGCTCTCCTTGGCCAAGATGTCCCAGAGCAAGATTTGGAGACTGTGCGCATGACTTGGTGTTTGCATGTACTAGTGTGTTTGTGTTGGGGGCCGGGGGGGATGGAGGCAGTAAACGCCCTGTTTGGTAGGAGAAAGGGTGAGGGATAACGTAGCTATGGGAAGAAGGGACTGCATCTTGCTAGGCAGTGGCTTTTGGAGAAAGCACTCTGTCAACTTATTCACATGTGCAGCTGTGATAATTACTTTCCGCTTTCCTAGCTCACATGCAGTGCATACCTCTCTATGGGAGGCTTTTCCTTTTGCTCCTACAAGAGGAATGATTTTTGGTGCCTTCCATGTGCTTGCTAAGCTCTCACTCATCAAACCAGACCAAAACAGCAGAGACAGTAGACTCTTAATGTAACTCCTCTCGCTGCTCCCTCCCCACATCGTTCTCTGCAACCTGTCACTGGTTCACTGCTGCAAGAAACACAACAGGCTACATCGACTTATATATCTCTTGGATTCGGTGATATTTTCTTGCTCATTTGTACAAGGATTGGCTGCCTTTGTGAACCTTGCTGGACTTATGTGCGATACATATTTACAGCCCTGCCTACCAGAGACCATGCGTTTCAATTCCCCATCAAATTCAAGATTCAACTTTATCTTCAGCCTCTACCACTCCTTCTTTCTAGTATATCTGACTGACATCAGTAATGAACAGATGTTATCAATTTTTGATCAAGTTCTAGCATCTTTATTTGGGCAAAACTCTTCCTGACATCAAGCTGTCCAGGGAGTGAATCAGATTTTAGGATTTAGAGCAATGTTATTTATGCCATAGAAGTTGACCTTCTTACATTTAACACTTCTTCTTCTGTTTGTCTCCTTCTTTCGAGGCACTGTAGCCTGCTTGACAGATTGGTGCCCTGGGCCACAGGTTTTATTCTCAGCTTTGGCTTGTTGGGTGAACTCAAGCAAAACATTTTCCATCTCTTATCCCCTTCCGTAGGACCTCCCTTGTAAAGCACTGAAGGGTCTGCTGCTAAACAATAATGTGCAAGACGTAGCGGTAATATTATTTTTTCTTATATGGTCTTTTTATCATCCATCCTGCAACATGATCTTGCGATGGTGAGAAATACGCTAGAGGAAAAGCTTATGTACTTGCTACTTGCCTGCACTTTTAGATATTGGTAGAGGCACACTCTGCAAATATCCTCCTTGTGAATAAGTGCACTATTCCCCAAAGCACTTTAGAAAATGTAACATTACTAAGTATATGTGCTCATCTCTGAAAAGAAGCCGGTCCTGGGGTTAGATGCAACAGCTGGCCATAGCAGCCTGCAGTGAAGACTTGTATAAAACTGCAGCAGCAGAACGGGCCTGATTCCTTCCTGTTTTGTAAGTTATCATTTGTGCTTGACGTAGTAGGACATGAATCGCTCAGTGAGGATCTTCTAGCATCTCAAACTCATGTCACACAAGGGTAAAAAACGAGGGTAAAACTTGACAAGGGGAAGGCAATAGAAAATTGGGCCCATTGTCATTAGGCAAAACAGTGAGAGGAACATGACAACAGACTCAGGCTGGCATGTGAACAGGGATAACCTCCTTTCTCTCTACATGCGTATTCTGAAAAGAGACACAGGTATTTTAAGTCCCTGAAAAACAGGTGCTAATGCCAGGCTGGGACATCCTGAAAGGGATGCTATTTGTAGATCTACCCCAGTGGCCTCTCCCAGCACTCTAGGTATTTCTTGAAGATCTCCCAGACGATCTGACAAGGCCAAACTGCATTTGTTTATCAGATTTGACAAGGTCCCATCCTGCTGTGATGAGAGCTAGTCACATACACTCTGGGCACGCAGTAGCGAGCTCCTTCCTTAAGCATAGGACCCACTGACTGGGGAGGTGGCTTCGACCAGTCAGTACCTGTTAAGGGTAACGTTGAGTGTATGGTGTTCATTAGTAATTTCGCCTGAGTAAGAAGGCTCATAAAAATAGAACATAGCCCCCTGTCATTCGTTCTCTCCCTTTCCCCAGCTACATTAAAATACCATTACAGTAGCACACATAAATGAACCAGGCATTCAAGCACTTCATGGCTTCTGCAGGATGAGGTTATGGGGACTCCTGGCATTCTTGTATTCTTCAGCTTCCAGTGGGTCTTTTCACTATCCCCTTTTAACTCCTCCCCACAGCTGTCCCGTTTTCCACCAACCTGTATCTCCCTGCACAGGTAACCCCTGCAGAACCCAAAAGTATGGTATACTCTATTTTATGACTGCTGCACAGGCTTGGGAGAGCATGCAGTTGTGCACACCCCTGGGATATAGTCCTGAGGCAATGCTACAGCCATGCTTTCAGGCTTGGGGTTTGAAGAGCAGGTTAATATAGAACTAAGACCAGCCTGGAGGCTGCCCTTAGCATAAAGTGGAGACACACTGTGGATGCCTCTCATCCTCTTCTTCCCCTTTTACCCTGTCACTAGTTATTTCCTGTCTCCTGCTTACCTGTAAAATAACTTGTTGAATTCAAATGCAGTTTAGCAGGAGAAAAAAAAAAAAAGCACTCAAATCTGGCCGCCCTTTAAAAAGGAGTAGATTCATTTTTTCACCTTCAGGAGATTAAATACCTTTAAATGTCTGAGACCAGAATTCTTTGTCAACTTTTTTCACCCATCAAGGATACAATCTGGTCCTGGATTCTCCATCTTCTTGGCTGTGTAAGAGCCACAGTAAATGAGGGGATAAAGGTAGAATAATCGTTCCAGTCAGAGCATGTCTACTGAAGTCAGTAGTTATGTATTCAGCTTGACAAAGATGAGAATCTCAGTCCTTTCTTGCCTTTCTTGGATGTCGCTGCAGCTACCAAGGAGCTCAGTCTTTTCCCAAATGAGTAATAAAGAATTCTTGGGGGAAACATTACAGCAATTGGCTGTGCCATCCCAAATGACTGCCATGGCAAGTATGCAGGGAATCTGACAGGCTAATAACTAACTCAAACTAACTAGCTCCAGTGGTGCGACAGAAGTCAGGTCAAGAAGATCCATAATGTCAGCAGATGTTGTATACAAGTTTAATCTCACATGTCTCTAAATCTGAAACCACTTAACTAAGGCAATTCAGTTGCTCAAATCTGCTGTTAAGTGATAACAGAATCTGGCTCTTAGACCTATCCACATTGCAAATTAGGGCCTATTACTGGCCCATGAAGTCTATCTACATGAGGAGTTTGACTGGATATAGGTTTATTATCACAAAACATTATAGAAGAAAACCGTTTAAAGGGAAGTCTTTGGCATGGGAACACCACAGAGTGTTCCGAGAAAAGAGAGGCGATTCCTCAGATCCTTTGCAAGTTCAGATGAAGGTTAGTGGTCCAGTATACATGAATATCAGCATGGACCCTCAGGACAAATCCAGATACTCAGTTACTATGGTGAAAGGGGCCATATGAGTGCCTATACAGACACAGGCAATTTACTGGTGTCCTACTGGGAATGGATTTGCAAATTAAAAACGAGTAAATGAAAGACAAGGACATTTGTGAGTCTTTGGAATTGACTGCAGAGCTAAAGCTTTTCCTGGAACAGCCCTACAAAGACAGAAACAGCATTCTTCACAGAGGGGCATAAGCAAGGAAAGACGGGTCTGAGCTTGATTCCGTAAGCAAACTAGAAAGAAAAATAATAATCTCTATAAATCTGGACAGGTACCCTCCCTTTCGGCAAAGGCAATCTTGTATACAGAGCACTAAGGACTCAGGACCACAATCACGTCTCTCCAGGAGGTGGATACAAGAATGTTGCTCAGGCACAGGGCCCCACTTGGGCACTGCAACACCAAGATGTGGGACAGTGAAAAAGGTGCTGTGAGAGCGACTTTCCCGTTAGAGCATTATGAACCACTTTGGAAGACTGCCTGGAAATGGATGTCAGAGAGACAAACATATTGATAGGAAGGTCTTGATTTTTAATAGAAAGCTCGAAATTTGAACAAACATACAAAGTGCAGCACATGCTGAAGAAAACCCCAAGCCTCCGTAATATTTTAAGTTTCCACTACTCTTGAGAATGACATAATGTTTCAGTGTGTTTCAGTACATATAAATTAACCTCTCTTGTAGTAACTGTCTCAGCAGCAGTTCATGCTTATGCAAATATTAGCATATGGGTTAAGACGATCCACCAAATTCATAACGAAGCCAGGAAGAGCAAGAGACTCCATTTGGCATTGTTAATCCCCTTCCTGGGTGCCCACTGAATTCCTACCGTCATTTCCCAGCTCTTTGCAACTTTAATATTCCAAGACTTTTAAGAGGTGATTACACAGAGAAAACCAACTCCACGTAATATTCCTAGATCTGGAGTGGAGTGGAGTACTGGTGAGCTAATTAAAAAAAAAAAAAATCTAGGATTGGGTCTTTTTGTCTGGTTTCCTAAGGAAAATGTGTTTTCTGTAACCATATCATATTTCCCTGTTTCTATGCGTATATGCCTCTGTTTTTCTATATATGTTCCGTGTGTGTGAGTCAATACGTCATTTCCTACCTTCTAACTATGGATCCCAATGTGTAGTTTCAACAAAGTTTGACAGAGTAATAGTGATCTCAGAGACATTAACTTCTTATGAGTTCCATGAAAATAGGTGGCTGGGTAGAACAGAGAGATCTTCGTAGAGTCTCCCCCGAGGTAAAGGCTGCAGAGTGAATGAAGCATTACTCCACACAGAAGGCTCCATGCTGGAGAGAGATGTTATGAAAGCCTCAACACCAGAAAAAGCTTAGATCAGAACTCATATCTTGTTCTGACATCAGCAAATGTAACCACAACACAAATCTTCTGGAAGTCAAGCTTTGTTCGTTCTGCAGCTCACAGACCCCCGTGTTTTCAGATAAGGAGGGCAGGCAAGATGAGGAGGTTTACCATCTTTTATTTCATATTCAAAATTAGTTCAATTTACCCAAAATATTGCTTCTTAGATGGGAGTAACCATGGAAAATATTGAACACCTTCTATCCCCCTCAGGAAATTATAACTTCAGAGCACGTGAAAATAACAGCTGATAAATGAACACAATTTTAGGAAAAGCTATAAAAACAATACCTGCATAAGAAGCAGGCTGAGGGTGCACACTCAAGGTAGAGAACAGAAAAGCATTATCAAACAGAACAAATATATCTTTATAACCCTGCAGCAACAAAATTCCTACCACCTTAAATTAAAATACCATAAGAAAACGTTACAACACAATGAATCAAAATATTTTGCTTGATGATTTTCTCATTGTTTGCTGTCATTTCTGTGATGAGCTGCTATTCTTTGCTATTGTCAACACTCATTTACACTAGTGAATGTTTGTATATTTGTGTGTGAGGACAGATACACAAAATCTGGTACAGATCCTCAGGTGATATAAATTGCCTTGGCTGTACTGACGTCAGTAAAGATACACTGATTTCCTCCAGCTGAAGGTTTGCTTTTCTTTACATGAAACGAGCAGAAACTAGGAGCTGTTTCACTTTTCTCTTAGACACTTACTGTAGACAAATGTACATGCAAACACATTCTCTCTTATATGTGCAAATATACATACTGCCTTGCAGTACACATTGCAATAAATGATAGGGGGTCTACGCTGCTTCTTATGCTGAAATTTACAAAAAGCATAGTTCATGATCTGTTTGCCCACTCATATCTGTAACAATGTATCTCCAACTGCTTTGTTACAGGTCTTAAAATACACCGAGAAAAAAAAGGGACCGTCCAGCATCAGAAATCTGTTAAAATTACGTTTAAGAAGAACTGAACTTTGATTGGACTGGCAACTTACGATTGCCAGTCTAATGTTCTAGCTGAGAGATCTTGCTGCCTGTTAAACACAGCTACCGCACAGAACAAATCCAATAGTCAAGACTCATTTTCTCATCTAGAGCTTAGCTGACTGAAATAACAAACTCCAAAACAGATGAATACTAGAATATTAGTTTGTATCAGGACACACCTCTTTTGGAAAAATATATATATGTATAATTTCAAAAATGTGCATGAAAAAGAAAAAAAGAAAGGTCACATTTCAGGCTCTGACTTCATAAATGTCTCTTTCCTCTTTTGCTCATCTGCTCTTATGTGGTTCCGTGGTTGTGGACTAAGTAATGATTACAGGCTACAGGTAATTTTATAACAAATGAAGTATTTTCCATCTGTTGCACAGAGGAATATTTCTGGCTTTCTATAATGTTTTCCTAAGGGAGAAGCAAAAGAAGGTTTCATACTAGAGAATTTAAAAAGAGGGAAATAAGCCATTGCTGAACTAAGGGGGGGGGGGGGGGGAAGCAACATAACCAGGCACTTATAGGAAAAATAACAGAAAAAGCAGGGGACAAATAAAATAAAGGTTCGGAAACAGTAAGATAAAAAGAGTAGCTCTTCTTTACTCCTTCTACTTGGATTCCAAGAGAGAAGGAAAAATATTAAAAGGCCAAGACAGAGAAATCACTGCGATCCAACACATCTGTTTGTCTACAGGTATTTGTGCTTGCCATATACTTCATTTTATCATGGAGACATTTTTTTGAATGAGTATATAGAAGCCAAAATTCATAGATGACCAAACCGCTTACTGACAGGCTGTATATGGTCTGGCATCATCCAAGGACTAGAAGCATATCCTAAGGCTAGATTTCTCTGGTTTACCCTGAGCAAAAGTGTAAATAACTTCAGGTATGGTGTGGTGGGAACACACACAGTCTATATCTCGTACAAGCCAGTAGCAATTGGCTGCATGCATAAACTGAAGTGTATAGGCCTAAACTGTATATTCCTGTGTACACGTGGTTTTATGAAGAACATGGAAGTATCAGCCACTTGTTGCCATCTCAGAACAGTGAGCGTCTTCCCACTGTACATGCTGCAAAGAACGGGACAGCTGGCCTAAGAGTCAGCTGGCACCGAGACCCTGGCAGGAATTCTCAAAGGTGATGTTAATACTCATTCGTTTTCCGCCATTTTCCTTTTATACCATTTCCAAATAGCCATGCATGAATTCTTTTGGTTGCTAACAGTGTTACCATATGAGCCCATTGCTCTTAAAGTCATCGTATGTGTGCCTTAACCTTGGATCTGCCTGGGATGTGACACCAAACGGGCCAATCTAAAGCATATGCAAGAAATGTACCCTTAGCACCAGAGAAGAACAAGCCTGGCTGTAAGAGAGCACACAGCCGAGTGACATAAAAACAAGAACTGCACTATCTCGTGAGAAAAACAAAACAGTGTATTTGCATCCCTCTTCATTTAAGCATTAAAAAATTCACCTTTTTTGCTGTTGCTTTCAGCCTTGTCTTCTCTTCTTAAAAGATCAATCAGTATGAATCTTAGTTACTACAAGTACTGCTCTAACTGAAGTCAGGACACAGAAGCCTGTGGTATCTGTCCAAAGCACAGTTACCAGTATTTCATATAGACTCCTTCCTTGTTATTACTTCCTGAGGTTCTCATCCAGCCAGTGAGATTTCCCACTACTTTTAGACATTGGCACTGTGTTGCTCTGGTCAGATTTTTATACAGCATCATATTGAGGTGCTGTCCCTGTAGGTGGCATTCCTCGTGCCACCTTTACTAGGCAGTTTTATAAGTCTTTTTGCAGGTAGAATTTCCTCCTGAACACTTCCTAAATTGAGGCTTTTTCCTTCTCTTGCTTCAGCTGGTATTTCTTACAATATCGTTATGAATCATTAATTCCATATTCCTTTGCCTAGGATTTTATAGGCCCTGATGCAGATATGACGCAGGTGTGTTCATGTCATAATGCATTTCTTCAGCTAATTACAATATGAATGGAACCACTATGGATGGATATAACTTAAAATGGGAGGTTGTCGCAGTCTACTTTCTTTTTTCCTTTTCTTATGCTCTTTATTTCAATCTGATCTAAGCAGGACTTTAGCACCCATGCAGCTATGCCAATGCAAACCTCCGTCATTTGAAGCCAGCTTACAGCACTCTACTCCATATAACTTTTAATGCTGAAACTGTACATTGCTAGCAGGGATTTGCAGCACCCAGGGCAGCACCAGTGCAACTATTTCTGATATGTGAAAGCTGCAGGGAGTTAAACCCTGAAATAGGCTGGGGAAAATTTGAATCCAAAAGAACAAAAGCAGAGGGCAAACGTAGTGTTCTTGGTGCACCTGAAGTGAAAAAAGTGGGTATTTTGGGGGTTCGCAAGCAATTGACAATTGTTCTGGCTTTTTTTTTTTTTTTTTGGTGCTGGTGCAATGCGCAAATATAGCAAAATATGTTAATAGTAAGCCATAATATTTACAGTAATTGTTAGTACCCATTGAAATCAGTGGGATTTTGTCTAATGCCTTTACCCTGGAGATAATCCATAGAATAGAACACTAATGCATAGTTAAAAAGAAAAATTATGGAAAACAGCACCTTGCATATGCAATATCTTCATTTTAAAATTACATAATTAAGCTTTTGAAATTAAACAAAAATACAGGAAACAGCCTCAGACCACAACAGAGACTAAGCGACTCTAACATCCAATCTTTTAAACCATGCCTTCTTTACTAAGATAAAAAATATCATCCCGAACCAATACAAAATAAAATAAAATAACTTTCAGCCCAGTGCAAATACAAGTGAGCTTTAAGACCTCTGGGAAAATGTGATTTTAGAAAATTTCTTCTAAGAGTTTTAAGAGTTTGTTCTTGCAGCAGAAAATGATCTTGTAATACAAACACAGACTAATACTTTAAACGAAGTGCTTAGATTCTTTATGTCATGCTAGATGAATAATGTTTCTACACCTTTTGTCACTGTTGGTGACATGGTTTTAAAAAAGACTTCACTGCCATATGGAATATTGGTAAATTGCACCCATGTCTTTTGATGGAAGGAACTACAATGTATTTAGTTGTTATTCTAACTGTATTTATCAAAGTGAGTTTTCCAGCTAAGGCATGGGTTCAAAATCTTCCATAGGCAGAACTCCCATTTAGAGAGTTTCACTGATAAAAATGACTGCAGGATCTGGGCCATTTAGACTTAATCTGCTAAATCCAACCCTGTGGCATTTCTCTGATACTCAGTGAAGGGTACTGAGGATTGGCAAAGAAGGTAGTTTTCTGATAAAGAAAGGAAGGAAAATTTATACTCACATTTGACGATACTTTGGGGTGGTCCCTTAAGACAAGAGGCTGCCTAATAAGGGTGATCTAAGCTATGCTAATTTGGCAACCTGTATTTTGAAGCAAAACATTCCATGACGAATGACCTTATTTTTTGTTTTTAAAGCTGCGAGGCGCTTATGCAATAGATTCCTAAGGTAGAAAGAGACAGATGCCATGGAATAATAATCAGCCTAATTCTTGCTGAGGATCTGTTCAAATACCTTTTTCCTTATTTTTCCTCTCATAGGTAAGCTCAGTGCTACCTTTCTCACACAATGGCATGTAGCAACAATTAGTGGGCCTCTGCATAACTCCGGAATTTCTCCCTTTTTAGAGAACGACTTATAACCTAGGGATGTGGTTTTTGTTCTCTTTAAAAAAAATGTAGACTTAAAAAAAAAACTTAGTAGTTTTAAAAAACTAACAAAGAAAGTCAGACTGAACTTTAAAAAAACACCGAGGCTTTTGTTGCTTTTTTCCTGCAAGCCCCCTACAGAAGGCTGCCTCGGATGACATGAACAGTCATATGTGTCCAAAGGCTCAGCTCTTCACTTCTATCCAGGGCTGGGGGTGAGCAGGGCTGCAAAAAAAACTCAGTCCTGGCTCAAAATGAACAAAATCACTGGGCTGTGTCTGAGGTGAGAGGGGGCATCACATGTACATTTAAACATGCTGTCTAGAACCTCTCGTTTTCTGAGGGACGGAGGAAATTCCATTGCTGGGCAGTGACAGCCAGGTGCTGTGTGGGTGCTGCTTTAACCCCTGCTTTCAGCCACTGCATCCTGACATGCTAAAATTTCATTTCTGTTTTTCTTAGAGTGGCCATTTTCTGTAGTGATTATTAGTCAGTTCCTAAGTTCTTTGCTAAGAGGAAAAAATTCAGAGAATGTTGAATTTCAGGGTTTATAATAGTCTCATATATGAGTATAAATGTAAGGAGGTAGGAAGGGAGTGCAGATACCTATTCTGTGTAGGTATATTAAAGCATATATCCCCTGCTGTCACACAAAAGCCAAAACATAACTCTCAGGTTGGCCAGTTGGATCATAAGGGATACCGGGCGTGCTGTCAAAAGGAGGTGAAATAGCCTTCACATCCAAGTTGCCTTTAAGTTAGATTTTGTGGTCTCTTTGATTTCCTTCTAACAGTCAGACATGAGAGAGGATGAAACACAGCGTATACAATCAATGAAAAAAACAAAAAACAAAAAACCAGGAACCTGCAGGAGTGAAAAATGTAGACTGTTTTGCATTTCTCATATTTCCTTTCCTATACAAAGATTTTGATTTGCCTAAGCCATAGAAGGAAACAGAGGCAGTCTATTTTAATCTTCCTGAGTGAAGAGCGCTGCAGGGATTGCTCTGTTTTACGCGGCAGCAGCCCTGACTTTCCACAAAAAGGTTACGTATATTTATCTATCTGATATATATAGATTATTCTATAATATATCAGAGATCAGCCGTGTTCTTAATACAGTTCTCCTTGTGCATTTTGGCATGAAGAAAAAAATCTACTATTTTATTCCCCCAATCAAACCCCACTGCAAAAAGGCTCAGATAAGAAGGAGGTATTTAGATCTGTGCACAGAAATTGATTCTTCAATCTGTGTAATGACGTATGTTAGAAACTCTGTTCAGATGAAAGGAAAGCCCTTGCTGATACGATATTTCTAACAGTGCCTTCACTGCAGGGATTCACTATTTAAAAAACAATGAGGTTGATTATGCATTTTTATAGGGCTTTCTGGCTGTTTTGACCTAAGTGACTTAACCTAAGCTAGTCTGGATTTAAAACAATGGGCTTGAGTTCAGGATCAGGCCCTATATCTTTTTAAAACTTCATCCATTGCATGATGAATAAGGACCAGATCCTTCAAATGCTTGCTACCTGAATTAACATTCTGAGTAGCCCAATCAGTTCCTCTAAGTTACACTTGCAAAATTAAGTCCTTGCAGTGATTTTAGGAGTATGGATCTGTCTTCTGGGATTCAAGCGTGCCTTGGACTATACATATTCCTTTAATAGTATTTCTTTCAATAGTAATTTCTCCACTGATTTTCACAGAATCACGTGACAGATGCTTGGCTGATATGAAGTGGTGTAACTCTACTTATACCAGCTGAAAATCTAGCTCTATGTTCTAGCTATGCTTTTGTATTCAAAACAAATATGAGAGAGAAGGGGCCCTTTTATCTAAAGTGTCAAAAGAGACAAAGAACATGTTCTGGGCTATAGAGTGTGCTGCCTTCTTCATTTGTTTTGACATTACTGTAACCAAAACAATAGAGTTCATTCTATGAAAAAAATGCAGATCTAGCTTTACTACTTATATAAGCTTTGTTCTTACACAAAAGAGACCAGGTCAGAAACTACACTCCTTCTCTTCCTGACTTCACTAACTCGGGCCCTCAACCAGAAAACATTCCCTTACTTTCAAAGTGCATAAGCAAAGGCAATTACAATATTGAGTGCAGTTTTATTTACCAGCTGGTGTACTGATGGCATATACTAGACAAGTAATCCAAGAAAATGTGACTCTTCAATAGTAGCCTCTTCCACCACCTATAGCGCTGGAATGCTAATCCTTGTTTACTATACATGCATGTATTATCAGTATTCAGTACTAGTAGTTATGCTTTCTTCACTAAAAAGGAAGGGCCAGCAAAAAATACTTTATCCTTTTAAGAGCTGGATCAGTGTCAGGTGCCACTCACCAAAACCAAAAAAAAAGACAACCAACACGCAAGTACAATATGCGACGTAAATGTCAAACATATGTGCAGCATCTGTAACTCTATGAACACGCATACATCACGTGCAATGCAGTGCATATGCTATGCCCTTACATGAATAACGGTAAGAAAATCCCAGCTTCTTTCAGGGAATAATTTTTTTTTTTGACAGATGCCAGCAGTTTAAGGCAAACAGCAACTGCCACAATGCTGCTCTCCTTCGCAAAGCTTCTTCTCCCTGTCTGGGCTACACCGCACTCATCTTTGATCAAAGACTTATTTATGACAGGCAAGTAAGGCATGATGCCATGTGTGGGCACCGTGGGTGAGCAGCCCGAGTGGGTGCAAACAGACATTTGCACGTTAAAATAAAAGCAGTAAACTAGGAGGCAAATGCCTCTCGGAAGCAGCATCCTGGCTCCTCTTTGCACTCTGCCTGCTCTCCCCGAGAATGCATCGAGGGAGGGAGGGAGGAAGGGATTCCCCACCCACCCACGCACTGCCTCTCTCCGTGCGAGGCTGCAGGGGGTTATAACCTACTTCTCCCCTGGACTGTGGCCCGGAAAGAGCCCGCTATGCTGCTTTTCCCCACCGCTGCCCGCAACCCGCACCCCTTCCCTTTCTCACTTACTCCGGTCTCCTGCTCAGGACGCCTTTACCGATGGCCTGGGGGGGCTTGTGCTGGAGCAAAGCGGCGCAGCAGCCCTTCTCCCTGCCGTCCTTCTCCGCGGGGTGCTGGTGGGGCTGGAGCGAGGGGTGCTGGTGCCCGGCAGCCCGGCCGCCGCCGGGGCCCGCCGGTGCCTGCTTGCCCGGGGGCTGCTGCTGCTGCTGCTGCTGCGCCGGGAGCTGTTGGTGGTGCTGGAGCGGGTCGGGCTGGCCCGGCGGCGGCGGGGGCTGCTCGGGCGGGGGGCCCTGGGGCGGCGGCGGCGGCGCGGCGGCCGCCGGGGGCTCGGCGGGGGGCGGCTGCTGCCCGCGGAGGCTGCGGTTCTCGGTGCTCAGCTCGTCCAGGCGCCGCTCCAGCTCGTCGATGCGCTGGCGCTGGGTGTGGATGAGGCTCTGCTGGTTCTGCACGATGGCGGTCAGCTCCTTCAGGTAGAGGACGGCGCGCACCGGGTTCTCCAGCAGGCTCTCCATGCCCCGGTTCCCGGCCCGGGCCCCCCTGCCGGGCCGCCGGCGCTCCGGCGAAGAGCGGCGCGGGTTGCGGGGAGGCGCCTCACCGCCCCATGCACGCACATACACACACACACACACACACACACGCACACACACACGCGCACACACACGCACGCGTGCGCGCGCGCGCCTAACGGCCGCGCGTGCCTAACGGCCGCGCGTGCCTAACGGCCGCTGGCTCACGCAGGCGCGGGTGGCGAGGCGGCTCGCGCGCCTGCCCCTGCCCCCGCGCGCCACGCACGGCGAGACCGGAGGGGGGGTGGAAGCAAAAGGGGGCGGGAGCCGTCGCGGAGGCCCCGCCCCCTCGTGCCGCGCAGGCGCGGAGGGGAGCGGGGGAGGAGGGGGGCGGGGGAGGCAAACGTCCCGGGGTGGTGGGTGCGGGCGGGGCGCGGCCGGGCCCCGCGCGGGACGGGGCTGCTGGTGGGGTTTTTTTCCGAGAGAAACTCTCCGTGGCCTCTCGGGGGCCGGCGGTGCCGCTCCGGCCCCCTCGGGCTTGGGCGGGCGTGAAGCCGCGGCGAGAGGCGGGAGCGGGCGCCGCCTCAGCAGCCCCGGCCGTGCCCCGTCAGGGCTCGTTGCAGCTTCTCCAGCGCGTTTCCTCCTGTCCTCCCTGACTGGCGTTTCTAGATGTTACTGGTTTTTTCCCCCACTCCCTTCAGAATGACTTAGTGGTTTCTTTTCTTTTTTAAGTGACTCGAATCAAATTTTGGCTGGTTTTGTCCGCTGCCTAGATAAGACTGCTGTATTTCGCTCACCCTGTTAACATGCAGAAGACAGGACTGAAATACGCACTCCAGGGAAGGAGTTATCAAGGAAAATGGGTGTTAGGGGAATGTGCTGCTTCCTCACAGCTTTGCCTCTCCTTTGAATCTTTGATGTCCTTTAACTTAGGAAGAAAACAAGACTTACTGTGGTGTTCCTCATGGGAGAAAAGGAGGGGAGAAAGCTGTGGAAATAATACCACAGAAAAGACAGGCAGGGCCTTTGGTCTTAGTTTCCATGCCGATTTTGTTCCTTTCTGTAGAATTACCTTCCTCTCACCCGTCCTTATCCACAATCTTGAAAGCTCACACACTTAGAAACCATGGGACATGTGAGAAATCTGGGTACTTTCTATAATATTCATTAAAAAATATCCTGGCTAGGAATAATAAACTTACTTGCAGGAAGTCCTCTGCGGATCCATTAACAAGTTTGACGATTTCTGAAAAGGGAAAAAAGCATCCTTTCTGATCACTGTTGGCCCTGAAGAACCAGGAGGGGTAACAAGCAGGCAAACCTGATGTCAGGCATGCATATCAGTAGATTTAACTGCCCGCACCAAAAGTGCAAGTCCACAGAATGAAGAGCAACTGTTTTTAAGTAGGTGATTTTGAGGGTTTGCCTTTTCAGATCAGCTCAACCTGCCTGTTATCAAGGATTTCCTGAAGTGAAGGACTGAGAAATGTAGAAGAGAATCTCTGTTTCAGATGAGTTGAAAGGTGTATTTCCAGCCTTTTCTGTTCACAGATAGCCTTGGAAATGTAAACTGATGCAAACAGGATCACCAGGATTAGAAACTGTTCACAGATTCCTCCTGAAAAAGAGCTGCTTTTCACAGCTCTCTTTGCAAGCACTTAGAGATGGCTTTGGGAGATCATGAAACATTTGCGTATGTCCCTTGTGTGCTGGGGGAAGACCTTGGAGTGAACTCCAAGGAATAACAGCCTTCAAGTCTCACACACTTACGATTTTACTGGAAAATTTTTAAAGGATACCTTCCTCCGTCTCGTTCTCTAGAGTGGCAATAATGCCTTGTGATGGGGGACTGACTATGCAGGAGCCAGCATTATTTAGCAAGGTGAAAAATGGTTATAGGGGAGTGTGAAAAAAGGCACGCATAGAGAAACAGGGGAGGTGAAAGCACCTAATATGTTTGAAGGGAAGAGTGGAAATGATCATCTGGGGAATTGTGCTGGTATGCTGTCTCGTTTCAGAGACACTACTGAGCAGCAGCATTTCAGTCTTAGAGGAATGGAATCCAAGGAGACCAACGCAAATAATGTAAATTTGGTATGAGTACATGCTGGGAAAGGACCAGGGATAGCTGTGGCTACACTTGTGTGTGGACATACACACACACACACTTACACACATGTATAGAAAAGAGCCAGCTTATCATTATTGGGGAAGACTTAAGATGGGGATTGCTTCTTTTGCAGAATAGACTAGACTCTTTTAACTCTTCAGGCTAGCCCTGTGCAGAGTGGACTTAATGTTCCTTTATAGCTCAGCTGAACAAAAACAATGGAGAAATAAGAATCATAAACATTGTGCTGGTCTATCTAGATATAGTAAGACAGGCTGTGGCATGTATTCTTAAGGAAATACTAACTAAAATGAAAAATCATCCTGGTTTGGATGATTGGGAATGAGGCAAAACAGCTTGGAAGTCCTGTGTTATAATGCTTGCATGCGTATTGAAAGATGTGAATTTTACCATGCAGAATGGACCCGATGTATTCATTCATTTTTGAATAATAAATGCATCCTTCACTTGCTTCACCAGCCTCATCAGCCCAATTCTTCTAAAGATCTTTATCATAAATTAAATGGACAGGGACCTACAGCCATTGACTGGTGAGTTAAAAGCAAACGGGCTGTAAGAATCAGAAGGAAACCAGTCAATTTTCTCTACAGGTGTTGTGACTGGTGGCCAAATATGGTAAGGTCAGCCCTTGACCTTCCAGGTTTCTACAGACAGCATGTGCCAAAGGAAAACATAGCAGAATGCCTGTGAACATAACACGAAAGAGCAGGCAGGGTTCTACTTAAAAATTTTCGAGAGGTAATAGAAGTGTATAATCCTCAGTAATAAGCAAATTCAATGAAGACAGAATATTCATTCAAGAGGGATCTGAAAGGATATTGGAAGAAATTGAATGTCTTCTTTAGCTGGATAAGAATCCTGCATAGCTAGGAAACGCCTCCCCTTCTTTTCCAGCCATCATTGTGTCCCTTTGATTACGCTGCCACAATACCTAGCGTATATCATTTGCAAAGCTCTGCACATTAGAAGTAAGCTTTACTGTTCTGCAGGAGGTGAGCATTAGGATTGTAGCCATCCCACATCTCTTGTAGCCAAAGAAACAGGGAAACAGGGACACAGAATGGTTAAATGATATGTCCAACACCATGCAGGAAGGGGGGGTGGGGGCACAGATCTCTGATTTCAAGCATCTTTGGCATTTAGCCCAATCTTCAGGTCATTAAATGCTGCTGCTTCCCCCTTTAGGAGAGATGATGTCTAGAGGGAAACAATGGTGAAGATGATGAAAGTATGAATTCTGTTAAAATTATTTTTACCATAGATAATTTGTTGGTATTGTATTTTTCAAAGTCCTGATTCTTTTCAGTCCATTCCTGAGAAATAATAATGAATAATAATGGATTAATGATGTTATTTGGAAAAAAGCGTTTCCCTTATCCACTTAGCAAGGTGCTTGGGCATTGCACAGACAATTACAATTGAAGTGCAGCAGTAGTAATTAAAATGAGTATGCATTATAAAAACAAAAAAAAATGCAAATGAATCAAGCCCCAGGATTTAATGGAAAGGTCTGATACTACATGATTGAATCTTATATTTATTTAGTTATTTCCTTCAGTCAGAGTAGGGTAAATCCATAAGTAAAACTATATTAATAAGCATACACTATCAGGGAGGTTGTAACATCTTCATGTATTTCATTTGCAGAACATTTTTACAGCAAAACTTTCTTGTACCTTTTTCTGAGAAGTTCTAACCCCTCTCAAACTTCCAACAGCTTACTGAAACCTGATGACAACAAATTCCTCCAGCCTTTTGACAGGTAGAGATTTGCCATGTTTTTCCCTTAGAAATTCTGTTCTGAGGAATTTCCTTCCTCTCAGCTGTGCTCTATCTCCTTCCCCTGGGCAGGAGCTCCTCACAACTCAAGAAATACAGGCAGGCTCCTCTCTATTCCTTGCACTGATGGAGCTCTCCTCCCCATTCCTGCCTGAGGCCTTTCAAGGTAACAATTTTCTCCTGCTAGTTCAGTACCTAAAGTGCTACCAGTTTAAGATGCAGGGCGTATAGCTTAGATTCCTCGATATGATTTTATGATCTTATTATCATAAGCTTATGAGCTTATAATAAGGGTTTATTACACTTGTATGAGACAAGTGTATTTCTACTGTCGTCCTTTTAGGAGAATGAGAATTATGTACAAACACACCTAAATACAACAAAGATTATTATTATTACCTGACAACAGCCAAGTTCTTAGAGCTCAAGGAATGGCAGATCTAATGTTGTCCAACCAACTTTAATTAACCTAACATTTTCTCCTCTTCTTCCTGTCCCTCTTAAAACCATGGTGGACTCCTTAGTGAAATCACTACATCCAGTGTTTTTCACTGGATCCAATCTCATTCAATTCATAAGATGGATGCACAAGGGAGCGTGACACAAATCATATTAAAAAGACAGAATTAGAGTAATAGCTGGGAGGGAGGAGAATGAAGGATCGTGGTCTGGTGTATACCTTCCATTATGATCTCTGTGGGAAGCCGAGCCTTTTCCACACACTTCCAGAAGTTAGCAGCTGCTTGAGCAGAGATTCTCAAATACTGCTTTCAAACAGTCTACAAACCAAAAATTTTCTGTAGGAATTAGATGAATAATTTCAAAATAGAGGATAGAATCAAGACAATCACAATGTACTCATGCATAATTCATGGATGGAAAAAAATCTGCGTCTACTGAATGCTTCTTTCACTCAGACTTCTTTGCTTAAGGCCTCATCCAAAACTATTCAGATCAATGGGAGTTGTTTCACCATCCTGAATCTTAGCCAAGTCAATATCTGCTTACCCTTGTTAAGTAGAAGGATAAACTGAAGCTAAGACCAAACAAGCCACTCTTCCAAGGTTCACACAGGAGGCCATCGAGGGTCTGTGATCAGAAAGCACTGAAGTCAATGGCGTTGCTCCTCCACTTCACGTGGCGATTGAATAAAGGCAGGAGGAGACCTCTGGCATCTTTGTTCTCAGTCCGTCTCTGAAAAGGCAGGCCGTATAGTCTGCAATCTTACCTACGTTCTTTAAACTGAGATCTGCAACAAGGTGAACTCACTCCTGTTGGGGCTGTTGAATTGTTAATTCATACTGATATGACAAAATCAGGAGCAAAGGGAAAATATCGTGTTCTATAAATCAAACATAAAGAGCTGAGATGTGGTAAGGACAAATACTTCGGTTTCTTTCGCTGCCTTTTTTTTCCTCTTCGGTGAAGCGCTGCTAAGCTGACATATAAATATTTTAAAACAGAGCCTCATCAGTAAAAAGGTACAAATTCTGTACTGTAGCCTTAACTGAGATGTGTACTTTTCACACATTTTAAAATCCTGCCTATATTTGAGCTGCGCTGTTGCAACCTTGCAGTATTTTCAGCAAATTAAGAGGGATCAAGGTCTCTCTTTAGAATGCACCCTTCCTTTTTAATGTCGCTAAATGTTACATTATCTCCTGTCTTTTTTTATGAAATGAAGCTTTGCCCACTTAATTGATTAATTCTAGCGAGCAAAAGCTAGGCAGAGACATTTTTTCAGGCAGTCAGGTTTTTGTTTGAATTGACAGTTGTTCAGTCTTTTGTAAATACTGCAGTAAAATGAAAAAATGGAATATGAACTTGAATCTCCAAATCTTATCTGAGCAGCACCACTGAATTACATGGGAATTTTCAGATGGGACAAGTTTGTGTGATCTGGGCTTGCATAAGATACAGAAAAAAAAATACATAAAGAAATTGAATAATGTTGAGTCTCAACTCATACTCTGTCCAGAAGCTTTTTCCACAATGGCAGAGATCAAATTCTGTCAAGAAAACAAAAAACATGCATGAACAGTATATATCTCAGCTGAGGCTACAATACATTTTACTGATGAGGCTCTGTTTTAAAATAGTTATCTGTCAACTTAGCAGCGCTTCACCGCACAGAAAAAAAAAAAAAAAGCAGCAGACTATACGGCCTGCCTTTTCAGAGACGGACTGAGAACAAAGATGCCAGAGGTCTCCTCCTGCCTTTATTCAATCGCCACGTGAAGTGGAGGAGCAACGCCATTGACTTCAGTGCTTTCTGATCACAGACCCTCGATGGCCTCCTGTGTGAACCTTGGAAGAGTGGCTTGTTTGGTCTTCACACCTGTTTACATAACAGGTATGCAGATGCTGGCTTTTCAGGGAAATTAGGGCCAGGACAAACCAATAAAGCATCTGGCCTGAGATGCTACATGCCATATAATCTCATGCAGCTACTGAAACAGGAACTTGTGTTTAAGAACAGTATACCTCCAGAAATGCCTCTTCTACGACTAGGAAGATAATAAAAGATGGGCAATTCAGCCCTGATATTCCTTGATATTTTGTTCCAAGTGTTAATGCCTGTAATTGTTGATAAGTTGGAGTATTTTTCTCACTTTCAATTTATCACTTTTTACTTTCCAGATAGGAGTATTTATGCTGTTCTCCACTGGGCTAAAGAGCTCTTTAGTCCTAAAGCTCTTCTCTCCCTGAAGGTGACTGATCAGATCACCTGATGATATTATTTTTAGCAAGCTAAACAGACTGAACTCTTTAAATGATGCCTTTTTTTCAAAACTTGAGTCATTTCTTTGGCTTTTACGTTGAGGTGATCCTTCAGACTTGCTGATGCACAGTACGGTCCTTCTAGAGGCAGGCCAAATGTCTGTATGCTGAAGAGGTCACTGCTCAAATGTGTTCCTATCTTGTTGCCCATTTTTTATGGGGTTAAGCTTCTGCTCTGGTTAACCTTTGCCTTCAAATCTGCTTATAAACAAGATTGCCTGTGCTAAGACATGTTGAGTTGTGATAAAAAATTCCAGGTTTTAGTGTCTAAAAAAATTTTTTTGAAGGGGAAAATAAAAAGGCAAAAATGATCCTGTGACTCAAAACCAGAAAAATTTGCTCCTGATTTTTCTTTGAGGAACTTAGCAGAATTGCTTCTGACAGCTACAGCCTTCCACATTCCTGCAACCGAGTCTGTACAGTAGGACCTCTGCCTGCACAGCCTCTTGCAAAGGACACAAAAGGCCATGCTCTCTTTTGGGAGGCCCAGCTGTAGAGAGCAGCAGATGGGTCAGACAGCAGCACACCCTAGCTCTAGTTTTTGCATTGTGCACATCAGCTTAACAGCAGAATTGTGTGGTGATTACACACAGGCTGTGGGTGCAAGTGATTCTGCCTTGCCAATTTCTTTACAAGTGATGGGATTTTGGCAATGGCTGAAGTCAAGCTGGTGACCATGCAAGCGGCTGCAACCTTCTTACAACTTTTAACTTGGCGGGAGAGAGGTTTCCCTCTGATTTGCTGGCTGCTATATTTACCCATGTCCCTGTGTAAAAGCAGTCTTTCAGGCCTTTTCAGATAACAGGCAGAAGTATTTTCTCAAACAGAACACCCATTTTTAAAGGAGGGGAAGAAGCAATAAATCCCAAAAGCTCACAGCAGCTCTGCTCCTCCTTTCCATGCCGTGCATAGATGACAGCTCCGTTACTCCTTCTGTCTCTGCAGGGCTCACCTTGGGAAAGGGGAGAGAGAAACAGAGAAGGATGAGGAGTTTCACCCCTGGAGGGAGGGCTTAGGAGCTGGAAGCAGTAATAGTGGGTGGGTGGATGGGGAGGAGAGCGAACTGATGTGAATTGGGAAGCATGACACAGAGGGAGACTGGTGCAGCATTGATAAAGGACAGAGAGGGGACTGAGCATGGAAATTAGTAACTGGGGTGAGCAGAACCGAGGCGGGGGAGGAGGGCTGGTACGCGGTCTGCAGACAGGGCTGATGTGGAAGTTGTGAAGAGGCAGGAATGGCAGGGGAGGCAGGAGGTGTGAGGGGAGAGGCAGCTGGAGCCCCTCAGCAAACGGGGCAGAATGGCTGAATAGGTGTAACAGAGACATGCTGAGTATGGCTGAAAGGAAGACTCAAAACTCAAAAGTGAGGTTGAAATCCACAATTTGAGACTTTGAAAACATATAAATAAAGAAAAAAGGCCAAAATCAGATGCCTAGGAAAGAGATTCAGACTCAGACCAGCACGAAGTGATACTTCCCCCAAATTTTCCTTCAGCCTGGCTTCCAGAGCCAGAGGTTATAGCCTCGTATTCAATGACCCTCAGTAGAGTTCTCTCCTGTCAGCTTGGCTGGTCTCCTCTTGAACCTGTCTGAATTTTTAGCATTCACAGCATCCTGTAGCACAACTTTGTGGTGTAACTTTGCTCCAGCAGTACTTTCTTAATACTCTTAACCATGTGGTAATGAGGAAGAAAGACAGTACCACATACCTGAATAAGGGATCGAGGCCAGATGGGCAGACACAGTCCTCTCTGCAAAGACATAAACGTGCAGGAGCCCATATGTACCTGAGGCTTGGTCAAAAGGCAGTGCCAATCTTTCCATTGACTCTGCCTTAGTTTCAGGTCTGGATACTAAAGTAGCCAGAGTTATATGCTGATGTCTTAACTTATGATTTGCTTAAAAGCCTCCCATCTGTTTAGCTTTGTACTCTTCTTTCATACACATTTAAATTACTGCTGGTTGGATGTGGTAGTGATGACTTTGGAAACATTCTCTTTGTTTTTTAATTTCTTATGTGCTGTGTTTTTACAGAGATCAGCACAAAAAGGCAAAACACAACCAACTGTGACAGAATATACAAAACAGCATGAACTGCCTACAGATAAATGAAAACAGTCCAAAATAATAGAGACCAATGTAAATCATGAACAATAAGCATAATTGTAATAATAAACATGTCATCTATGTCAGATAAACAAATCACAAATATTTATTAAGATAACAAACAGATTATTAATGGAGAGACATTCAAAATTCAGATCATGTCTTTCAATCCTAGTGTGTATAAATTAGCAGCCAAATCTGCCAAAGTAAATGTAGCACTCTCACAGAGGTCATCGTGCCTAACAAATTAAAAAAAGCAGAGTAGAAAGGAGGAAAGCACAGACAGGCTTTTTTTTTTCTTTTTTCCTTCTGCCAGTATGACATAGTTTAGAAGGATCAGGCTGCATTAGTGCTATTTAAGATGATATAAACATGATGAGCATAAGAAAAAACTGGAGGCAGGGGTAAAAGGAAGGCTTTCCCTGCTAGCTGAAACTCTGACCCCAATCCTATAAGCTGCTCCAGGCAAGCAGGTGCATGAGACTTCATTTGAAATCAATGAGTTCTAAGCACAAAAATCTCTCTAAAAGTGGAGCATCTGCCTGCATTTACTATTTACCTGCATTCAGCAGTCTTTCAGATTCAGATATATTTTGTTGATATGGGGTGGCTTTTGCTGTTGTGAAAAAATGGGACATAGTATTTGTTGACTCTGGTGGGTGCAGGATGAGGCCAGTCAGTTAAAAATCAATTTTCAAGAGGAGCTAAATAAAAACAGTTGTTTCTTAACGCAAACCTGGCACTAACACAGCATGCAGGTGGTGAATGTACAGTCCTAAGCATCTGGAAATGGAGAGACTGAGGTTGTAGCAGCAGTAGGAATTCTTCCATAATGTACATTCTATATGTTTCATAGCACAGATTTCAGGACATAAACAGTATTAAACCAGACGGAATGAAACAAGCCTAGAAAATACTGCCTGTGACGGAAATAATGTTGTTTTGGCATTAATTTGTTGTATTTCCTTCCCTTCTGTGAAGGTAGTGGTGCACACTCAAGGCCAAGTTGCTGCTGGCTCATCACAGACATGTTCAAAGAGGGAAAGGAGGCAATCGTAACGTTATGGTCTGTCTGTCCTGGCTGGTGCTCCAAAGAGGAGTAGGAGCAAAAACTATCTCCTCGTTGCTACTGTTGGCTCGGCTAAACCCAGAGTTACAGTGATGAGATCCCAAGCGCGGATGATGTTCTGGCAACTGCTGGCATTTTTACCACCATGCTAATTATCCCTTCTTGTCCTTGCCGGCACTTCCAGTGGTGTCACTGCTGCTTCAGCTGAACTGGTGGTTAATGCTGATGGAACTTGTCCATGCTTAAACAGCTGTACTATAGCCATTAGATCGTTCGTTCAATGGGCTCCTGAAAAATGAAAAAGCCCTCTTTTATGGGAAAAGTAGAGCTAAGGGCAATGGTTCACTAAATGCTTTTAAAGTCAGAGAGTAAAACTTTCGCTGACTTTAGTGACAGCCAAGATTTTACCCTGCATGATGTATTCCACATTGCTTTCCTAGTGGTCCTGGAGCAGTGGTGAATATGAAGTAGTTTGTAGTGATAGAGGCAAGGTGGAGTAATATGCCACAGTTCGCATAGCCTAGGGTGTAAAGCACAGAATAAAACCAGGAGCTCTCGGCTGTAAATACTAGTCAACGTAATAAGAGATAGAGACCGCTTCTACTCCCCACTGGAGCCAACAGCATCACTGCCAGACCAGTCTGAAATTTAAGAAATACTTTTGTAGCTGGTTTGGTTTTTCTTCTTCTTTTTTTTTTTTTTTTGGCCTTCTGATAAGTCCCAGTTACTCATTTTGAACTACCCAAAACAATCCCTCCTCTTCCTTTCAGATATTCCTTCCCACTCCCAGCAATTGTTCTGCGAAGCGACCGAATTCTCTGACTCCCTTCCTCACAAGCCAGCTTCTTGCTCCTAATGCTGCGTGACTTGCCTGTCATGGCCATCTCTGTGCCCAGCCGACTTTCCTGCCTGCTGGAAAGGGCAAGTCTGTAGGTCCCCCTCAGCGCAGTGACACATCCTTTACCGCCCGCTGCAGAGGAGGAATGCCACCAGGCATCTGCAGGCAAAGTAGACGGGTGCTGTCTCGCCGTTCAGAGCAGGGCGCAGCTTGTCATTAGGACTCCAGCTCCGCCCCTCTGCCCAGCAGCAAAATACTCCGACCAAACTGCATGGAGAGACCTCCCCTCAAAAAACTTATTGGATTTCTGGGCTCAGCCTTGATTGTCCTGGAAATTCATGGTCCATATAGATTTGAGATCACATCATTTGTTGCTGACTGCAGATGAGCCTGAGCTGAGAGGTTTGGATCTTGGCTGTGGTCCGAACTTCCTTCCTGCTGCGAAGTTTTGGTTCCTGGCTCATTTCAGTGGATGTGCTCACCTCCTACAGAAGGCCATGCTGAAATTGATGTATTAGTAGTGAATCATTTGTCATAAATTGTTTCTTTGCCAAAGTAAACATTCAGTCAATGCAAAATTGTTTGTAAATTTGAAATGTACTCACTGAACATTTTGGATGTTTAAAACAATGAGGACAGCATTATAGGAATGTTGAAGTATTTCTTTCCTGTATATTTTTAAACACGTTGTTTGGATTTCTGAGATGAATGCATAAGGTGGTAGGGACAGAGGGCAGCTCCACACCATCACTCAGCTACAGTCCTTCAGTTCAGCAGCTCCTGGTCAGGATGCTTGTAAGAACAATAAGAGAACTGAGTCACATCTCTCACATGTGCCTGAATGTATCCTATTTCTCAGGGAAGGGATCTTAACATTGGGGCATAAGATGGATCCCCTTCATATGCTTTAGTTTGTATGAAATTCCCCAGATTTGTGAATTTTTAGCTTTTTTTTTTCTGAGCCTTTTGCCTTCTCCCAAGAACAGAGGAAAAAATGAAGCAGCGGGAGCAGTTATTTATTGATGCTTAACTTTTTTTTTTTAAAGAGTGAGCGATGCAGTTTAGCTAGCACACAGACATACTAATAGGTGTACTTATCAGATAAATGCAGTGTCTTTATTATGGAATAATGACAAAAATATTCACTGTTAAAATGGATGTTGTGCTGCACACAATATTGTTTTGCCTGTTGACACCTCTCTGAATTGGAAAGGGAAAGTGGGAAATATATATTCTACAGATTTGTAAATGAAAAGGAAGATTATATCTGTAGGTCTTAGAAACAGAATTAAGTAGGGACCTAATGTTATCAAACAGATGCAAAATAAATTCATGTTTCTACAGAAAAATGGTTTGAAATTATCATGACACCTTAGTATACAGTTATTACAATGCGGTTAATATGGCATAATTTTAAGGGCCACCAGGAAATTTGGCCTGCAGGATATAGGAATTATAACAGTCTAATACGGTAAGCTTTGAAATGAAATAACTTCATGTGAATACTTAACAGCAAGAGAAAGCATTTGAAAGATTGAAATGCAAGAGTAATAACCTCATTGGCAAGCTTTAACAGGTATTTCACAGAGAAGAAATATTTCACATAAGAATTTCAAGTTTTAACTATATTTCCATTGTTGGTAGGAATGGCGAAAACATCTCTGCATACAATGTCTAGGTTCTTCTGTGAATCTAGTCTTTCGATTTAATTGCATATACCTGGAAAAAAATGGCAGAATTCATGTTGGACCAAACCAAACAAGTAGCCAATAATTTACCCTGAAATTATGTGGTTTTATGTGCTTCAATTTACCAATCATACCGCAAATAATTTGTTTTGGGGTTGATCTGGGGGAAAAATAGAGCTTAATTTTTTGGTTCAACAATGGAATCAAATAATCATTTATTCACACAACCCAGCCACTTGAACACCCACTTAAATCCTAAAGTAGGAACTTGCCATTGACAACAAAGAGTTTGGATCAACTTCCTCTCGCAGGGGCGAGGCTCATTCCCTGGGAATATTGATTTCTTTTTTTGTTAGTTTTTATATTAGAAAAGATGAAAAATTGTTTCCATCTTGAAGCTAACTCTGCAGGAGCAAGCTTTTATGAAAGGAATTTTTTCAGTGCACAGGTTTTTTTTAACCACGCTAGTGCATTTTCTAGAATATGCTCCGATCAGGCAATGTCAAAAGTACAATTAAATGGTGCAGGCCCCTAACTGATGCTGTCCGTAATTAAAATGAATTGCTTCATCAAAGGTCTCTCTTTGTTTTGCCCCCTGATTATTTTGTTTGGAAACAGACTGCCCTAAAATGTATCAAGTGTCCTGCTGTTACTATTTAGACAAACATATGTCAGTAGATTCTTAATACTTTGAGTAGGCTTTTATTACAACATCTTTCTCCAGCTATATTTAACTCTCATCTTTAATGTAGGGACTTGCATCTCTTTTCATGCTTCTCTTTCTATTAACTTTCCAGATATATTCAGAAATCTCCTAATTTGCATCCAACAATGACTTATGTCTTGAAGCATTAATATGTACATTTGAAAACATTGAAGCTAATGTAAGAAAATGATAAAATACTATTGAAAGTTCCTAGTTTAAATATGTGTGATTCGTAATACATGAATTTTTAAAAGATCTATTTAAAAAATAGGAAGAAATGATCTTGAAAATTCCATCTATCCTTTTTCCCTTAGGAATTAAGGCCAGAAGAAGAAGAAGAAGAAGAAGAAGAAGAAGAAGAAAATGGGTCTAAAGCTGGGTAGGAAATGCAGTGAATTTTCATCAGAATGATGACATTTATTTCAGTCTCCGAATGGCAGAAAAAAAAAAGAAATGAAATTCCAATTTTTCTGAAACAAGGTCTAATATTTAGTGCCCACATAGCTCTAAAGGAACTTAATAGAGATGGTCAGCATCAAAAGAATTATGTTAAATGTCTTGCTAACACAGTGAGTTATAGCTGACTCTTTAACGCTTGAGTTAATGTCCTCTTCTTGTGGCAGAAGGGGATTAGTCAGTTCATGACGACTGGTAGCTTCATTGTAGTGATGAAAGAATGGCTCCGCCAGGGGCCTAGTAGTCACAATCAGTGTTCGGTAAGACTGGACTGGAAAGGGTTCGTATCTGAAATAACGTGGAGAAGGCTTGGATAGCTGGATTTTGGGTTGAATATGCAATTGTAATTACGATTGCATGATCAATAGCTGGATGTTTGGAAGTACGTGCAGGCTCCTCAAATTTTTTATGTGCTGACTTATAAAACAAGTAGTTTGTGCCTGCTGGCAGCATGGCTAAATGACCAGCTCAGAATACTTGTTGCTTTTCTTGTACGGCCATAGCTATTCTTAATATTTCTCTCTTTTCTGTTAAATATGTTTTTTTTTTTTTTAAGCCCCGGTATGGTATGTTTGATCTCTTGCCAGGTAGCCTAATGGGAATACTCTGTTCTGTTATGCAAGAAGCATGGGCTTGATCCTTAACTGCTGTTACCATGCTCTTAGGAATTTACGGTTACAAAAATAAAAGCATTCGCCTGCAGCCATACTGCTGTGGACTGTGCTCTTGTCAGATCTCAAGGGTTAAGCAAGGTCAGTCCTGCGCAGGACTCACACTGTTGGGGAGGGTGCAGTGGGGGTATGGAAAGGAGCCACAAAATAAAAAAAAAGTGTGTGAAACTCCTTCCTCGTCTGCACTCCACTCTGGGGAGCTTCTCTTCTTTTTCCTCTCTTGTGGCTTAGTTTTGGTTACATTTTTTTTCTCAGATATACAATTATTTCCTAAGTGTTCTTTCTTTTTTTTTTTTTTCTAATGAGCAAAGGCAATTACTGTGAGTATGCAAAACTGTCAACACTAAGCATGGCCTGTTGGAATTCACGGCTAAGCCTCTGCCCAGTGACCTCCTGGACGGACACTGTTTGCAACCCAACCTGCCCTTACAGACCATTCAAGGTGCATCTGAAACAGAGCATCTGCGTAGTTGTACACGCAGGTACCATTTTACCCTATGACAGTAATCCACAGTCATTTGATACTCATGTGTGCATTGGAGAATTGTTAATCATGCTCCTGACAGTACTGCCTGAGAACCAGACACTGCTGGAGCCCCACACGAGACACTGGCAGTCCGTACCCTGGGGGCTTACAGCTTAAGGGATGGAGCAGACGCGGATGTCGGAAGGGCTCAGGCACCTATGAAGAAGGAGTGGTGTGATGCTGGAAGTGGTGTTTAAAACTGTGAGCTCGGAGGTGAGGAGGAGGCTGGGATGATCGGGAAGAAAGTGAAGCAGAAGTAGAAGAGACCGAGGAGAGGGCTTTGACAAGTGAGGTGGAGGAGGAGGAAAAGGGGGAGAGTTCTTCTGTCAGCTTCAGGCTCTGGTTTTCTCCGCTCTGCTGCATCTTACCCTAAAGCCTCATAACTAGGGAAAGAGGGATGCCACATGCTGGGGAACCGCCTGTAAGGGAAAAGCATCTCCTCTCCACAAATCTGAATCAGATGTAAACTTGTGCAGAAGACTGTAGCTGGACCCCATTTTAGCCACCTGCAATAACACCACCTCAGAGGTAACACGAATATTGAATGTTATACTTAGAGCATCTATAGCTCCAGAAAAAATGATAGCACATTATTTTGTTTCCCAACTGATAAAACATTGTTTACTAATGTGTAAGCTCAGCATCCCGCGAGCACATACTGATCATCATCGTGCACTAAGAGGAGGAGCTAGTTGTCACCAGACACAGAGTAAGGGACAGATGTCCAAGAAGTATCCTGCATATTCCTCTAAGGCAATCCTACAAGCAAAACATAAGAGCCAGGCCGGAAGGAAAACCTGAAGTCCAATCACTTCCAAATGTCAGGTGAGCTCAGTCCTGTGCCCCAAACGCATTAGCAAATCATTCCTCGGATCTGAAAAACTGCAAAACTACAGAGAAGTCCAGAATAAGATCTGATCTGTTTTCTGATCTTCTCCTGACCTTGTGCAAAAGAGACTCAGCCAGCTCTGCTTGAATGTTTGACAGACGCTATTCAATGGACTACAAGAAATTTCCAGTGTCTTCGAAATACACAATCAAAGCAGCATTCTGTATTCTGCTCACCTTCCCTTTTTCCATTTTCCCTTCAGGTTCTGAGGTTTATGCCATTAAATTTTGGTATAAAACATTATAATAAATAATAAGTAGCAGCATTTTCCATTCTAAAGATATCAAAGATGGAAAAATATTATTGTTTCCATTTTTCTAGTGAGGAAAGTGAGGCACTAATTACTTGCCCAAGGTGACTTTGCTCAGTAAAAGATATTGCAGCAAGAGAAAGAGCAAATTAATTTAATGTTTTGAAGATGGTTTCTTTTTTTGCTGAAGAAAAAGCATTCTGGTGGAAAAGTGCAGTTTCAGAAAGTGAAAACATGTGCAAATATAATGTAAGTCTAAAAGAGTTGGCTCTTACACAGGAATTTGTGGCTGCGATAGAAGAACAGATGAGTGATCAGTTTGTGTATAGATAATTGCAGTGAGTGAGTCTAGCCTTCAGGAAAAAATGTCTTTATGCAAGAGTCCTGGACGTAGTGGAAGTGCTTGAATACTGCTGTGATGGAAAAGCAGGCAGACAGTATGAACTCTGTAGACAGTTAGACAGAGAACGGCATGCAAAAGCATGGAAAAATTGAAGTGCCCTGAGCTGCTCTGGATCAGCCGCTTGTTCACAGCGAGGACCCTGCCTGTGACTGACAGCAACGTAGAGCACGCAAAGCCTCCACACAGTCAGCCAGAAGAACCGGTGGAAACATCTGGTGTCATTTATTCAATAGGCCAAGGGCAAAAGCCTGCCCCGGCTTCAAGCAACCTCCCTGAGGGTGAGAGGGTCTGAGTCGTTGTCCTGCCGCTGCAAGACAAGGGGACCAAAAGCAGCAATGCCACAGTGCATGGACAGGGGCTCTTTGCAGCTCACCGGATAGTGTCTCCCGTTGGTATCGATTTGGGTGGCAGCTCTGGGAAAGCCTGAAGGCATTTTCCTAACCAGCGGACAGAGCCTATGACAGCCTGTCATGGTGACTTGGCACAATACTAGGCCTTTTTCTTTGCACCCTCTGAAATAGTATGTCCTACTGACTGTATGGGAAGAAGGACCTCCATGTAAATCTTCCCTTACCTGGGCAATAATGGGCAACAGCGTTCCTTTTTGTTAGGGGAGAAAAATACTGTGCCTGATTTTATTTTGGTTTACTACGATTTGCCAATAGAAAGCACCAGGACAGAGAGTTAGCTGGCTGTAGGTGTCAGGCAGCTCCCCGAGTGCAGCACTTGCTTATATAACAGGATCCTGTCCTCAGGACCACTGACAATTACCCAGTGAAATGTTAGGAAATGTAGCTAGTAAACAGTATTTTATAGAGAGAGAAGAAATGGTGCCCATTATTTCACTGGCTGGGCATGGTGTCGCTCAATCTCCACCAGCCAATTGTGTGGGCTGAGATGTGCCGTCAGCCAGAAACTAGCGCTTCCAGCCTGTCTGTGTGCTTGAATTAAATACTGTGTAAAGCAGCTGCTCTCCTAATTTGCCTCCAGATTCCTTCTGTACTGTTGCTAACACCTACTCGTTCTCAGTGGGTTAGGCCTCATCTGCACAGGAAAGATGTTTGATGTATGACAAGGTTACACAGGAGCTCACTGATTTATGACATCTCACCTGCTACCGTGGTCTTACTGATACGTCACCCGGTCTATCTGGTATGCTGCTATCCTGCTCTCACTTCTTACGCTGGACTCTGTTCATCCCTGCTGCTCTTCTGCTTTATTATCTCTCTGCCTCCCCAGCCTAAGACTGACTACCTTTCTTTTCTCTGTCCAGTGCTGTTAGCTCTCCTTTTGCCTCCTACTGGTGGATTTGCAAACCTGTTGTTTCCTCTTCCTCAGGATGGGTGGGAAAGGGACATGGGAGGAGGGGGCTGCCTCAGCCTGCCATCATCTCTTGCTTTATCTTGGATTTTACAAACGGATTGAATTGGATTTTTATCTGAGTATCACTAAGCAGTCGAAAGGCTTTCCGGCAGCAGTATATAAATAAAAATGAATCAGAATAGATTGGATTGTTGCTTCTTACATCCGCTTCCCTATTTTGTTTCTGACAGGTCCTGACACCCACACACATGCTCCTTGCTCAGACTCTGCTAGATCTCCTTTTTCGTCTGCTTTGAATTTTTAGCAGCATTTTACATTCCTTATATCCTCTTTCCCTCACAGAGGATTTCACTAGCTCTTAGCCTGGTTCTTAACTCTGAGGCCTTGCGCCCTTATGCTCTCCATAATGATGGGTCTTACCAGTCCCATCATTAAAACATCACGAGGCAAGCCTTGCACTCTCCTGCAGACTCTGAAATAGGCAACATACCCCTAACGGCTGCTAATTTGCTTTGGATTTCCATCAGGTCTAATAACTCCTCTCTGCTTCAGTCTGCAGCAAGTATTTCTAACTGTGCCTCCCACTGCAAAGGAGTGGAAGTGAGTGCAAAATCTGCAACAGGTAATTTATGTAATCGATTTACCCTTCTTCCCTGAGTTGGATATGCATGAGCAGATCCCGATTTCTTCAAATGTATTCACTATTTGAAAAGGTTTGCGTGATTTTTTTACTTGTGCCGTTTTTCATGCTATGTATCAATCCCAAATGTTCCCTGTGTGCCCTCCAGAAATGGTATTTGCCATTCAAACAGCATTATGTTCTAACTGTTTAGGTGTGTTGTGAGGAATTGTTTCTGATCCTAAAATGGATGAGCTTGCAGACACCTCTGTTATGTCTTGCATGTGCCCCTTTAAAATGTGGTATTAATATTTACAGATGCCTTCCTGAAATTCACTTTCCATGAATATTTGTGCTGGAACGTGCGCATTGGTTGCTTGAATGTGCAGACAACAAGGGGATATAAAAGGGACACACGAACAAACTAGGAGAATGTATTTAAAAAAAAGAAGGAAACGTTCACCTTTTTACAAAGTCAATTTTTAAATTGCCCAACTCTAAACACGAGCACTGGAGAGAAAACAAGCAAGTGTATGAGTCAGAGCATCCCTCTTTTGTCTGCCGCACTCCAAATCCAATACGTGGAAGCACAAAAGCTGCTAGGAACAGAAGCAGGGCTGAGAGTGGAAACAGAAAATAACATTTGCAGGATCCTCTCTTAAATCGTGACTTCGCCACAGGTGGGTAGAGACAAGGTCAAGCAGCACGACACCACCTCCCTCCTCCTCAGGGCAGGCGCGTTGCTCCCAGAACCTCTTTTCCACGACGGTGCTCGGCGCTGGCGCATGGCGGAGGCCCACAGCCACCCCCACGAGGGGCTCGGCTGCCCTGCGGCAGGAGGAGGGCTGCTGGGGGACGTGGCAGGGGAACCTCGGCGGCGGGGGCTGCTGGGCTGGCCAGGCTGGTAACATGGCGGCCGGCCTCTGACATGGCGGCAGGCCTGTGACGCGGCAGCAGGCCTTGTGACGTCACCGCCGGCCTGTGAGGTGAGCAAGGGCCCGCCGCTGTGCCGGGCCATTCTGAGCCGGGGAGCCGCCAGGTGCGGAGGCCCAAGCCGGCAGGGAGGCTGGAGCAGCGGGTGCGGAGCGCGGCGGCGGTGCCAGGGGAGGCGGAGGGGGCTGAGGCGGGGCAGGCGACACAGCGCATGGTGCCCGCAGCGCCCGGACCGCAGGCGACGCCGCGCGACGGCGGAGGCCTGCGCCGGCCGCTCGCCCTTCTCCCCGCCCCTCCCCGCGCGCATGCGCAGCCACCTCCCCTTCCCGCACTCGGCTCGGCCCGGGCCTCTTGGAGGGGAAGAGCTTGCCTTGCCACGAGCGGGAGCGGCGCGGTAAGCCTGGCGGAAGTGACGCGGAATTAGGGGCGGAAGGGGTGCGGGAGGCTGCTTCCTGTTTGGCCCTGGTGGAGGGGGTGGGGGGGGCGCGGCCGGCTGGCGGCAGGTGAGCGCGGCGCGGCGCGGCGCGGCTCGGCTCGGCTCGGCTCGGCTCGGCTCGGCTCGGCGCGGTTGCGCCAGGCCGCCCGGGAGCGGGCGCTGCCCTAGGGCCGGCGGCCGGTTAACGGCTGCGCTGCTTTGGGGCGGCGGTTGGGCGGGCGGTGCGGCCTGGCCGGGCCGGGCACCGGGGGCCTCGGGCCGCCGGCGCCGTGGTGCCCGGGAGGGGTGGCCGGGGGAGGGCTGGGCCTTAGCGGCGTCTGCACGTCGCGTCGCGGTGCTGCGCGCCGAGCGTGGCGGGCGGCCGCCCTGCTCGAAGCCGTCCGCGGAGGCGGGCAGGTACTGAGGCTCCGGTTTTGTGGCGGTTTTATCTGGTGGCTTACGTTTGGAAGTTGCTCCGCAGCTCTCGTGGCCAGAAGCTTATTTCGAAAATCAGAGTCCCAATTTTGCAGAAAGTGAGTCTGGATTAGTAGGTGTGATGGAGCCGGAACTTATTACTACTTTGGCTTTTTGGGGCTTTCCTTTGTTTTATACCTTCATTTATTGCAGAAATCAGATTTTTTTTTTTTTAATGGGTGGAAGAAACACGGCTTAGACCGGACTCAATTACAAGGAGTCAGATGTCATAGAAGGTTACATCAGAGTTGGATCTGGTGTAAGGAAGTAGGTTCTGACAGGATCCTGTAAGTGGGTTCTTTAAAGTTCTTTAAACTGCTCTAAGATCTACAATGTGTTGTGAATAAATGAAATGCCTCTAGTAATGACAGACTTGGCACGTCTGTGACCACTTCAAGCCTTGGAAAGAAGCGCTTGGCAATATGGAATGAGATTTGTATCGATATCTGTTTTGATGGGAGGACGAGGTTAGAAAACGTTACATTACGTTCACCGCTTCAGAGCTGAGTTAGGAAACAGACTATTGACACTCTGTAGTGGAGGCAATGGAACGCTGAAATCTCAAGTTGGAGGTCACGTATGGGACTTAGCATAGGCCTTTTGTGATTGGGAAGGTTGGTGCTTCCTTGCTGTGTAGATTAGATACCCTGTAGGGAACTAGATGCTAAAGCCCGAAAGGAGTAGTGAAAAAAAGCAAAGGTGCTCAAGATTTGGGAACTCTAGGATTTGAGTTAAGTAATTTTTACCCAGAAAGTTAGGTAATGACTTGCAGTAGAGTTGTGATATTTTTATACTGCTAATATTCTGAGGACCAAATAGTTATTGTAAAATATCAGCTAATTCAAATAATGCTGCTGATTACAGAAAATATAATTTCTAGTCCATCCGTGCGTCAACGCAGTTCCTATCTGGAATTTAATGTCGCCTTTAAATTGCACAAGGGCATGCTCCCAGCTGCCAAACTGGTAGCTGTGGTGATGTAACTAGTTTTCAAATGAAAAAATGTTAGAACTGTTTGCAAAGTGAACTTAAACGCTGTTGTGATAAATGCATTGGTTGTATTAATGTTTTCTACGTTCACAATAAAGAATGAGTCAGCCAACAGTAACAGACCATAGTCCTGTTAGATCTAGCTGCATATGTGTACTATGATGGACACAGTGAACACTGTGAATCCACATCCAGCAGTGATGACCATGGTTAGTATTTACTTCAGTAATGAACAGAAACCCAGTTGTGGTGAGTGTTTTGGGCGTTTTGTTGTTTCTTTTTAAGGAGTAGCTCAAATGCTGAAAGGCTGGACAGCACCTCAGGTTTCCCTAAGACTCCTCCCAATAGAGGAGGCCTCTCCTGTCAGAGGAATGTAGGCACTTCTTGGCTCTGCTCCCTTCTCCAATGTAGCTGTCAACAAGGAGTGCTGGATAGCGCCAGCTGTGGTGGTGGCGGCGTTTCACATGGTTCAGGCAAATGTCAACTAAGCTTTGACCTGAGATGACCTATTTGTTTCCTTTAGATTGTGCAGCAGGTGTTGCTGGTAGTGTTTTGCAGGCCTTATAGGCTTATCCTGAGACAGGTAATGTAAAGGCAAAACTATCCCTATTTCTTCGCAGTCCTCTGAAACAGGGAGTCTTCCTTGAGCAGTGAAAGGAAGCAGAGCAGATAGTGCTGCTTTTGCCAGGGGCGAGGGCTGGAAGCAAACCAACTTTAGCATGTCCTTTTAGAGGCTTTCTGCATTTCAGTTCTCCTCAGAATCAGAGATGCTCCAGTCAACTGTCCCTTGCTCAGACTTTCTTTTAGGAAGGTTAGCCGGGGGATGATAAGCCCTCCTAATATTTAATTATGTTTGTTTTGTCCGAGAAGAAGAGCTGGGATATAAATGCTGCCCAATATACCTGTTTGTTCCGGGAATACATTGGTTAGGGGGAAATACCGAAACCTCCGCAAGGCCCTCAGGCAGAAAAATGCCTTAAGCGGTCCCAGAGCAGCACAGGCTGCTAGGTTTATCGTGTATCCTTCTTCTATCATTCTGGAGATATAAACTGAATTTTTAATATTCATTTCTTCAGATAGAAAATACTATTCTCTTCTCTCAACTCTGGAGTTTGTTGGCAAGAAAACTGAAAGCAGATAATCTCTGGAGACTACTCTGCAGTCTGGCTTCTGGATTGTGATAATAGCGGGTAACTGTAGTTACTGCACGCTCAGTCGGAGTAGTAAGAGAGGAGGGTAGAAATTGAGAGCTAGGGAGAAATAGCGCTGAGATAAGCCTGAAGGCAAGGCAGATTTTTTTTTTTTTTATTTTAAGATTAAAGACTGTTCAGAGGAAGAGGAGGATTATATCTGAAATTGTGGTGTTTCCTGTGGCCGTGGTGTATGAGCTTGAAGGGAATCGCTTTTATCACTCAAAAAGCAATTTCTGCAGCTAATCAGCTCTGCTTGGACCTCTTCACAAGATAACCTTTGCCAAAATGCAGTCCATCCAGCAGTCTATTTTGTGATTATTGATTTCCCAGGTGTCATTCTTTTGGCCTAGCTTTTTGTCAGCTCCTGTCATCCTAGCCACCCTGTAGGGGTATTCCTGCTAGCAAACATGAACAGCCTTGAATATATTCCCTTTTAGTGAATGAGTTCCCACCTGCTACCCTGTCATCTCTCAGAAATGCAAGTATTATTTCCTTTGCCTTTGAGTGTATAAAACTGGCAGTAGTGGGCTTAGTGAGTTTGTTGCGATTTGGTGATTGTGATTGTTAAATATGTTAGGATCTGAACTAAAGCAGTGCGTATGGGCCAAGAGTGCCATAAAACTACATAACTTTGGGGCAAAGAGCACTGAACGTGGAGGTGAAAAACAGGATTTTGTTAGTTAGGATCTGAGAGAGCGAGCTGTGGCAATCATTAGGGTTGTAACTAAGGTCCCTCTGCAAAAGGTTGTATGTGATTAATGGAAGCAGCTGGATCCTGTTTTCAGGAAGGTGCTATATTTTGGGAAGTATCTGTTTGTTGATATGAGCTGATACTAAATTTGAGACGCGTCTTATTTTTCTGAACCAAACTTTCTGTAGGAATCTCTACAGCAGCGTTTCGGCTAGCCTGCTTCTGGAACACTCCAGTATTTAAGAGCTTGCTGCAGGTACATGGCCTTCAAGAGGACTTTACAGCTTCTGTGTAGTTTAGGCTTACAAAAACAAATTGCCCCCTAGTAAGAAATCAAATGAAGAGCTACACCTGAATGCTTGGGCTGGAACTCTCTTTGCCTTTGCTTATGTTGTAGGCTTATTTAAGCTAGTCACTTAGGTTTCTTTTTTAGTTAGTAGGGAGAGGACGGGAAGGCAAGGCAAGGCAGGCAGTTTGAGAGCATAGTGCATTTGGTCAGTTTTAGATGGCTGCCTTAGAATAAGATCAATTATTTGTTAGAGCACCTGTTTCTCTCTACTAATGATAAGGAGAGCCAAGGGTGACAAGCGCAGGGTGGGTTATCTGATTCGTTGTGGATATCAACATCTGTCTATCAAAATGAGCTTTACGTATCTAACTGAAGGAAATCATTTTCAGTCTCTGCTTAGAGGAAAAGACTTTCCTCAACAAAAGGATGCAGCTGACAGCTCAGTGCCTCGTTGCAATAAGGGCTGCTGCCCAAGCTTCTAAGGCAGCACTCTCCATCGAGAGGAAAGGTTATCGCCAGCAGTGATGGCTTAGAGGCCGTCTTAGCTTGTGGAGCTTAGAGAATAGAAGCACATCTCTCATTCTTTAAGTCTCTACCTTTCAGATGCTATTTACGAAATAATTTAATGTAATAGCATTTCTGTCTTCTGGAGAGTTAAGCTCGCTTGATTTATGTGATCCAACTTTAAATGTCAGGTATTTTGCTATTTTCCAGGGAGGTGATGTATGCTATCATAAAAGCAGGGCTCCAAGATCTCAAATCTTGAATCTTTACCTGAAGTGGGGTGAGGCAGTGTGACATGTGGGAAACCAGCGAAGTAAGTGTCTTTGAATAGTTTTTAGAGAAATGGAGAATCTCTAATGGAGATGGAGAGCAAGATCACTGAGTCTCTTGATACATTGGCTCACACCCACATTTACTTGATCCAAGAAATAACGCTGCTGGTAAGAAACTAAATCCTGTGGTTTATGTGCATTTAGTTACCCATCAGCGATGTCTTTGCCTTAGTGTCATGTTGCTCATAGATGTCATCTGTCTTTAGGAGCTGCGACAGCTACTGTTTTCTGCAAAGCAATGTATCTGAGCTAAAGGTGTTAACAGGCCCTGGCTTCCTGAGAGACTCTACCTTACGTACTGGGCTTGTACTTCCACAGTTAGCTTTCTGACAGGTTAGTGGTTTTCCTTTGGTAGCTCTCAGTGCTCAGGAAGGATCACATATGCCCTGGAAAGAGCTGGGTAGGGCAAACACATGACAAGTAGCAACTGATCTTATTCATTCTTTCACACAGCCCATGGCCCAGGAGTACATGTTCCTATCAGGCACCCGGTTTGCAGAAACCACGTTTCTCTTCTATTGCCCTTCTCCAAGTCTCTGTCAGCAACCGTAAGCTACTTTTTCATTATAAAGCAGCATATTAATTGTATTTTGTGTCTGCAACTCAGGGAATTTGAAAAGCATCTACAGTTTTGGAATGCAGGCTTCATTCCAGAGTCTCTCTTGACGTTCCCAAAAGTGAATATCTCCATAGCGTTACCTTAACAGCTCTTTCCTGTACCGTGTTGGTAGTCAACAGGTTGAGCAAAACATAGACTTTAAATTGAATGGGTCTTGGGTGCTTTTTGTGCAGATCCCAAGGTATATTGGCTTGGACTAAACAGTTACCCAGTAGTATGTAGATTCGACTAACAAAAAGACACCTAGTACGGTGACTGCCATTCTGGTGCAGCATGATGTTCTTGTGATAAACACTAGTAATTCCACACCATTTGGGTATGGAGAACCGAGTGATATTATGTCACTGGATCTGGTAGTTAGCAGTGGCATCATACCAGTAGTTCAGAAAAAGCTTTTCCTTTTCCCATGGCTGCTGCCAGGAGAGATGAGGAGGGATTGCTTCAGCAATGGATGGAACCCTCTTCTGCTGTTTCCTGGCAGAATATTGGCCTGCAAGGCCAGGATGCCCAGTGTGTGAAATGCATTTGGAGCCTGAGTCCCGCGAAGTGTTAGCTCAAACTTTTCAATGCTCTGCTGTTTATGCAGGGCTGTGGTGTGATGTGGGGGGCCGACTCCTTTTGCAAAGGTCTTATCTGCATAGATAGTACAATATCAAAGGGGGCCTTGGAAGTATTTGCATGTAATAGGAGGTGCCTTGTGAGATTCTTTTTCCACATGGATTTTTCTGTTCTTCTGAGCTACTGCCCCGTGATAGTAATTCCCTGTCCTGTGAGGATAGGCTAAAAGTATGAGGTTGACAATCCATGGTTTGCATCTCTCACCCTAAAGCTGAAGCAGAGGAGTAGACGTAGCTTTTAGAGGTGTGGCTAGCTTAACTTTATCATGTAGATTTGTCCTTGATGTACTTGCAGGAGGGGGAAGGAGAGCAATAGCTTCTAAAACTTGCCAGTTGCCTGTATCACATGCCAGTCTCTGTGCCTGGGAAGCTCTGGCAGCCCAATTTAATTAGTTCATTGGGAGTGGGCAAGGTGGGCACAGCTGAAGCTGAGAGCTCTCGGCTTACTCCAGTAGTAGTATTGGGAAGTAAAATCCTAGCAGGTGTCAGGCTTGACAGTTCCTCCAGAGATGAAGAAGCCCTGCTCCATAGCTTTGTCTGACATAGCTACTGAAGGTCTTGAGACCCAAAGCAGTCATGCTTGCAAGTAAGGGATTTCGGCGTTCTGCAATGAGAGATGCCTACTGACATGAGCACCTTGGTGGAGTACAGGCTGCTACAGGGCCTAATTCTGGTCTTATTAATGCTTTCTTTCATCACCGTCTTCCAGCCTTCAGGTGATGATTAGACCTATTTATAGGGACAGAGTTCCTTAATATTCGGCATGGTGCACCTCTTGCCAATCAAATCAGTACGATCTGCATCTTTGATTGCTGCTTAATAACACTGTAGAACATGGTTAATTAAAAAATATAAATAGACTTTTCATCCTCTTATCTTATCAAAGCATTCTTCCCCTCCCTCACCCCCCCCTCCACAAACATAAGGTTGGCTTAGCACAGGGAGCATGGAGAGCAACTCGCCTTACTCCTTGAAATACATCTTGCTCTCTTACCCAAGATAAGTCTGCCGTCTGTTCTGCTGGAGAACTAAATTTAAGCCCCTCCAGTGAATGTCAGCACAGGGCAGAATGATCGTTTGCTTCACAGTAAAATAGGACTGTTATCTAGGCTCTTGTGCTGCATTTACCACTGGCATATACAGAACTTCTAGCGATGCCTTCTGCTGCATGTCTACATCCGTGTATGTGCATGTGCACGCATTTCCTTATCCCGTCCCTGAACAGGAGAAGCATATACATGACATGTTTTGCTTTTCTAGCATTTTAAGTCTTTCTACTTGACAATACATTTATCTGATTTTGCAGCAGGTAAAATCAGAAGCACGTTCTTTACCTGTGAAAGAAAAAGTGAACTATGTCTTTAGTTCCCGGAGGAGTTAATTCTGCTTGCTTTGGGGATGGCCTCTAGGCAAGTTTCTTGCATAATCAAGGTTGAACATGGGCCATGGGTATGGCTTGGATTTGCCAGCAGAGTTGATCATGGTTTAAAATTCTGTGGGAAGCCTGTGTAAAAAGTAGATAATGGGGATGATGCACTCACAGCAGTGTAAGTTTATGATGAGACACGCAGCAGACATCTTTACCCGTTGTAAGCTTTGAGTGCTAAAAGCTGCATGAGGTATTGGGGGTAATGTGTTGATGTATGTTAGGTTGGAGCAGAGGAAAGTTAACAGGCCTCGGTTGTTCTTGTTAACCAGGATGGGACAACGCTTATCCAAGTAAACATGATATCAAGTATTCTGTGCAAGAGCTTAATGTCAGTGAAGAATTTGGGATGGCATCTTGCTGTCAACCCAACTACGGATATGGGTTCCCTCTGTGAAAGGGATCAGCAACTTGTGACAAGCTATGTGCAAAGCTTACCTCTACCCCATCTTTGGGGGAGTTTGATATTAACCTGCGGCTCATTTCCAATTTGGTCTCTTCCCGGCATGAGACTATCCTGTTGTTGGTGCTATATTGGTATGCAATGGAGGATGTGCAGACTATGTGTTTTACTGCATATTGCTTATGCAGTTTGTGTCCTTGCTGGCTGATCAGTTTGCAAGTGACTGCAAGTCAATTGGTCTTTAGTTAGGACCCTGCAAAGGTGAGGCACAGGGCTAGAGTCTGTCAGTTCTTAGAGATGTTACTGTACTGCAAGTGGGACTTAATGGCCTTTAGTTAGTGTTGTCTTTCCAGTGCAGTGACAGCAGCAGCAGCACAGTAATTTCTAAAGCAGTCCTTACAAGTTTGCAAAATAAACGCTGATTTTTTTTTTCTCCAGAGTTTTTAAGCCCTCCTCTCCCTGTCTGCCTGCCCCTTGTTATCCCTTGAAGCAAGTTAAGGGAGCAATTAGTATTGCTGGCTTGCTTTATTTTCTCCTTATTTTCACAGCTGAGTATGCATCTGGTAAGCACTCCTAGGTAGCTTTGAAATCACTGCCTGTGTTGGGGGAAACCAAATTATTTTCTTATTATATGACTTCCTTTGTGTTCCCTTGAAAAATGAAGGTATTATAAGAGTGTTGTTTTTTTTTAAGGTAGATAGTCGTCTCAATGATTGGTCCTCCACAGAGTGATATTTTCAAAAGGACTTAGGAGTTTTACTCCTTTACAGACTCTTTTTGTTCCATAACAAGTTCGTTTGAGCTTAGCCATGATATAAGGAGTTTTATTCCTGAATCTAGGAGGACTTGTATCCCCAAGAGGTTAGCAAAGTAGGTTGAGCGATTCTCTGCTCAGTCAGAGCACTGAATTGTATGCTTTCTTCTCTGATTTGGAGCTGCCAATCTCTGTGTAGCCATCGGAGCTTTGTAGACTTAGCTGTGATGACTGGACAGTATGACCAGTTGCTGGTTCCAGATACTTGAAAACCCTGGACTGCTCAGCTTATCTGTCCTGGTGTCAGCCTTTTGGAAAGGGGAGGTAGTATGTTGGAATTGGATGTTGACTTTCCCACAGCTGTTTCCCTCAGCTTTTGCTAGTGTGAAAGCGGGAACTGAGAAAGGGAGGCCGGCTTTGGGCACAGTGAGCTGGTAAAAGGATTGTCCAGACTGATGGTTATCTTCCACCAGTCTGGACAATCTTTTCAGGAAGTCACTTGGGGTTTGTACCAGCTCACAGAAAACTTAAGGCAAAAACGCAAATATGAGCATTTGGTATCTGTAGTCAGAACTTATAAATCAGAATACAGCACACCTAAGCAGGTGGTGCAGCAAGAAAACAGCCTTTTCTCTTCCCTTGCAATTTAATAAGGCAAGGCAGGTTATTATATAACACCAGAGCACATTTGTCTTGATCAGGAAATCTGGTGTAGAAAAATTGTGTTAAGAGTGGCTGGAGCCTCCAGATCCTGCAGCTGTTCTCTCTTTGATCAGAAGAAATAGCCATGCTGCTGTTTTTTCTTACTTTTCATGATCCACAGGTGGTCAGTACCACTAATGATCAAATCTTTTGGGTGATCTGACACCTGCTCTTGTGAATCATACTTGCTTTGTGTTTTTATATGCCCATTTCTCACCATAGCATCCGAGTACTTCATGTTAGCCTTCGTAATTCCAGCATGCAGCTCTTTCTGCTGAGACATGATAGCTACCTCTGTAAGCTTCTGTGATGATATGGGAACTAGTTTGTTGCTCTGCAGGAAGTCACTTCTATGTGCAATTCACAAGCAGTTTATTTGTACTTTTGGTATATAAGTTATAGGAAAGCTTGGCATCCATTGGGCAGGGTAGAAAAGTTGCAATCTTTCTAATTTGTGGCTCTTTATTTTGATGTGCTACTTAATTCTGATAATCACAGAATCACAAAGTGGTTGAGGTTGGAAGGGACCTCTGGAGATCGTCTAGTCCAACCTCTCTGCCCAAGCAGGGTTGTGCAGAGCACATTGCCCAGGGCCCTATAGAGATGGCTTTTGAACATCTCCAGGGAAGGAGACTCCACAACCTCTCAGGGCAACCTGTTCCAGTGCTCTGTTACCCTCATAGTAGGTAAGTTTTTTCCTTATGTTCAAACAGAACTTCTTGTGTTCCAGTTTGTGCCTGTTACCTCTCCTCCTGTTGCTGGGCACCACTTGAAAGAGTCTGGCCCTGTTCTCTTGACACCCTCCCTTCAGATATTTATATCAATCAATAAGATCCCCCCCTAAGTCTTCTCTTCTCCAGGCTGAACAGGCCCAGCTCTCTCAGCCTTTCCTCATAGGAGAGATGCTCCAGTCCCTTCATCATCTTCGTAGCCCTCCGTTGGACTCGCTCTAATAGCTCCGTGTCTCTCTTGTATTGAGAAGCCCAGAACTGGACACAGTACTGCAGATGTGGCCTCATCAGGGCTGAGTAGAGGGGAAGGATGATGGACCAGGGCAAGGACATCTGCTACTTCCTTCTCCGTGCCCTGAAGGTCAAGATAAAGGAAGAGTCAGTCTTGCTGAGTAACGTTCAGTCTTTGGAACTTTCCTTCCTTCCTTTTTTTCCTTCCTTCTTTGGTGGAAGGAACATTCGTTCCTTCCTGGCCTTAGTTGGGAATAACCTGAATTGTCTCCATTAATATCTCCCTTGTTCCTGCAGGCCCTATCTGCTGTAGCAAGCAATTCCATTTTTATTCTAAGCACATGGCCAGTGCATTGCTTGGAAGCACTTGTAAAACTGACTTCCTTCTCCAGTTGGTTTGGTCACAAGAAGTAATAAATAGCAGTTGTAGCATGTGATTTTGCCCAAGTCCAGTCACTTAGAAGGTTGTTGCTGTTTTTGGTCTGTCTTGCTATAAGTCTCTCAATTTATTACCTTACTCAGGAAGGATTGTTTCTTGCATCTGTATCTTACAGCAGTTCCCACAGAGTCTGCCACGTTTCTCTAGTATGTTTTCCTTGTAAAGGAGAGAACCTGGAGCTTGTGTGAGAGGGCTGTTGAGAGCTTGTAAAGCTGAAATTGCCTGACATCCAAACTGTGACAGTGCAAGCAGGAGCACCTGGGGCTTTTCCTGCTTTGCTCCACTACTGTGCATTCCTTTCTTTGCAAGGGAGCAATGGGACCTGAAGGACAGTTTCTAGCTTCTGAGTTTTAGGAAAGAAGCAGTTTGGTAGCAGTTAGGACAGTGTTGTTTTGGAGTGTAAGCATCTGTCAGTTGGCTGCTGAGTTGACGCTAGTTTTAAAAGGGTCACTGAGCCAGTTGGTGAGAATCTGGGCCTGTATCGTCATGATTTGGAAAAAGCTCGACCTTCTCATACTGTGAGTCAGGATTACATGACAGTGGTTTTGATGGTGAAGCTAGTTTAACACATCCTGTTCTTGCCCTTTCTTCTCGCTCTGTTTCATGACTGAGCAATTACAGATGTTTATGCAGCTGCATTAAATCGGGTCACTGGTCACTAAAATGATTTGAGTTAAAAGTCGGCACCCCAAAAGTTAGCAGTATTGATGCAACAAAAGGGTTGTGACCTGCGACGGGGAGGGTCGCGAACTGGCTTTGCTACTGAAGCCAAAGTATCCTGTAACTGCATGCTCAGTGCATCAGCCTGTGGCTTTGTTCCACCTTGTCAGTCAAATAGTAGCCTTGAAAGCAAAAGGGCTCAAGCTTGGTTGTGGTCAGCAGATCAGAAAATGCAGTCTCAGAATTAGACATATTCCTTCTTATATTAACTGGCGTGCTTTACAGGTAAAAATAATAATTTTCTGTCTGCTGAATATGTTCAGTCAAGAAATCTAATCAACGTGCAAACTGGCCACTAAAGACTGGATTTGAAGTTTGTCTGCCAGTGATGCATGAAGTAAAACAGAATAGGGCTAGGCTCTTTGGGAACAACTGAGGGATAGATAAGTACAGCTGGCAGGATGGAAACATGGATGATACACAGCCTTATCTTGACTGTTGGCTTTCAGGGAGGAGTAGTGTCATTTGTCCAGCTGCATCTAGGAGTATGCATGTGGCTCTGATTCATGTGTTAACTGCAGTCTTTCACTTGTGTTCATCATTTAAGTTTTGTACGTGAAAGGTTCCTAAAGCGAGGCTTCTGTCAAGATAGTTACTGAAAAATCCATTCACCAGAAGGAACGAGCAGCTCCCGGGAGCCTGAGAATAGAGCACTAGAAAGGAGTAACTCTCGTTAACCTACTTGGAGCAAGGGTGTGTGTGCACATGCGTGCCCCATAATTTCATAGCTGCTGTTCTTGGAAGAGAGCAGTGGTGGTTCTTGGAGCAGAAGTGTGAAGTGAAATGTTTTGCTAATCGTGTTGAATGACCTGAAATATATCCATCCAGAATATGAGGATGGGAGAGGGGGCAGGGTGATCTCTGAAGAATCTTATCACCATCTTGAACTGACTTTATTCCAAAGTGTGGTCTTTGTTTTCAGTGTAACACTGAGCTGAGATTTTTAAGTGTCATGCTAAAAATAAAATTATGTTTCCCTGGAGCATTCAGGTAAACAAGAGACTCCCACCTCTCTGTAGCTGCCTGAGATTTCTAGAAAATCCAATATGTCAACTTTACTCCTTGTTTCTGCTTCCTCAACTTCCTGTTTGCCTTGCAAACACTTTTCTAAAATAATGAGGGGAGCAGAGGATTGAAGTCCGTGGCTAAGAGCTGTGATTAAAATGGAAGTGCATTTGTTATAATGACCTATTTGCTCTTTCCTTCAGGTATAATGGCTACAATGGCCCAGAAGCACTTTCTGGAAGGGCAAACGTACTCAGTCCCCCTGATCCAACCAGACTTGCGCAGGGAGGAGGCTGTTCAGCAGGTGGCAGATGCTCTTCAGTATCTGCAAAAGGTGTCAGCTGATATCTTCAACAGGTATGCTGCTTCATGCTGGGGAAGGGAGCTGGGTCTTAACATCCAGTAGTAGGAAGTGGAGTGCTGTGACAAGGCTGCAGCAGTCAAAGGGCGTTGGTGAGCAATGGAAGCTGAGAAAAGCGTCGAGGAAGGACCGGATGCACTTTGATAAGTTTGCTGGATTCATGTACTGTCAAAGTTAAGTATAGTCAAATGGCTGCTGTTAGCAAGAAGTTATTTGTTATGAACTTATACATCGGTGTCAGACTGTCACAAATTGCTGTGGTATTTCTGCCATAGTTATACTGAAATCCTTCTTCCTCATATTTGAAATGGAAGACTTTCTTATTTAAGGTATCTTGAAGATGGGTCTTTTCAAGCCATTGCACTTAGAGCAGTGGAGTAGAAAATGGCTCTTTGTTCTGATCTCTGGGGCTTGCAAACTGGGTTTTCTTTAGGCTTTTTGTGTTTTGCGCTTCTCTCTTTGTACATTGGGAGGCCCAAGCGCAAGAGGGTGTCTAGCTGTTCTCACCATGGTCCTATGGTCTATCCAAACTGATCCGTTCAGGGATTCAGCCCAGTCTTGCCATTTCTTGCATAGATTTTTTTCCTTAATATTGGGTCTGCCTATATAGCAGGTCAGGGAGATTCTTGTGTTTGCCTGCAAATGATGGTAGATAGTGTGGTGCCTTTTTCAGCCAATGCCACATTTGGTATCTCAGTGCCCTGAAATGGCACATAGTATCATTGGTATGGAAAGAGGAGGTCAGCATTAATCTTCTCATAGACTGAGAAGCAAAAGCACTTGCCTTGGTTTCAGTGGGCATCATGCCTGCCTAGTATGATTTGTCATGATGTGAGCAGGGCCACGATGTTCCTCCTTCTGTTGGGTATTTTAATTGCAGATTAAAGTTCTTCAATTTTTGATGGTGATGCTACGAAGGGCAGGCACTAGAGAAAGCGTAGTCGCTGAGGCTGAGCTCAGCTCATTGAGATAAAGAAAGTATTTTCACTGGAATACATTTTAGCTGGAGTCATGCACAAGGGCTCTCTGTAGGCTGGACTGCCTTGAACACAAGGTCTCATTCTCTTGTACACTTCTCGGTATAGGAACTCCTTGATACAAGGCCAGGAGGAGGCTTTCTGGAGCTGCCAGAAATGGAAGACACCCCTTGGGACTGACTGGCAGTGCTGTCCTTGTCCAAAGCCTCTTTGTGGGGCAAATAAAGATCCTGACTAAAGAGGATTATTTCGTTCGCTCTCTCGCTCGCTCCTTTGTAAAGCAGTACCCTATAATTTCCCTGGGGAGGCAAGCCTGCTGTTTTGTATTCGAGTCGCTCCTGAGTCCTGAACACTGGCTGTGATGCTGTTCCCTCGCTCTTCAGTGCACTCATGACTTTTAATTACCAATTTTTTCCAACAACAGAGGAGGCTTCTTTGGGTTCTTTGTTTGCTTTGCCTTTCCTCTGAGGTCTTGCCTCTCTGATATAATTAATAACTATTTAGTAGTTATGCAGGTGTCTGATTAAAAATTCCATGACCTTAGCTGTTCCATGCCAATCAAGGGGAAAAGCTTTCAAGGTGAGAACTTTGCCACTTAGCGAAGACTGTCCTTTTTTTCTTCCCTTTCCCGAGATAAGGCAGCTCTGTATTCCGTTTCCAGGAAGGAGCTGCTTTGTCTTGGGAAGCTGACTGTTCTGATCTGCAGAACAGTAGCTTGCATTGTTGATGGAGAGGAAACTTGTTCAGTATGGTAGACTCAGCTGAGTGTGTCAAACTCATTACTCTGATATTACAAAGATGCAGATGTTCTGATGTTTTGTAGGAACAGTTGGATTGGTACTGTGCTCTCAAGAGAGGCAAGCCAATTTGTAATTTATTGAAGGTGGAGCGAAAGAATGTCTATCCTTCTATCCTTCTCCCTTCCTCCCTCCCTCCCTTCCTCCCTCTTCCTCTCAAGAGGATTCTTCCCATAACCAAATCTCTCCTTTTGCTGTTGTTTTGTTTTGTTTTTGTCCTCATAGTAGCTAATCAGAACTTTGGCTCGTTGCTGACATAGCAATCAAGTAGGAGTTCTTAAAATGAAATTGTCCATCCTTTGTGCAAGGGAGGTGAGCTTCTGCTCTTTGCATTTGGAAGCCTGTTGAGGACAATTGTCGTACTGTTATGGTTACAGAGAGAATATTCCTTGGACCAGTTAATGGCTGTTCAGGAGAAAAAATGCTGAATGGCAGTCACAGAAATATTGTTGCAATAAGTGCTACAAATAGGTGATGGGTTTCGTTTTCTGCAGTGGCCCTTGGTTGGCTAGGTCTGCCCTTTGGGATTTCTCATTTTCTGAGGAGAGCTTTTGTTGCCAGGAGATGTTAATAGCCTCCAATATGTTAGTTCATTATTCAGACTGTACACTCTTGGGTAATCGATTGGTGGACAATTGCCTATCCAAGTTATCTCACTTAGTGTTATAGCAGTACAAAGAAAACTAATACTTGGGTTTAGAATGTTCTTATCAAGGTTGTGGTTTTCTTTTCCTATTATCCAACCACAAGTTGTTCAGTATACTGAATTTCTCATGTGTGTTTCCTTTTTCACTTTAGAAAGGAGAGTTTTTTTGTTTTTTTTTTAAATCTTTATTCACTGTCTACTTGTCTACAGTACTAGTTTGATAAACAGGTATTTCCTCCTTCTCCCTTTTTCTCCCAAAATGACCCTAAATCAATTTCATATTACACGTTTGAAAGGGGCTTTAATATTAATCAAAATTTAAATGAGAGCCACGCTTCTGAAAGCGGTAGTTAGAAAACAAAAGCACTGCAGAAATGCCTTGAAGCTTAGGGAGGAAGTCAGATAAATGTGTCACCAGTGAAGAGAAAGAGTGGCTGGCTGGTCCATAAAGCTGTTAGGGATGTTGAGGACAGGAGCAGGATGAGATGCGAGTGGGGAGGACTCTGTAGGATATATGCGCTGGACAGAGCTTTGGCATTCTTTGTATGTCAGTCTGGCCTGAAACTGAAAATGCAGACAAAAATTTAATCACTAGGTGCCTTTGGGTGTTCTCACCTTGTTTTAACCTGTTAATGTAGTTAATCACAGAGATCAACAATTGAAATGGATGACTGAATATCTCTGTAAGAGTATCTCTGATTCGGGATGTCTATGGAATGCATTAAATGTTTATGGAAATTTGCCAAGAAGAGCATCACAGTAAACTGTCTTGTGCCCTTTGTGCACCGTGGCTCTGGGATGCGTCTTAGAGCTTGAATGCTGCATAGGTGCTGTAGGGGTTTGATCATACTAATGAGAGAACTGTCAAGAAGTCTTCACCTTGATGGGTCTCCATTCAGATGATTTCACTCCAGGAGGCTGATTGTAGCAGAGGGTAACACTTTTTTTTCCAGATACTTTGAGAGTCGCCTGATGGTACTTCGAAGTTGTCCCATCTCAGAGAGGATGTTAGAACTAGTTAGTTTCAGATCTCTCTCCTTAGGGGCTCTAAGAGCAGTCACTCATTTTTAGGAAGAACAAGCAGAAAGCGTGAAGTGAAGGAGTGGGTGAATGGTCTTGCAGATGTGAGGACACAGAGCATGAGGAAACCAGAGGGAGAAATTTTGCCTGCAGATGATGGCTACTGTTGTAGAGGTTTTTAATTTTTTTGCCCTTTCCAAGTAATGTGTTATGCGTGTGTGGGTTTTTTTTTTTTTTTTAAATTTACCACAGGCTTTTTAAGAAACTTCTCCTCATCTTTTTTTAGCCCTCATGGTTCTCTAGAAACTAAATTTGAGTAAATTTGAGGTGGAGCTTGAGAAAGGTTGTTAAACTATTGGGAAGACTTTAAGAAGTGATGTATGGGGGCAGGGAGTAGGATAGCATGCCTGGAAGGCTAGTGGCAGTGGGCAGTAGCAAGCATCCCATGCCCTCAAGAAGAGGGGAATGATAATGAGTGTTCAGCAGGAGTCCAGATTAAGACTGTTTCTGGATGCTATTAAAATCCCTAAGCTTAAAGTCTTGTGGGATCTGAGGCCCAGGTCCAATTCAGCTGCCTTGACAGCCCAAGGGGAGGGAGGTGCTCAGTTAAAGCTGTCACAGCTTGAAATGAAAAAAGAATAGTAAGAAAGAAGTGACTGAATGGTATTAAGTCATTAAAAAAAGATAATTCCTTAAAAATGAATAGTGGAGAATTAGCAAGACAGGATTCTTGCTCACCTCAAAGTCCTAAAAATCTGTGTCTTTTGGACTTCCAGAGATTAAATATGTCTTTTGAAGTACAAGAACGGAAAGCTAAATTTGATTCTGCAAGGGAGATGCTTCTTTATGGCATTATCATTGAAATGTAGCAGTGGTTACTTTAAGCCTCTGTTCTGAGTCTACTGACAGCTCTTCAGCATCAGTTTCTTTCACTAGCGATCTATTTATCTTTCAATCCCATTTCCCCAAAATGAGGACGATCAATGTGTTCTACCTTAAGTGATTGAAAGACAGGCTTGAACTTGATAAGAGTCTTGTAGCCTTCTTTTTTGCTAACACGGCCTTCAACATAGTTTAAAATAAGCAATTTAAAGAAATGATCGAAGTGTTTCACCATCCTCCTCCAAGCAGTCTTAAAGTTGTTGCACCTAATAGCAAGTCTGCAAACAGAGGTACATTTTGATGAATAACTAAAAGACTTGGTACTGGCAGTGATGCAAAATGTTTCTGAAAGCAGGAGATGACTTTGCATTAGCTACAGAAAACATTATTTTGGGGGAAGAAAGGCTCCTAATATTTGATTCTATATCTGAAAGGAAAATGATGGAATATTGTGTCCAGGCTGCTGAAGTGGCCATCTAGGAGCACAAAAGGAAACACAAGTCTTAGCCATATCCTCAGTCACTAAAAATAAAATGAGTGGTTTAGGTGCAATCGTGCTAAACTGCTGATATATCAATTTGCTGTAAGTAAAGAAGTGAAGCAAAATGCAGAAGTTACAGGAGAAGCATTCTGTTACCCTTGGAATTGGTCTAAAGGCTTGTTAGAAAGAGAAGGCAGGCAACAATTTCTGACTTAATGGAGTTCTTGAGGAGAATTTCTCTATGCTTGCAAGGCCTTTCATGGTACTGAAATGTGTAATGGAAACATGAGCCAATTTGCACGTACCATCTGTTTTCATCAATACAAAAGGCAAACTGTAAGGAGAGGTTCTGCGTAACCTTGGTACCTATGTTTTTTAACCCTGACAGGATAGTCTCTTGTTTGTAATGTGTGCCTTGTTGGAGAAAACTCAATTTTGAGTGGCAGCTTCTGAGTTCTACTGAGGAAATTCTCTCACTGGTTCTTAAAGACAGGACAAGACAGACTCCCCAAGAAGGCATGTAAGAGATTCAAAAGCAGGAAGAAATACAAGATGTAGCTACCTACAGAAGAGCAATTCAGTAGCTGGAAAATACCAAGTAGAATATGCAGTGCAGCGTGCCCCTCTTGGGCCCTGTGTTTGTTCCTTCATCTCTGGACAACTGTTCTTCTTTTTTTGACTCTGGGGAGATATAAATTCATTCTACTCAGAAGTAAGATTTGCTTGCTGTTCTTTGAAGGATGAAACAATGATATGGAAAGAGAACAGCAGGAGCCTTGACTCCTTTAATCCTATTTCAAAAGTTTGAATTAGGGCTTGACTTTGAAGTTGTTTGGTTTATTTATTTTCTTTGTTTAATCACAGGCAGGGGAAGATCCCACCTTAGCTTCTAGAGGATTGATTGTGGCAATGCTGATCACTTGTAACGAGAATGCTGCAGTCTACAACGGCAACTGCATGAATTGGATTTCCTGAAAAGAGGTGTCCCTGAAGTAATAATTTTAGCACACTTTAAAATAAGTTCTTGATAGCACAGGAACTTCTTGCTGTGATTCTGTTCGTGCAGCCAAACTATGCATCTTGAAGAAAATCACTGATCAAAAATCCATTTAGTCCAACCACATGTAGTTCATATTAGCTTTCTGACTTAATTTTCTTTGCTTTTTGTTTTTAGCAGGTTTTTATATGTCTGTAGGCCAAAATCACCTTCCTGCCATCTGTAGTCTCTCTGTGGCTTAGCAAAACCTTTTAAAATGTTTAAGGAGCTCTGATTTTAATATGAGAGATGTATAGTAGCCATGTGTAGTAGCTACCATTGTTTACTGTTCAAAGGCCGCGTTCCAAAACAGAGAAAGCCAGTTTCAAAATTATCTATGGGAATAAAACCTTGAGCAGGAAGAGGCAGAAGAAGCAAATGTTAAATCCATTGGTGAAGGTGAGAAGTAATCATCTTGATAAATGATAGCTTCTTTCACGAAAGATTATTTGAAAGCGTAGTCAATTTGAGGACAAAGTTGTGACTGAGTTGAAGGATGGATCATTTTGTGTGCCCCCCGCTGCTATAAATTGGCTTAAACTTTCATGAGATTTCTTATAACAAGAAGTACAGAGGTATAATTACCCTTGCTGCTCTTGTTTTGACATGTGGAAACCCAAGAGGACCTCTGTGCTATTGGCAGGATGTAACTTTCTGCTTTCTAAACCGATTCTGGAGTAAAATGGCAGTGTGTGAGTAGCCCGGAGTCCAAGTGCAGGGCAATCACAGTGAAATACCCTTCAAAGAAGCTGAGTGCAACTGGGCCTGAATGAGATGGTGTTTGTGAAGGCTTATGGATTTCAGAAATGCTGCCGTCATGGATGTTGTATCCATAAAGGTACAAAGGTACGTGAGAAGAGTCCCCACGCTGACCCCCCAGGTAGGCTTTTCTGCATAGCAAGGACACTGAAAGTCCTTTGAGAAGGAAGTCAAAGAACTTGGCTGGGGGTAGAAATGCTGGTGGTCTGTTATCCTTGCCACATGCAGTAAGACTTGTTTTGGTGAGTCATACAGGCCTTTATGATGGGAACAAGCTTCTACCTTTACATGTTTATATTCAGTTGACTCTGAAGCCAGAGCTACATGGGTATGTTTGACCCCTTTTCTAAGATCATCTCTTAAATGTTGCTTAAGAGTTTCTACCAATTTGGATAGATGCTAACATGTTAATCACTTGTATGTGTTCTTCATAAATCCTGGGGTTGGGGGGAGGTGCCTTAAAGGCAGAGGTAGAAAGCAGTTCAGAAGCATGCCTCAGTGTGAATGTGATGGACAGGTGTGGAGGGAAACTTATTTTAGAGTGGAGGAGACTTGGATTAGAGTTTGTCTGTGTTTCGCCAGCAGTCATGGTGCTGATCCCTCAGGTCAATGGGATGTTAAGAAGTCCAGAGGATGTCTGAGTCCAGAGTATGACCGGGCCTTGAGCAGACAAGTGGGACTGACCTCCCAGCCACATCTGTGAATGACTAATGTGAAGAGCACGCATGGCTGCAGTCCCTATCTGTGTGCTGCTAGGAGCGCTGGAGTGTTAAGGGTCCTTCCCTAATACCATCCCACTGTGTGTGTGCCTAGAAAAGCTGTGAGGGAGGGAAAGCTTTGGTATCACTGCCCCACTGTTCCAGCTGTCCTTGCTTACACCCTGTCTTTATATGCCTTTCCTGATAACTTTCTCCAGGACTGGTCCAAGCAAAGCTTGGAGCCTTCTGAAACTCTGCTGTTTGTGCAGCCAGGTAACCTTTATTTCCTTGCGCTCTTCCTGATCTTGGACTATTCCAGCTATGGGCTGGAAGGATCCGGATCCACTTGGTGGGAGATGAAGTGGCTGAGATCTTGTCCAGCAATGAGCTATTTGTGTGAACTACTGAGCAGGAGATTGCTGTTAACAGAAGTCTGGAAAAGATATTACTATGTTCCCCATCCAGACATCCCCTCACCCTCCTCCCCATCCCGCTCCTACCCCAAAAGGCTCTAGCAATTACCCATCTCTGATAATATCCAAGGAGAAGACGATTTTGACAGCAAGTCAGTGTGTGCTTCACAGCAAAACAAACTTTCTCTTTTGTTTTAGTTTACCAGTGGGGCACTACTGTCTGAACTGGCCCCAGCTCCCACTCACCTCAGTACAATTGTCATGTCGTTCTTTTCTTATACAGAGTAATAGCTCTACCTTCTCAACCAGCTTCTGCTGTTGAACTCTCTCTCATACATGTGTTACAGTCCCTTTCTTTTCCTATGGATGAGTTTTGTCTGCTCAGTCAGCCCTGGAGGAAGAGATGCAAAGTCGTCACTTTGTTTTACAGGCATGACTTCCATCAGGAATCTAATGTGGAGAAAACTGTCTGGAAGATAATACTGAGTGGCTTGAAATGTGTATTACAGACTTCCTCCTATATAGATGGGAGCGTGTGCGTGGGAGGAGAGTTGGGGGAAGAAACAGGAGTGCCAAAGGTCTGTTCTTCACACTTGACTGGCAGATTAAGTTCTTTCTCTCTGTGGTCCTTCCTTTTGACTAGATGTGATGCTGTCACTGGACTTTTTCAGAATGGGGTAGGCTAGAGTATGGGTGCAAATGCAACTGACAGTTAAGAACAGAATAGCAGTTTTGGAGACAGCAGATCCATTTGCAGATAATAACAGAGGAGTCCCTCCCCACCCCCATCTAATCCTCCAGATAATCATTTTACTGAGGGAATCTGCCATGCTATGTGATTAGAGAGAGGAGAGGATAAAAATGCTTTCGAGTTGAGGGTGAGGGATTTAGGTGTAAAGTCTGGGGGTTTTTTTTGTTTTTTTTTTTTAAAAAAAAAAAAACACCCAACTAAGAAGGGTAGTATAGTATCTTCTGAGTCCAATGCCATTCTTAATTTATCTAATAATATGATTCTCATTCTGTATTAATACATATTTTAAAATGCAAGTACCTGGTTTATTTTACTTCTAGGGTTTCTATTTTAGATCTGTCATAAAAGCTGACCAAGAAGTTACATGGGCCTAAGAAGCGTAACAGGATACTTGTTGTACAAGAAAAGGTAAAGCTGTTGTGCTTCTGCTCTGTGTTTATGCGGCAGGAATGGCTCCTCTGATTATCTATGGTTTATATATAACATGCCAGTCACTCTAGTAGCTCAGCACCAGGCCTAGCTAGAAAGTTCATGGTCTCCTCAGTTCAGTTCTCTCCATGCCATTTTGACCCAATGACTGGGTTTCTGCGTTGACAACAACGCTTTTGAAAGTGGCATCCTAGATTTTGTTACGAGTTCCAGACACAATTTTAGACGTTTTTGTGTGGCTTTTTTGGGAGAAGAAGAAGCTATGTAATCTAGCCCTGCAAAACTCCCATTGGGCTACTTTCTAGGGCATGGACAATTTAAAGTTAAAAATAAAAAGAGCAGCCAAAACCATGGGTTTTGTTATGCTTCATGCTTACTCTGTTAGTTAGGATGAGGGGATTAGCTGCTGCTGAAGGTGTAATTGGTGTGGGATAATGTTTCCTATGGTGGTGTGTCACAAGGAGACTAGGCTACTAGGGTTTGGACTGAATTTATGGTCTTGGCAGTTTGTAGAGGGGAAGTCAACAGTGGGGTTGAAAAGTGGACTGTACAAATTCGATTTGGTGTTATTGTGAAACCAGTAGTGCCATTCCTAATGACTATTCTGGAATACGTCAGGAGTCGCTATTTAGAGAAGGTGAGTTAAAACGGGTAGCGAGGAACGTGAATTAGTGTGTCTATAACTGTTCTCTAGCTAATGTCTGAGTGCTGATGTGCCACAGACTGTTTCATTGAAATGAGGGGGCAGTTGCTAGTCCAAGCAGGGAGACATGTGCTCTTTGATGTCCTTAGAAGAATCTCTGCGTGGGGCCCAAGGATTTTTGGGAGGAAGTAACTAGAAATCCATCAAGAAAGTAGGGAAATGCTGTAATCACTTGGGGAAGGTGTTGGATGGGAAAAATGTCACAAAGAATTACTCTCACTTGTTCTTCGTAAGAAGCGCTTATGCTCAAATTAGCTTATTGATGGGCATATCATAGAAGGTGCCTTCTGAGATTTGAGTGAACGCAATTGATCATAGGAGGATGAAGAAGTAATGCTAAATAGCTCCGATTTCGTCAGAGCAAATAGTTGCTAAATAAAAAATTCCGTTTGCAAAAAATAAGAAAAGAAATCTTTCCTTTAAGAGCAGGAGACCTTTTCTGAAAGAGAAGGATCTGTTACCAGGAGAACTTTAAACTCAAAGTACAGGTGAGAAAGGGAAAAGATGTATTTAGCAAGGAAGTTTCTTAACCAACAAAGAGCTGATAACTCACTCTTGAGAAAGAGTTGATCTTATGTTTTGGGCTTGCTTTTTTAGTAGGAAGATTTTGGGTGCATCTTGAGGAATACGAACTGGTGGTCACAGGATGGTGAGAAGGATCATGAACTGATAAACAGAAGCACTGCATGGCAGTGTGGGCATAGACAGAAGTATTTAACTAAAGGAGGAGTGGAGAGGCTAGAAGTATTTTGGTAAAGTGAGTTGTGAGCTGTTGAAGTACAGTTATCACTGCAGCAAATATGATAAGCCGAAACACAGTATTGGAAGTAATAAAAATGACCTACATACTCTGCGAGTCATCCTTTAAAAGCTATGTAGGTCCTTTACCAAACATCTGATAACAAACTCAATAGGTCAGGGCAAAGTGAGGAGAGGCCACAAGGACAGACTCTTGTTAGGCAGCGATAGGCAAGTAGGAACTAAAAGCTGTGAGAAGAGATGAAGTGCAGGTTTTGTTGAGGGTTTATCAGCTGATGAAACAGGCTGATTTTTGGTAGCAAGTCCTTTTTCTTGGTTAGGTTTTTCTCCTGAATGCGCTAGTCGAACAGCGTGAGGCAGTGGTTTTACAGAGACTAATTTCAGTTAGCAACTTGATTTGTGCTCATGCGTGAGAACTAGCTCATAAATGATAGCTGTTAAATAACTGTTATTGAAAGGGAGACTGAGAGGTTGAACTGGTGATGTGCGAAGCAAATTCCATGTGACTGCCATCCGCTACTGGGAAGTGGGGAAATGTTAAAGCTAATGCAAAAAGCCTTTTACCTTCAAATCTGTGTTTTAATGTGGAGATGGGGTATGTTTTGGATCCAAACGAGGTGATGGAGAGAATGGGTCAGAGTTCTGCATCGGTGTTTACTGGCTGCAGTTTATTCTGGAAAGGCAGCAATTGGACAGATTAGGAAGTGAGGAGGCGTTGAAGGGTATAGAAGTGCTTAAACAGGTGGTCTTAAATTCAGTAAAACTGAAAACTAAGCAGCTGCTGGAATGTATGTGTTAACTCCTATGAACTAGAGCAAAAACTTCAGATTAGTGAATGAGGGACTGAAAATCTGGCTCCTGGGACTATACTCTGAATTTCCCCAGCTTTGCTTTGTCACTGGGGACAGATGATTCCACTCTTCGTGTCACAAGCCACTGAGGCTTAATTAACACTTGGAAATTGCTTTGAGATCTTTGGGTGGAAAGCTATGAAGTTCAAGTTCATTTGATCAAATGCAAGGAGAAGCAGTGCTTTTCTCAGAGAATGATTAGGGTTTGAACTTTCCCTATATATCATTTTCTATATATCATATCTATCATTTTCTGCTCTGGAGGTGGGCCTGTTCTGATCAGCGTTCTTATTGTTTGTGACAGTGGCTTGTTTGGGGTAGTGGAGATGCACAGACTAGGAGCAGCTTATGTGCTGTGTACCACATTGAGGAAAGAAGCCTCCATTCCAATAAACAGCCAGGAGCTCAGCAACCCTGGTATGTTCAGCTTTACTGTAGTGTAACCCATGTAGTAGAATCTTTAGGGATGTTCATTAAATCAGCTCTTGACACACTTTTAAAAGTGGTTGCTGCTTACCTCTGTCAAGAAAACTGATTTAAAATCATTTAGAAGGTATGGAGGAAAGCTGGGAATGAAGAGGCACTTCCTGATCTTCTGCAAAGTAGCCTGTCCTGCACTGTTGAGTAGGTGTGGACTGCTCTGGCGTCAGGGAGAGAGGCACTGCAAATGCCACTCTTCCTTCCCACACCATCACGGCGAGGCAGCAAGGCCTCTGGCTGAAATGAGTCAGACGCTAAAAGAGCTGGGGTAGCTGCTATAGGCTTATCTGTGCTCGGCTCGTTCAGTTGCTACCTTCAGTTAATAGCCCAGAAGAAATGTCAGTTTTGGCTGGTGTATCATGCTCTTCTGTCTTTCTCGATCCCACTTGGAGAAGGCATAGATTAGACGTTTAAATCCTGTGTGATCTGTCTCTTCTGACCTCTGCTGATGAGGCATGTGGACTCTAATGTTGTTTAAGAGGAAAGTAATAACAGAAGAGTTGGTTGCGTAGAATCAGGAAATGAAGGCTGGATAGGAGTTTCTTTTACACTCAGTGATCCAGAGGAAGATGAAGTCCTTTTAAAGGCGTTGGCTCCTGCTACCCCCAGATACGTTTACTGCAGGGTTGCCTGGCCATTTCTCTACTCCTTAAATTTCCTGCAACTGTATGTGATGATGCACATTTTCTGTTCTTTGGGGGCAGGGAGGAAAATCTTGCACTGTTCTGAGAAAGCAGCTCATGTGAGAAAGGAGCAAGAGATTAACTTGAGAGTAAAAGGTGCTACAAGACCACCTCAAGCCATTTGCCAAATATGGTCCACAACTTCAAGCAGACTGGAAACAATTTGGTGATTTACTTGTGACAGTCTTGCAAAATTCTGTCTGAACAGGAAGAAACTTTTCTTTCAATAATGACTTAAAAAAAAAAAATCAAACCCCCACTGTTAAGGTTACTTACGGTAGCACTACATTTTGTAGTAATAAGGAGTCATGATAGTTTTGCAAGGATGAGTTAAGTCTATATAGATACACAAACCAGTTACTACTGCTTCAGCCATCTTCTGCCTAATATCTCAAGGCTATTTCCATGGCTGTTATTCTGGGAAATGGATCCATAGTATTGTTTGGTATCTGTCTCCATGCTGCCAGTGGAGGAACTGGAGAGGTCACCTATGAAACTCTAGCAGTACTGGTAGGAGAACCATTTTATTTCCCCCGTACATCTTCTGGACCATCCTTCCCAAAAGCTGTCACCATGAGGGTAGAGCCTACTGTGTTTATATATCATAACACTGTTTATGGAGAAGTAGTTTGACCAAAAGTAGCCTGTAAGGTTAAGCTAAAGGATCTAATTGTGCAATTTTTTCACAGTCATCCAGCTTAGTATACCTTTCTCCTAAAGAAAGGAAAGCCTGTCAGCTTTTAGATCAGTCAGTGGGGGGAGGCAGATATAAAGGTTAGAAGAAGACATTGTTTGCAACCTTGAAAGAGAAGCTGTTTTTTCTGGGGAAGAGAACAGTGCTGCAGGGGATGTGGGGGGAAGGTGCTGTGCGGATAGTTCAAATTTGTTATGGTTTCCAGTTTTACATAAATTTAATTTACAGTAGTGGGAACACCTTGTGAAATGAGAGATTCAGAATCAAAATGAAATTATTTTTGAGAGAGAACATAACCTCTACAGTGATGCATACCAGATCATGCTGAGGATAACCTGACAACCTTGATCACCCTCCAATCTCAAAAGCAGTTTGGCATCGCAGGAGTGGGGCGGTATGTGCATGCTGAAACACCTGCAAATCAGACTCAAGGAGCAATCAAAGTGTGATAAACATTAATTAGTATAATACCTAAACCCTTAATGGAGGAAAGAATGTTGATTATGCTATCTCACTTGAGATTCCCTTCTGTCAAGAAGAGTGTAAGATGACACTTACTGATTACACTTACTCAGACATGAAATAAGACTTTAAAAAAAACTGCTTAAATACGAAGGGGAGAGAAGAGCAGAAGGCAAACAAGTAGACCTTTCCTTGAGTAATTGAACTTGTTTGGCTTTTATTAAAGCTTGCACTCTTGCTTTGTGCCTTTCAAACTTCTGAGGTGAATTGGCTTTGTGAACTGACTTTGACTGCTTCCCTGGATTGCTGTAAACTGTAGATGTCTTATCAGCTTTTCTTTTCCTCTCCCCATCTTTGTTCTGAGTTGTTGGTAGCTGCTGGGGCGGAGGCGGCATTGGTGGGTGGTGAGAGTGGGGCTCGGGCTTCTTGGAACTCATTTCTGACCATGCTAGTCATTGCTGTGTGAGCTCTGAGCTGGCCCACTACTGTGTGTAATGACATCTGTATGCGGTAAGGCTGTTGTAAAGCACTCTCAAGTGTCTCATAAAATATTATCCTTTGTTAGCCAGCCAGCACACACTTAGACAGTCTACCCTAGCTCTGTAGGCCTGTTTCAGCCTAATGGACGTAAGTCCTGAGTTATAGGTACCGAGGGTGATGAATTGGTGTTTCCCCATGGCTTCAGCAGCTTGAGGAGCTGTAAAAAGTCCATGGCCTTTTTTCAAGATGATTCTCACAAAACTTAAAAGTTGAAAAAGTTTGAGCTTTTCTCCTTTTCTGCAGCATAAAGCCAGAATAGAGCAGTCACATGTCTGTAGGTCCAAGGAGAGAAGTGTGTAAGGAAAGGGCTCTGTACCCTGAGAAGAAGGATAGGCGCTTAGTTCCCTCCACACCACCCTTGTTTTAATGCTTTCATCATGGGATGAGGTCTCTCTTCCGCTAGGAGCTGATGTCTCCTCACCTCGCTGTTGATTCTCTCATTTTTGGAACGTGAACCTTGTCCTACAGGTTTAATTGTACCTTGCTCCTCAGTAGTGAATCAGTGCTGATTTTGACACAGGTGTTGTGGAAAGACCAAGGGCAGCCAGCCATTGTTACCCTGCTCCAGTACCAGGCCACTTGTGTTTTATTACATCCCTACACTCTGCAAGAGCCATAAACTCAGTCCCTTCTAATTCATACCTTCTGCTGTAAGGGAGGAATTTAATAAAAGCACTTGTTGTTGGAAAAAAGCAGCCTGACTTTTAGGAAAAAGCCAAAGGTTTATAGGACAAATTTATTACGTGTACCTAGAAGTTTAGAACAGCTATGCGAGCATCTCCCTGAAATCTCTCATGGCTGGAGCCTAAGCTGGGAGGAGACCAGAAGCCTGACTTACTGTGATGTGTGTACAGGCCTCTTTTAAGGAAAAAGTCATTTAATACTTCAGATCCTCTATCCTCCTGTGCAACTTCATTTCTCATTCTGCTCTGTAATGTTCTTTCTCCTTGGCTGATTGCTTACTTTTGTACTTCAGACGTGAAATTGAAGTTCTTTGGTATTCCAGAGAGGTCTGCTCCCAGCCTCTGCCATCTTGCCTTTCTCATTCACCTTGATATGAAGCTCATCTCTTCTCCCTGCCCCCCAGCCCCTCCCCCCAGTTCTGTAATCCCCTCACTTTTGGGTGATGTGCCCACTCAATGGGGACAGCAAAGTGGCTCCGTTCCTGTATGCTGTGATGCCTCCCTCCAGCTGAATTCTGTCATTCCTTAAATTGCTTTCCTCAGCCACCCTTCTGGGAGTCCATCAAAATGCCTTCAAACCTGCTCTTATTTTAAACTTGTTTCTAATCTTGTCTGATCAAATACAGATGATTAAAATCATTGCTTTTTTGGCACTGTGGTGTGCTTGGAGACCCTCATAGGAATATGGGATTATGGCAATTCATAGGCTGTGTCCAGCGTCCTGGATGCCAGCTTCCTGGTGCCTCAACTCTTTTCCCTGTATGAGCAAGAGAGCAATCACTTTTCCCCTACGAGCAGACGCGTATGCAGCAGAGGTCTTCCAGTAACAGAGCGTGAGGATTGTCAGAGAAGCTGTAAGGAAATAACAGGAAATGATCTGCTCCATGGCTACAGGTGAGATAGAGGAGGCAGAGCTGATAAGGGAGCTGGTGAGGTGGGAGGAAAAATTCCTGAGAACTACTGTGGGTGCTGCAAGGGAGTCACCTAAAACGGACAGGAGCTCAGGGCAGTGACGCGAGGGTGTTAGGAGAAATGAGATCAAAGCTGAGGGAGAGGGGGAGAAGCCCTTGACTATAAAAAGAGTTCAGAGTAGCAGAGAATGTGAAAGCTTGAGTTAAAGCCAATCTTCCAGCTGTTTCAATATCTGCATAAATTAAAAAAAAAAATCTGTATGGATTTAAAGATAATCCACTAGATAGATTTAATCTACCTCATGTATTACTTTCCCAAAGAAAAGCACTAGGAGTGGAAGGTTGGTTTGGTGCTGTGCCCAGGATTTGAAGACAGGTGGTATGTTCTGCCTTTTGTGGGCCCCCTTTTCGCTTATTCCAGAGCATGCATACTGCCAGAGGTTGTCGCTGCCTGCCTGCTCCTTCTTCACAACTCTGAAGTCACATTGAATCTAACTAAAGGAGTTTCTCGAGCAGAAAAGAGCACCGAGAGCAAAATAACCCAGTGATGACTAATAGGATAGGCATAGGGTAGGTTCAGATGCTAATGGCATTCTCTGCTGTCTGAGCACAAAGATTTTGAGGTGGGCCGTTTTACTAACGCTTACCCCTCTTGCCTTTCATGCAATTGTCTTTCAGATAAAACTCGCTTATTAAATGGAGGCTGAAGTCTAATTGTAGCCCTGCTTCAAACACTTAGCCCCTGAAATCCTTGGGAACAGGCCTCTCCATCCCTTAATGTTTCCTCTCTTTGCAAATACCAAGGTGACTTCTTGGAGTAAGTTCAGTCTCCACAGCAGTAGAAATACTGAAGGTGCTGGAGGACCCTTGAACATGAGTCTTTTTTCATGTATTCTTTTTTTCAGTATCTGCATAGTACATTATCTCTTTGAACTAACATGCGTAGCTGTAACTTGAACTGTACATGCATAACAGTCGTGTTTTTTGGGACCCTGTACATGTGATGAGAATTTGATGGATTAGTTGGATTGAGGGGGCTTAATCATTTTTCATAGTTACCTTGGTCAGCAACAAATAGATTAATCCTTAGGCTTGCGTGTAGTCCTTCTGTGATGTCTGCCTGCATATATACCACTGCAGGTGAAGGTTTTTGGCAGAACTCCTAAGCTTGGTGGGATTAGACCTGGCAAATCATAGGGTAGAAAATCACAGGAGAAAGTGCAGGATGCTGCAGGGAGTAGCTGTAATGATTTGAAACACCTGAGCCAGCTCTGGACAGCTTCCTCAGCTTGTGCGGGGAGAATAAGGGAAGAATAGTAGGGATGGATGAAGCTCTATATGTCCTCCCTCCTCCCCTTCTGGATGCAGCATTACTGTTACAGCTAGGGCAGAGAGTGAAAGGTTAATTACACAGTAATGGTCAGTCACGGTCTGTTTTTCAGAGATGCCTGCTTTTTAAGAGTGGTTCCAGCAAACCTTAAACGAGCAGGATGTATGCGGCCCTACAGGCTCAGATAGGTTTTGCTTTGTGTTCTTCTCTTGCCATCCATGTGCTATGGGAAGCATTAGTAACCAAGGAGCAAGGATTACTTTGTAATAGCCAACACACTGCCTGTGTTTGGCGGCACAAAGGGAGTTGTGGCCCTGTTCCTCTCTTCGAGCAGATGTCTAGTAGGATGAACGGTAAATGTGGAAGTGGCCCTATAGGGGTGACAGGTAAAGGTAACTGGGATTGTTCATCCCTCTAGAATCCAAGGAATAGAAAGTTATGAGCATCTCTAAAGCACAAATTATCTGTAAACCAGCTATTCCCACTTCTGTGTATTAAAATAAGGAGAAAATTTGGAACATATCTCATGCTAGAGACACCCTATATGTTGGATCTTGACAAGACTGAGACAGAACTGATGTTCTGAGAGCAGCCTGTTGCCTGCCATGGAGTAGCTTTGCTCCGAGTCTCCCTCAGTTGCTTGCAGTGCTGCTTGCAGAGGTGCTCTGTGGTGCTCAGTTTTGGGACTGGGGATGTCTTGCAAAAGCTCCTTTGCTCTTCACAGCTGGAGAGGGAGTGAGTGTGGGGAAAGAGGGGATACCCGATGAAGCAGTGGTGATAATGTGGGATAGGAAAGGGAGCATTCGACCATCTCACTTTACCTGCTCAAATTCATGAGGTTGAAGGGAGGAGAACACTTACTGGTTTTCACATCTGAGCTTGGGTGACTGCTTAACGTTTCCTTCTAGGAGAGAAACGTGTGCTTTTTTGGCCCCTGAGAATTGTGTCTGGGAGTCAGTGGAGTAGTGGCTAAAAGGCAATTTGATTGGAGTTTCAGGAGGGCTTTGAGTTCTAGAGAACTGCCAAGGAAAGGGATTACTTATGGGTGAGAAGGAAAGTTATATCATGAATTTGAGAGAGAAAAGCAAAACACGAATACATGACCAATTTTTTTCCATTTCTAAGGAAGTAAAAGTAGGTGGGAGCCCCCAGGAGCAGTGCTAAGAATAGTGACAATCAATACAATTATGAATCCTCTACATAAGAGGTGAACTGTGAGTGGGAAAATTTGCTGGAGGGAGCGGTTAGGGAAGACTTGGATCCTTCTGAAGCGTCTCACACTTTCACAGAACTAGGCAGTGGGATGACCCTGTGACACGTGAAATCACTGCAGATAAGCGCTAGGAAATGCACACTGAAAGGAACAACTTAAACTACTGGGAGAACCCAACAAGTATATAAACGATATGGACCTACTCCACTAAGACAGAGGGAGGGTGTGGGAAGGGAATCATGAACAGATTTGTACTTAGTGTTGCTACAAAATACAAGCTGTTAGGATGTATTTAAAATAAAAGGATGGAGAAATGGAGAATAATACTGTGAGGCAGGATCACATGAGGTTCAGTTTTGCTCATCTCCCATTCCAAAAAGAATAAGTAGAACAGGCAACTTGCTCTCCTGTTGTATGCCTAAGGAAGGACTTTCATGTCTCCAGAGAGAGGGGAGCATGGTTATAAACAAACAAAAACTCTTAAAGCTGTTCAGAGCAGGAAATGGAGGTTTTTCAGAATGATACAAGTTGAATAGGCTGCTGCCACTTACTGTTTTTTTTTTTCACTACATATAACCAAAGAGGGCCCTTAAGTAGAGTCCTTTTTACTGTAATAGTGAACATGTGGCACCAGGTGAAAATGCTTGAAAAGACAGGCTTGATACAGTTTGAAAATGGGAATCATGGATCACTGCTGATATCAAATTAGTTGCTAGAAGGAATTATACAGATAGAATGAAAAAAAACATGGGGGCTCACTGCTTCAAAGCAAAGAGTGAAAATGTTGGTGAAATGTTTGGTGAAATTTAAAGACAATACTTGAGTGTGTGTTTTTTTTTTTTTTTTTTTTTTTTTTTTTTTACATGTATAAGGTGATCCTATGGAACTCATGCCTACAACATGTTGCTAAAGTGGAGTATTAGCTCTTCTAATAGATTGCATAGCCAAAAAAGTATTCTTTGCTGTTTTTTATTAGAGGGATGAAGATGCAAAACAATTGTCAGTCTTTCAGTTTGAAGCTAGGGAGCACCTACTAGTTGTATGAGGGGAAGAAAGGTCTTTCCTGAGCAGGCAACGCTGTAGTTAACCTGGTGCTAATGTCTGGTCCTGATGCCTCTCCTGGCCTCTGGGCTGAGCCTGTGTGGCAGTTCTCTCAGCACAATAGTGAGTGTGTACAGTGTGCTGGTGGTTTCAGTCCCACCCATAGCTGCAAGGTGTCCACTGAAAGCTTTCTGGGAAGGGAGTATGTCCACTTGGTCAATGCAGAGGTTCTTAAGCAGTGACTGCTATCGCCTGCTGTGGCAAAATGCTTTTTATCTCTTAGTCCCAAAGCATTCTTATTGCTGACCTAGTCATGCAGAAATTATGCAAGCTAGTGTGCATTATGACGCCAAACGAGGACCTAATGTTGTTTTACTGCTGTGGAAACTGAAGCACAAAGCTGTGAAGCAGTGTGGCAGAAGTCACGCAACAAGCTGCTGGTAGAGCAGAGAATAGGATGGGCTCTGTGGGTCCTGAATTCTGCTCACTAGTGTGTGCTACCTTTCATTTTTAACAGATCATTTTTATTAAAAATGTATTGGCAGCTGATACTAGCTGTAACCGTCTTGTTAGTAGCATGTGTAGTGAGGGGTAGGGCTTGCTACGGTCTAGTGTCCTGCAGTTCTCCAGCTTCCTCTGCCTTGCCTCAAACAGCAAGGGGAATGTGCTGTAAGTCACAGGCTAAACTTAGTTTCATGTTAGAGTATAGAAAACTCTCAATGGGACCAAGATAAGCCTGTCTCAACCAGCACTAATCATACCCTATGAAACAATCCAGACCACTGAGATTCACATCCTTCCCCTCAGACTTGTGCACTGGCTGTTGCATAAAAATCTTTGGCTCTGGATTCTTATCCTTAAGAAATGTGCTTGCTCCTTAGGATCTCTCAGCGGGTGGAGGCCAGCCGGACACAGCTTCAGACAATCAGTGAGAGAGTCACGCTTGCCCAAGCAAAGATTGAGAAGATAAAGGGCAGCAAGAAGGCTATTAAGGTAGTGACCGCAGTTGGTAGCTAGACTGTGAAGACTATATAGCCTCCCTTCTTCCTTCCACCTTCTCTCTCTGCTCCTACTGTGAGCTCCGCAGAGCAGGTACTCGGCTTCCCTAGTTGCAGCCTGTTTGCCCCTCTCTGCCTTGCTGCTGAGCTGGAGCAGTGATTAGAATCCTCTTCCTGACTTGGGCAATTGATGAGTTTTTAGACCCATGAAACGCACCTCTTTTCTGGACTTAAAAGGCCTATATAAGTTGCTGCCCGAACAGCTTTTTGAGAAAGAGAAAAGGCATGTGTTGCGCTAAGCTCAACACCCTCTTATTTCAGTTGCTTAGCCTTTTGGCTACTTGCATGGAAGTTGCTGTTGGAGAGCCTCCCTTTCAGTGCATGTTAATCCTGTTGAGCCTTGTAAAACTCTGGGGAAAATCCTCCTTTCCTTTTTCTTGCTCCATTTATTATAATGTCTGTACTTCCCTTTCTGTCAGTGGAAGCCTTTTTGCCTTTGACCTTCTAGTACTTCTATAGAGAGAGAAGTTCTGGCACATGGACTTTCAAAAGTGACAGCCTATGCATGGCTGGGGCCCTCAGCCCCAGCTAATGCAGATTGCCCTTAGGAGCCTGCTGACTCCAAAGCAAGGCTGTCCATTCCCGCTTGCAGTGCAGGTTGTGTGCCTTGCTAGGCTCCTTGCCTTTCTGTTGTGTAAGATTGCTTAATTGTTGGGATTTTTTTTTCAGTTCTTCCTTGTCCCCCTACAGGTATTTTCCAGTGCCAAGTATCCTGCCCCAGAACGGCTGCAGGAGTATAGCTCGATTTTTGCTGGCGCAGAAGACCCAGCTAAACAGAAATGGCCAAGACATAAGATTCAGAGCAAACATCGAATGCTGGATGAGAAATCTCTGCAGGTAAGGAAGAGAATAGGCCTTGAGATGAACAAGTAAAGAAAAATTGGAAGGCTGTGAGTTCCCTGGATGAAGTAGACCAGGGCTTTAGGAGATAGGCCATGGGCATAACATCTGTTATATTTTCAGTGTGACCTGTTGGGGTGTGTGTGAGAACGTGCTGGGAAGCTTGCAGAGCTGCCATTTTGAGGCCTGTGTCAGCACAAGACCTTGGCTATGGGTGACTGGCTGCTCTGGGTGCGTGTTGGCTGCTGACTCAACAGAGTAGTTCCATTTTCTTAAACGTGATGACTTCCCACAATGGTGCTAGTGGCTGCTGCTGGCTTTCCTTGAGACTTTGGCTGTGCATAGCTAGGCAATTGGGATCAAGCTGATACTCATCCGAAAAATAGCTTCTGAAGGCTCTCAGTTATACAGCAGTGGTGAGAAGGGAAAGATAAAAGTGCTTGCGAGTGTGTGTGTGTGTGTGTGTGTGTGTGTGTGTGAGGGCGGGAAAAGGAGATACTGGAGCATTTTTCCTGTCCCAGGAAAGGATTACACTTGGATCTTGTCCCTAGCACATTCCCAGCTAAGTTTTGTGACGTGTGGGGATATAAGAAGGTCATTTTACATCTTCTGTTTCTGCCTTGCTTGTCCTATGCCTTGCCTTCAGCGGTTGTAGGTTGCAAGCCCTTCAGATAGGGCCTGAATCTCTCAGTGCATAGCACAGTTGGGGCTTCTAGGTGATCCCGTAGCGCATACGTCTGTAACTGGTGTTGCTGAAGGAGGAGCTGAAGTTCCCTTTTAGGCTGTGGACTGAGTGGCAGAGAGAGTCCTCTTAAGAAGATCTCAGAAATTGTGAGTTTTGCAAGAGTTGCTACCAAGGGATTTTCCAGTTTGAGTCAACACTCCCTTACCAGGGTTGGAAGAACAGAAAGAAGAGTCATTGTGTTCAAAAACTGTTGCATATGCACAGTGCCAGGGCGTAGCAGACGTTCTCTTCGTGACAGGTTAGGGATCAGCTGGACAACTTCCCTTCCTTGTATGCCTTGGTCCAAAAATAAAGCTGCTACTGAATAATTTATTGCACAAAACTTTCCTGAGTTTCTAATGGAGTTGAGACCTCTTTACAGTAAGGTAGTTATGAATATTTCAGCCAGTCCAGGAAAGTAGAGTTGCTGGCCAGATAGACAGCCAGCATACTGGAGCGGAGTTTGCATTTCTTTCAAGCCCCAGCGGTAGCCTGGGGCACGGTTGTATGGGACCCACTGCTGGCCAGCTAGAGGAGACCCACTTCAGTTGTGCTGTCTGGCTGGTGGCTCCTGCCCATTGGAGAGCCTGGGGGTAGCAGAGGTACCTGGGAGGAGGGTGAGGGAAGTGCTGTCCCTCCCTGAGCTGAAGGGCAGGTGCTGATGCACAGTCCCTTGCACAATGAGGGGCTTGAAAAGAGGATCAGCTGGTGAAAAGCAGTGTCCCCCAAAGAGCAAAAGGTGTTCGCGTTCAACTGGTCTACTGGCTCCTGTATGCTCTGCACACTCTTCCCCACAGCCCATCCTGTCTGTCTGTAATGCCACCTCTTTCCCACCCCTTACAATCTCTGTACCATTGCAATATCCTGCCCTTCATGACTAAAGCTGCTTTCACCACAGGGATTTTTGCTGGCCCCATGGGATGCTTGTGTTTCTTCCTCTCCTGTTGACTGATCTCTGGATCCTCCCTTGGCGTTAATGAGTGTTCTTGGGCCTCTGACCTTGGCTTCTCCCTGCTCGCCCTACCTCATGCAATAGTCTTATTACTCTTGCATAGCTCAAACACATCTTCTGCAAGTCTTCCATGGAACTGCAAGGGAGTGTGGGCAGAGTGATGCTGCTGTGCTAGTAGGTGACCGTCAGCTTATGAATGATAGAAGGGCCTGTGTGAGCAGCAGCTGGTGAGCTGAGTGGGGCTTGGTGTGGCCAAGCACTGATCACGTTCCGGGGGGACAGGCTCTCCTTATCCATAGCTGAGTAAGGAGCCTGATGCTCCTTGCAGTAACGAAATGTGACAGAGGGAAGTCTAATGTTTGCATTTATGCCCTCCTCAATTATTCTGGGCTTTCAGCAGAGGCTCTCTGCCCGTTTTCACTTCTAACGAAGGCTTCTTTGCTGGGAGCAGTCACAATGGCCTTTACTAACTTTGCACACACACGTCCCACCAGGAAAGCAACCTCTACTTGTGTCAATTTAAAAGAAGTGGTGCCTGTGCTGGATGCTCAGGGTTCGTGCTCTGGAGGGACAGTGGTAGAGTTAGAAATGTATGTGGGGCTGTGATTTTATTTTAAAATGGCTCCCTTCCAGGATATTTTCCTTTCTCCTCCAAACCCCAAGCAAATGAAAACTCAGCTGTTAGAAGGACAATGTTTGGGTTGGTAAGACAAGCGCCTAAGGGCAAGAATCCCAGAAATGGGGACCTCATGGCAAGCCTAATTCCCTTGCTTTGTGTGTCGCTGTGGTAGAAGCGAGGCTATACTAAACTGTGAGTCAGCTGTAATTCTGTTGGGCTTTTCAGATGCTGGACATCATTGCCTTTGCTGGTGGGAGCTGTTTCCAAGTGCTGCAGCTGCCCCTCCAGAGGCTGGGAGATGTAGGGGGCTTTGCACTGGGGTGTGGGAGACGTGGCCTCTTTGGGGTTTGGAAGAGGTCCAAGCAAAACTTGCAATCTACCACTAATCTTGATAGTCTTCTGAAACATTAGTAACTTAACGTGTCCTTGTGAATTCTGCCTCCTTCAGCTTTCATGATGGGTATGGGGAAGCTGAACCAGCTTTCTGGCACTCCTAATCCTCAAGCGCTTGTCTTGCAAGCCTTGGCCCTCTGTTAGCATAAGAAGGAATGGGGTTACCGATGCATCACCCAAGCTCCCTTTGCAAGAGTGGATGTTTAACTAAACTTAAGAACCAAGGTGACTTTATACTTTTTTAATCTTTGGCTCTTATGGGGAAAAAGAAGTCTGGAAAAGCAGCATATTTAGGGGTGTGATCCTGCCAGTTGTTGAATCACCAATTCTGTCAGGTGTTGAGCATTTGGGCACCCCCCATGACCTCAGTATATTGAGGTTGCTGAACCCTTGGCTTAAGGCCTTTAATGTCACTAGAAGAAAACTCCTTTCTAAATGACATGTTAACTTGTGGAACTCAAGTTGCACAATATTGATGGCACATAGCCATTCTGAATTTCCGAAATCGAAGTAGATATTTGAGTAAAGCTAGCACTTTGGTAGCATTTATATGAAAAGGATTATAAGAACCTCACGTTCAAATAATACTTATGCTTAGTGCTTTTATAGCTGGCTTAAATTAGTCTTATAAGTAAATGTAGGTAATGGCTGGTGTCTCACTCCACCCTTAAAGTGACATGCAGTCTTCCAGTACTAATCGAAATCCGCAAGGAGAGAATTAAAAAGGAAAAAAAAAAAACGGCTCTAGGGCTGAGTGTGTGTGAACAGTTCTAGCAAAAGTGTCAGTACTCCCTCAAGCTTTTAAAAATTAAACATTGGGAAATGAATATTAATGATCAAAAGAACCTTTATTTCTGAATCACTGCCTCTACAGTCTCTAAATAACAATCTATATATTTTTGCCTATTTGCTGTGGCTGCAAAAATTCAAGATGTTAATTTGAGTGTATTTTTCACAAGTTGGAACTCATTATTTTAAAAAAAAAAAAAAAACAAAAAAAACCAAAACAAAACCTCCCAGGTCTCTTCTTATAGCACTTCATACGCTCAGAGCACCATACAGACTCCTTAGTGGATTAACTAAGGTGTGACTAAGCCATTTCCCAGGATTTCTGGCTACCAAATTCAAGCCTGAAATTTTAGTCAGCAGAAACTGCTTATGTTGCTGAAATAATAGTGTTAAAACTGAACCAGCAGCACAGTCTCCACTTCACCCATACAAATGCAAAGAGGGAGGAGGACTCAGAATGGGATAGAGTAGAGATGGTGGAAGTAGAGAGGCAGTAGGAAGTGGTGGACAGTATTTGAAATGGCCTATTTGGTCATCTTTTGGTGACAGAAAAAAAACTGTAACAGTATGGCCAAATTGCCTTGGTTAGTGCTCTGGTCTGGTGTCTTCTGGTCTGAGAGTTAATCACCTTGGAGCTGCACGGCTGCTGCTTATCCTAATTTCTCTATGTAGAAAGAACAGAGGAATTGGGAAGGAATTGGAAAAGAGTAGCAAGAGGTCTGGGATGAAGGTTCGTGGTTTCTTAGGCTGTGAAGAACTGACTATCTCTGGGTTCAGGAACTAATTCCTCTCTTTCCTCTAGTATGGTGCATAGAGTGAAATGTGTTGTGGGCACTGAACAGCATGCCCCTGAGCATCTGGCAGCAGGTGCTGTCACACTAGCTGAATGGTCTGAAATGGGGTGGCAATTCCTGTGCTCTGTAAAAGTCAAGCAGTTCAGATGTAATAAGCCCTTTTCTAAAGGGAGTTCTATATATTATGCATGAAGTTTTAGAACTGAGAGAGAAGAGATTTCAGTTCATTAGAGTTGAAAACTCCTGCAAATCCCTCAGGCTTTGCAAAACCATCTGGCCCACATTCTACCCTGCACGCTCTTTTGCCTGATCTCTTGCCTAGTGCAGGCACTGCTGTGTCCTAACCTCTTTTTTCCTTCACCTTTCCTGCATACCCCACAGGTGGGATCATGTGTCTTCTCAGCTGAAGGCAGCAGAGGGGAGGCAGTATAGGTGTTTGGGGGAGCCTTGCCTGTGTGCAGATGCTCTAGAATATCCCACTTGGAGACGCTGTAGCAAACAGCTTTGTAGACTGAGACGCCTGATCCCTGTCTCTGGCTATAGAGCCTCCTTGGTTGTTTCATTTTGGCAGATCCTTGCCACAGAAGCAGCTGTTCAAGATGACCCAGCCATGGCACTGAAAAGCACACGCCATGAGTATGAACTTCTGAGATCTGGCATGACTGTGGGACAGTGATGCTGTCCGTGTGGTTCCTTGCTCAAAGTGGGAGGGGGAGCAGTAGCATTCCTGACCATGCAGTGGATCCACCAGCATGGATTGTGGTGGCTGGGGAGAGCTGTCACAGCTGCTCTGCTTTGTTAGTGTCTTGCCACCTGTTACCTGTTTTCTTGCAGGAGAAGCTCAAGTACTTCCCCGTCTGTGTGAGCACCAAAATTCACCAGGAGGATGATGCAGAAGAAGGTCTCGGCAGCCTCCCCAGGAACATCAGCTCCCTCAGCTCCCTGCTGCTCTTCAACACTACGGAGAACCTGTGAGAGCTGGAGCAGTGCCAGGCTGTTCACCCACCCTTGCACAGGCTCGGAGGAGCTCTGTCCACCCCAAGGACAGCAGGAGCTGCTTGCCTTCCTGGGGGCCTTGCATAGCAGGCTCCCAGGACAGGATTTGGTACCTCTCCACTGGCTTCTGGCTAGCAACCCTTTCTTTTCCCCGCCACCACTGCAGTGGAAGGAGTTTTGTCTGCATATGATCTCTGCTCACCCTGCTTATCAACTCAACTTTGTCCTTCCTGTCTATGACTTCCTTTCTCAGTTTTTCCTGTCATCCCCCTATAATTTTTCTCTAGCCTAGAGAGCTGCTGTTACTCCTGCCCTTCTTGGCCTTATGTACTGCACCCGCTCCTGATTGCTTACTCCCAGGGGCACTTTCCCACTGTCACTGCTTTAATGTCTCCACTGCCTCAATTGCGAATCCCCTTCCCGTGGGGCTTTGCCTCACTGTTCCTTCTCCTGCCCATACTGAAGAGCTTCTTTATGTTCACCCTCTTTGAGCTTTCACCTACTGAACCTCCTCTTCCTTCTCCTGAGCCACTGTTTTCTCTCCTATCCCATTTTTGCTGCTGCCCCTTGAGCATCGTGTTACCAGGAGAGACTGGTGTCCTGGTGCAGGCAGTTGGATGGGCTTGTGCCAGGCTGAGGAAGGGGGTAGAGCCGGGAAACAATGCTGTGCAGCTGGGCTTTGCTTTAGGATGAGTGTGGAAGCTAAGCTGGCAGGGTGGAGGAGGTGGTGAGCTCCTGGCTGTAGAGGGGAGAAACAGGAAAGTGGGACCAGAATGTGTATACTGTGAGGGACAGCCCTGCTGCACTTGCGTGGATGAACTGGGAGCTGTTCACCTCCAAGGCTGCCTTGACTACACTTATCTAGCCTTGCCCCTGTACATCACTTCCTTTCTGCCCCCAGGTACAAGAAGTATGTCTTCCTGGATCCTCTGGCTGGAGCAGTGACCAAGACCCATGTAGCTCTGGAAACAGAGACAGAAGAGAAACTCTTTGATGCTCCTCTCTCCATCACCAAAAGGGGACAGCTGGACCGGCAGGTGAGATGCAGCTGTGGGGAGCAGGGGAGGGATTCTGCTCAACTCTGAGGGGAGAGGAGGGTAGGTAGTGCAGAGAACAGATAGGGGAATCACCCGTCATAGGGCTGTAGGGTATTTTTGCTTGCCAGAGGAATCACGCCTCAGTTTCTGTGCTTAAAGTCCTGGTTTGGGCCTGGTGGATGTGACAAAGCCCTGAAACTTGAGAGCTGTTTCTCTCCACTCAAGCCTTTGCGGGCCAACATGAGAAGAGTAATATGTCAATGTGTTGTGCTGCTAGACCTCAGGGCTACAGAGGAGATTGGCAGCTCTGTCACTTGATCATCTCCCTTGTGCTTACTCCTGATCCTCATGAGTAGTGTGAGGGTGAGGCGCTACAGCACACACAAGGAGGCCTGTGACTCGAAGAGGGCACTTGCTGATGCCACCAGAAGGGCCAGCCAGCCTGAGCAAAGGGGTTTGTGCTTGGTGTAGACATGGGGCATGCAATGCACCAACCTGGCTGCCCCAGCGGGTGACAAACCTTGTTTCTGACACCTGGTAGTGGCCACACCCCGAGTACTGAGCTTCTGCGCTTTGCTGTTGCATGGCTGACTGTGTGGTCTGGGGCAGGAAGAGGGAGCCTAGGAACCACTCGTCCTGTGTGTTGGACTGGAGGAGAGAGCAGTGTGTATAACCAACAAAACCCTTTATTCACAGTTCACCTTTGGTACTATTTTGCCTGCATATTAAACACAAGACCTTTGTGACTATTTTGCTTCTCCTGCATCTTTATCTCACAGACTGTCCAGGCACTGTTCTCTTGCAGAAGAGAAGAGACTGGCCTTTGTAGGCTGCGAAAGTTGTGGGTGAAACCTCTGGGGAGGAGAGAGTAAAGTTTACTTGCAGGAAACCAGGAAGAGACCTGCACCTCTCTCCTCCTGCAGCCTGCCTTTGCCTAGCTCGTTCTGCAGGGGGTAACCTCAGGGCATGGGAATCTGTCCCAGGACAAGAGCACAGACTGGCAGGGCCAGCTGAGGAGCAGCCACTGTACCAGGGCACACACGCCCAGCTCTGACTGCCGCCCAGGCTGTTCCCTGCACTACCCCTGCTTGCCGCAAGGGAAAGCGGGTGCCTAGTCACCACCTTATCTTTTTACTTTGGATCTCCTTTAGGTAGCTGAAAACTACTTCTATGTGCCAGATTTGGGCCAGGTGCCTGAGATTGATGTGCCATCCTACCTGCCAGACCTGCCTGGCATTGCTGCAGATCTCATGTACAGCGCTGATCTGGGACCTGGCATTGCACCGTCTGCCCCAAGCAGTGCTATTCCAGAGTTGCCCACCTTCAACACCGAGTCAGTGGAGCCTTTGCAACCAGGTATTTTCAGTCCATGTTCCCAGGGCCCAGTGAAGGAGGAAAGAGGGATCACTAGGATAAGATTGGGGCAGGGCAGAAAGCCCCTGTTTGTTTCAAGACAGATACTGCAAATACCTCTGGTGTCTTGCGCTTGGGCCTGAGTCAGAGCCACAACCTACTCAAGTGGCAACCAGGCTCCCAGCCCCTTACTTTGAGCAACTGCTGCACTAGGGAGGAAGGAGAGCAGCGTATGGGGACTTGCCTCATGGCAGCCTAGTAATGCAGGGCGAGCTGGACAGGCCCAGTGGGACACAGCTGGGGAGGACAGATTGCAAGCCTTGCCTTGGCTCTGCCTGCTGTAAGAGATGCTGCCAGGGAGGGAGTGCTCTGCTGCATGTTTCAAGTGCTGAGGATTGTTATCTATTGCTGCTGAGAACCGTGGAGCTCTGAGCTCAAGCTCTCGGCACAATGTCTCTGGGACTTTTCATATGCAATTTCTTTCATCTTTCAGACCTTCAAGATGCTGGGCTATTGCCGCCTCCCCCACCGCCGCCTCCCCCACCGCCTCCTGTTATGCCAACTACTGTGCCTCCTCCACCACCCCTGCCCCAGCCCACAGCGCCTTCTGAACCAGCCCAGCCAGCGAGTGAGGAGAACAGCAAGGCAGTGCCTGCAGGTAAGGGCTGGGCATCTCCACAGCTTCACTGCCAGAATCTAACCCAACTCCCTGGGCTTCAGCCCGCTCCCTGGATTCTCTTCTTCTGTGGCTTTTCAGCCTTCCAACAGAGGAAGGAAGTTGCAGGTGGGGGGGGGGGGAGGGGGAAGTTGCTCACCCCTGCCTGAGAACTGCAGGCCTTTGGTTCCGCCTTGGCAGGGCTGCTGCAGGCCTGTCATTGGAAGAGGTGTCTGCTCTGCTCAGAGCCTGGGCAGAGGCTGGCAGGGTTTTAGAACAGCCCTTTCCATGGGGTTTTGGCTGGTCCCATCATAGCTCATGTGCTGACCTGGGGCTGATGCCTGTCTTTCCTGTCCCTGCAGCTCTGGTCCAAGGAGCCCCAAAGGAGGTGGTGAACCCCTCTACTGGGCGTGCCAGTCTCTTGGAGTCCATTCGCCAGGCTGGTGGCATCGGGAAGGCCAACCTCCGCAGTGTCAAGGAGAGGAAGCTGGAGAAGAAGAAGCAGAAGGAACAAGAACAAGGTGCCAAGGCTCTTCTGTACAGTCTGCCTTGCTGTCTCCCCCAGGTTGGGGAGGTGTATGTCTGGAGGGAGAGAGGCGAGCCAGGAGCCAAGAGCACCTGGCTGTGCAGAGCAGAGCTGTTGTCTGTCCTCACAGGTTGGTGTAAAGTCTCAAGCATTTCCTGTCTGGAGGAGGGCTTGAGTGTTCCTGATGGAAACCCATCCTGCCTCAGCAAATGGTTAGAAGTTTCATATGTGCTGCATGGAGACAGACACTGAAAGGAGAGCTTGAGGGGAAGCCTTGGGCCAAGATGGTCTCTGTGCTGAGCTGCTTTGAGTACATTGATTTAGGGAGCTGGTTAGGGTTATTGACTTAGCTGATGGGGCAGAATGAGAGTAACAGTGCCCAGCCCTTTCCTACTCCTGGACAAATCCGACACTTGGCTTTCCCTAGAGGATGCTGCAGTGCCTGGTGTTTCCCAACATGAAACTGAGCTGTAGTGGGAGGAGAGGTTAAATAGGAGGATACAGTTTTTTCTTTAATCTGAAAGCAATACTGCAGAACACTTTCCCCTTAGTTCTGGGTTCAAACGCACTTTCCCTTCTGGTCTGATTCATAGTATTTTACTTTGTTTCAGTGAGAGCTACGGGACAAGGTGGAGACTTGATGTCAGACCTCTTCAACAAACTGGTGCTGAGGCGCAAAGGTACTGTTCTGCAGGGTGGGCTGCCCCTTCCCTCTGGCAGAGAGGTAGAAGAGCCCTTCTGGCACCTTCACCTGGGTGTCAGCTGCAGCCCTAGAACTAGGAACAGACACTTACCCAGGCTAGTGTGCCCCATGGAGGCTGGGAGTGTCTTTGTACAGAGGGACATCAGCTCAATCTCCAAGTCAAATCAGGCTGGCGACACTAGAGAGAGAGTTTGTACACCCGAGGCAGATACTGGGCTGTAAAAGCTGCCCGTGAGTGAGCCCTGCAAGGTGAGGGAGGGACAGTGGCATCCTTTTGAACTGATCAGTTGTGGGGGCCAGGTCCCTTGTCCAACAGGGCACCTGAGTCACAGATGAAGCCCTAGGTAGGTACCTGGTGTATCCAGGACCAGTGCTGCGCCTCGGTGCCTGACACAGGATGGGGGGGTGGGGGCACAGACTTGCGCAGATGGAGCTTTAGTTCAGTGAGCTCGTGTGCAGTGATGTGATGTCATTTAAGGTTGTCCACAGTGCTGTGTCTGGGTCACCTGGGTGCTGAGGCAGCAGTTGTATGAGGCATGTTTTTCCCCCTCCCTCTTGCTGAGCTGCCTTGTTCTCCAGTCCCCAGGTGTCACTCACTCTTGCTTTTCTCCTCCCTCCTAGGTATTTCAGGGAAAGGGCCAGGAGCCTCAGGAAATCCCGATGCTCCTGGAAGTCCTGCTGGTGCCTTTGCTCGTATGTCAGACTCAATACCACCCCTTCCACCCCCACAGCAGCCCCCGGGTGAGGAAGATGAGGATGACTGGGAGTCATAGATGGTATCAGTTGTGCGTAATCCATCAGCATGAGTCCCATGACTCTTGAACTAAGCACCTCTGAGACAGACTGGCCCATGGAAATATTCCCTGGAGAGTGGGCACTGACATGGCAGAGGGACCCTGTTATTTCTTCTTAAAGATGACCTCGAGCAGCAGGAGCTAACCACTGCTGAATGCAGTTATCAAGGAGCGTTACTTCTGCTCTGTTTGCTCTTCCCCACCCCCAGCATTCCATCTCAAATGCTGCTGCTGCTCACACTGGCTCAATAAATCCTGCCTTAGCTGGAGGGCAGTGAGGTGGCTTGTGCTCAGAGGATCAGAACTAGCATCTCTCCTGATTTGAGAGGCCTTCAGTCTTTCCTAATGTGATGGGTGATTACTGCAAGAGCATCTCTTGCAGGCAAACAGCCTTTGCCTCATCCCTCTCCATGCTGTTTGCTTGTTGAAGCTCTTGTTTGCTTGGTTGTTGCTGAGTGTGAATTCTTTTAAGATAAGCTGGATGATGAACAGTGTATGCATGTATGTCTTTCTGCTCCTTCATTTGGGGGGGGATCTAATTACTGGTGCCCCAGCCCTTAAGAGTCTTCGTACTTGGCTTATGGCAGTTCTCTGCTGGTTGGTTTCTGAAAAAAATTGCAATAAACGCAAGGAAGCCGGTCCTTGTAGCCTTCACTCTGGTAGAAGAGAAGCATGCTCAATTAAGAGTGTCTTAAGGGAGGCCCCAGCTGTCCATTCTCATCTCAGGCTGGGGTGAGGCTTTGAAACCAGCACCATATGCTAAAGCACTGGAAGTCATTGGCTGTTACAAGCAGGCACCCATCGCTCCAGCTGCTGCTTTCAGTGGGGCTAAGGCGGTGCTTTTGGCAGACGTGCGGGGTGGGGGGAGGGCTCAGTGCCCATTGAAGGTGCAGAAGAGGCAGAAGCACTGTTTTTTTTTCCCCCCTGTGGGGCTAATTAACATACAGAGAGCTAAACACTCTGTAGATGCAGGGAGTCACAGTTCTGTGTCTAATTATAAGTACTGATTTCACTGTGAAGAGCCTGAAGAGGTAGCATCCAGCTGCTGAAACTGGCAAGAAGGCAAAGCAGTTCCTGTGAACAGGATTGTTCTTGATGACAGAAAAGAGCTGGGCATGGCCATGGGATGGCAGAGCAGCAAGCAGCCTTGTTTGCTGTCGTTTCCCTCTACCACTGACCCATGACTTAGGAAAGAACCTCAGGGCAGTTGCACTAAAAAAGCATTTCACCATTTTATACAGCAAGTTACTTTCTAACTCAAAAATCGGTGCAGTAAGAAAGAGATGAAAGATCATAATCCTATGATTATGCATGATCAGAGAAGTGCTGCAGTGGCATTTTGACCCTATCCTTACTCCCCTTGAAAGAATGAGCCAGGCCCTGAATTTATCGACTGCTTGAAGCAAGCTAGGGCGAAGGGCACCTTCAGCTAGCCTGCGTCTCACTAGTTGCACTGTGTAATCCAAAGCGACACAAGCTAATGGCCTGCTAGTTGAAGGGAAAAAAAGGAGATGTGTTCAGTCAAAATAATTATGGTGCCCCCCAGATAAGTGTCTGGGTTGAAAATATTTAATCAATTTAAATAAAACTTGAACAGCTATCAACAAATCAGAGCCTGATATTGCCTTCACCAGTGTCAGGGCTACAATCGGTTTCCTTCCTGGTTATGGTGCTGAAGGTGCAGGTCTCACCATGACAGTGCTCAGATACTGAAGAGAAACCGTCCACAAAGGAGGCAGACGAAGAGCCTCACAAAGTCTTTGGTACAGAAAAGCAGCAACCAGCTGTTCTTCAGAAGCAGTAGCTCACAGAGTTGACCTACAAACCAGTTCTCTGGTCTCCATCACGAAGTGTCTGATTTCCCTCGATGGAACTAAGAACAGAAGAAACCTGACAGTTTGTTCCTGGCCCTAGATTAAAGGGCTTGGTTTGAGGGTTTGGACAAGTACAAATGAACACACGGGAAACAATTTCCATAGCAGTACATAAGATACAAGTTCTGACCTTTCTTAACTCTGCAAATGCTGATCCAAAGGCAGGTTTAACCTGGGTTCTCTCCTTGATCCACTGTGGCAGCTTATTAAAGATGGCAGGGCGTGCATACCTGTGATCCAGGAGTAGGATGCTTGCAAAGTCCCTCTGGTGGCGAATGGCTCTCCCTGTACAGTGTGCAAACACATGAAACTGGCTAACTTAAGTTTTTGTTCTCAGGCAAGTAACATTTATGTTCTCATCATCTATATGTAGAGTGATTGGGTAAGGCCGCCTTTTTTTTCCCCACCCTCCTACTCCAATGCAATTGCATTTTGTACCCCCCCCCCCACCCATGCCAGCCAGCCTAAGGGAGGATGATTACCTATTGACTGGTTTACTGCTTTCATGCAGAGGTTTTCAATCAGCACTCTGCTAGGTGCCTGGCCAGCAGCTCTTGGCTAGAAGAGAAAAAACACTGAAAATGAGGCAGATGTAAATCAAACTAGGAAGTCCTCTTTCTTTAGTGAAGAACTCGGGCAAATAACTTTTATCCTTGCAGGATGAGCAGATGCCTAAGCAGACCCAAAGCAGAGGGTAAGAAGGAACAGAAGAGAGGCTGCAGTTAGGAAACTTATTGTGAGTCATTCACAACGAGGCAGCCCAAGGCCTTGAAAGCAGACCACTTGTCCCCAGCTGCCCTGACTCTTATAGCTGCACAGGAATAGCATCGCTGGTAGGCCAATGGGTGAGGAAAAGTGAGCCGAGAGGAGATGCGATCCTAGCATGGAGCCTCCACCACCCTGCCGCCTCCTCTGGGCTGAAGGGCTTTTGTTCCCCTTGGAGCTCAGAGTTCCCAGGAACGCCCTGTGCTGTTTCTTGTGTTCAGGGCCAGCCGTGAACATGCAGCGTAAGAAGGCTGTGCTTTTGGTACCACATCGTGAAAGAACCAGGCCCCACCAACCATGGGCAAGCTCTGTCAAAAGAATCCCTGAAGGCAGCCCTGGGACTCTTGTGCCAGGAGGGCAGTTACTAGCAAAAAGCAAAAGTGAAAGAAACGGAGGCCTAAGCCTCCCTGTTACCATTGTTTTGTCAAGCCAAGTCATTTTTTCCTGGAGCTCTGGAGATTTAATGTTGGGGTAAGGCATGCCCACCATAATCACACACCTGCAAGGGGCAAGGGAAGAATGCATTATTATTAACGTCTCATGCTAGAGCGCTTTGCCAATAGACAGATAAATTAGAGAGGTCACTGCACCCCTGAAAGACAGCCAGCCTTGAAAACCAAAGGCAGCAATAAAGCACAGCAGTTTGACACGCACATACTGAACTGAAAGCTGCAGAGGGATTCAGGGTGCCAGAACAAGGAATTATCTAGCACAGCAAGCCTAACTGCATTACCCTCATGAAAAGGACGCTGGACAAGTCACTAATCAGGAGTTTTACACCTAGCACCTAGCAGACTTGGTCCCATTAGTTTAAGCATCAGCCAAAGTCATGTGCTCCCTAGCATTTTCTATCTATGCGAGTACTGACTCATCCATCCTGCTCAGAATCACAGCACCACAAGCTGAGTGCCCACCTTAAAAAGAGCAGCTATTTTACCTTCCCAGGTCATCAGAGAAGTTGATCCCTTCACTCATTTTCCCTCCAACTACCGAAAACAGCAGGGCTCCTGTCATCTGGCCTCCCACATGGCTGCAGCGCTGCAAGAGAGGAACCAACACATTAAACCAGAGTTGGGAAAACTTCGGTGTTTCAGAAACAGAGGCACACCTGGGTGAGAGCCCGCTTTCCTTGTTAAAAGCTTGTTTCTTTGTTAAAAGCTACAATGCCCTTTTCAGCAACACTTCTACACAGCTGGGATGCTTCACTCCCAGCAGACTGCCAGCTCTGCTTACCTTTATGCACTTGGCATATTCCACGAGCACCTGTTCCACCTGGTTGGCTTTCTTAGGCTCCTGAAAGATCTGTCAAAGGCACAATGTGTTAGTTGCAGCAACAGGAAGCAAACAGAGTGAAGAAAACAAATTATTTTAATCCCATGCTATTGAACACTACATGCTATTAAACACTGCATGGTAGTAAGATGGGGCAAGGGCACATTGCCTGAAGAAACAACTTAACCAGCACCTTTCCCCTCCAGCCTGGAAAAGCACTACATGTTCACTGTAACACCTTTCCACTGGGCTCTGAAGGGAACAGCAGCAAACATTCCCATTCATCTTAGGCAGACTTGTCCAATTCTGTAAGAAGTTAAAAATCATCTGAGTGCTGGAAGGCAGGAAAGCGTGATCTACCTCCTCCATCTATGAATCAAGATATGGGGGGATGACGAGACCCTCTGGCTGCAGGATCTTGGAGGATAGTGAGACAATCAAGCAGTTCAAATCACCAACTAATTACAAGTAATAATCCCCCTTGCCTAGTGAATCAATTATTAGCTTTCTATATTAAAAAAATAAAATACATTGAGTAATATTTCCTAGTACTGAATTTTCACATTACTGAAAACCCTGCAATTAATTGAGCTGCTTTTTGATAGGTGCTGCATCTTGACCTAAATCACAATTTTTTTTTTTCTAGTAAACAAAAAGTGCAACATCTGTCTTACTTATGACAATAAAGAACCCAAGAGACGTGTTTCCTTTTGGTTAGCAAGAAGCACTATGAGTTTTTACCAGCCAGAATCAATCTTTCAGAAAAAAATAACTGGTAAGTACAAATGTAAGCAAGGCTATTTAACTTATTAAACAGTAGCTATTGAAGCCTCTGGTTTAAATGAATCCTCCCTGTGTAATTTATATATAAATTTCAGTGTGATCTCACCACAGCCACCTCAGGAAAGACTTTAACCTCCCTCTTCTATTATATGATCTTGTGTGTAGGCAGCTGAAAGTCCCACTTGCTGCACTTCTACCAATGGCTTTGCTAACACATATCCAATTTTCTGGAGACTGCAAAGGCCAAACAAGAACAAATCAGTAATGAAAAGTATAGCAAGTAGCATGGATGTGGCACAAGCCCTTGGGAGATGTTAGCCAGACCATTACGACCCTGACGGAACGTACCTGAAAAGCACTATGAACGTTAGTTGTACAAATACACAGAAAGGCTGAACTGTGGTGCTTCCACCAAGAAAACCAACAGGCAGATCCATGTGCCAGAATGCCAGCACCAAGGCTGTGAAATATCTGGGACTCTGCTTTCCAAAGCCACGTGGTAAGTTATTTAGCTTCTGGTAAACAGAAGTCACAGCTATAGTATCTGTAATTCTTTTTTTCTGGCACATGATCCAAGATCTGCCCAAGACAACCAGGCTGCAAAAACCTCAATATCCAACCTTCAAATACTTGTGACAGTCATTAGAAAGGTTTCATATGTGCAGGGATCTCCCCATTTAATGTTTCCCAACATACACAGGAGTCACTGCTGCCACCTTGCCGAAGAGGCAGAAGGGTCAAACACCTCAGTCAAGGTCATACAGGCAGCCTGTGGCACAGACCACAGGCAAGATCAGAGTGCTCGTCTTTCAGTTCTCAGCTCTGCACTTTCACTGGAAAAAGCCATCTGTCCTATGAACTGCAGGTTAGTACAATCCTGTCTAGCCCTTAGTTGTGCTATTCTGTGTTCAAGGGATACACAGCTGAGCCTGGGAAAATTCCTTATAAGAGCCCAACCTGAACACTCCAGCCTCACAGCCCCAGCCACAGGGGAACAAACCTGCAAGCTGTGGAAAGGGAGGGTTGTCTCCCTCCACGGCCTCTACACAGTCTGTGCACTTACAGAACCTGTAGCAGCATTTAATCTAATTTAGATCCCAGCTCAGTGGTCAGCTGCCCGGGAAGTATCATTTATTCATTACTGGAGGGATTGGCTAGATAAACATCCGCTCTGCTCTGCTGTGCAGAGTATGAGAACAACTCAGCGAGAGAGGCCTGTAATGCATAGATAATTGTTTGACTTTTGAAACCTCCATTTAAAGTACCAACTGCCCATGGCTGCACAATTACCTTCTTTTTAGTTGCCAGGCGGGTGAGCAGCCCCGTCTTTTCCCAGTGCGCATACACCTGCTTCTCATACTCATAGGAAGGGAAGAAGCACACCACACCCCCTGGGACCACGTTGCACACGTTGCAAAGGATTCGGCCCGTCTCATCCATCTGCAAGAGAGACGAGCACACTGCAGCTGACAGGAGCTCCACCTAATGCTGCTTCAATTCTGAGGACAGTGTCAGGAACACCTCTTCCCTAAGTCATGCCTTGGGGGAAGAAAGGATGTGGGAGACGTGCATGGTCTAAGAGGGCTCTCTAGGGGAGCTGGGAATCACCAAAAAGCCATTCACTGCTTGACCTCTCCTAAGCCACAGTCTCCATGACCATTGTGAAGCAGTGGTCGCTCAGGGAAGGAATGATTACATCTGTTGCCTAACGGATGGGAGTTGTCACACTAGAACAGATGTGCTAGTTTGCTCTCAACATCTGGTGGAGATAGAGGCAGAGCAGACCTAGTGTCCAGTGTTAGATCCTTACTGGCCCACCTCAGGAAGAACAGAGCAATGAAGAAAAGTGTGCAGAAACATCTGCCACCTGTCTCGTCTGGGTGGGCTGCACTCCGCAGGGCTGCCATGCTGCACAGTCATTGAGCTCCCTTCAAACCATGAAGCAGTCAGGGATCTCTTTCTGATAGCCGGCACACACAGGCTGCAAGATCTCAGTACAGGCAAACAGGAGATGCTAGTCTCCCTAGTCTGCAATAGCAACCTCCGAGCAGGCAGCTCAAAATCCCTTTTGCTGCTCTTCTTTCCCAATCACTTGGCAACATGCCTGCCCCAACTCCCACAGATTGCCTCTCCCATGGCTTTTGATCAGCGCACCTTTCAGATACAGAACATGGAAGTGTCCTATGAAACATCAGCAAGTGAAACAAAGAAGAGATACCAAGGAAGAGAACAAAGGGAAGCCTTACCATTTGGGGCAGGTCTCTCGTCTGGTAGGTGAACTCTAGCTGCTGGTTGGACGGACCAGTGCAGAGGATTATGGGTAAAATGTTTTCTGGAGGAATCACGTGACCTGGAGGCAAAAATGAGGAGTGGGAGTCAGCATCACTGCTACGTGCACAAACCCAGCTAGCTGAACAGCTTCATCTGTGCGCAGTGACTCAAGCACGTTTGCCAAGCTAAGCCAGAGTGCACAAGCCCCTCAGCACTCAGCTGCTCATAACTTATTTTCTGAGCCCCTTGCAAGAAAGCAAGGCACACTGCCTGCCGATACTGGCTGAGATCACTGCGGAAGCTTAGATTGGAAGGGAACTAGCACCCCTTTGCTGCCGTGATTTCTAGGAAAGATGCCATGTTGCTGAGAGACTGCTGACAAAACGGCACCAAACATCCACAGCAACACTCAGTCCCCACACAGCAAGATTATGACCCCCTCCTTCCCCCACCCCAGCACACTCACCACAAGAGAACTCCACAATTCGTGCAGGGTCCACCCCAGCACAGGACAGCAACTGCTCTCGGAAGTCAGCCACCTATCAACCACAAGCCGAGATGAGTTAGAGCAGCAGTGGTGGAAAGGTGGTCAGCTCAGTACAGTGGGCTGGTGGCACCAACGGAAGCAGAGCAGATGGGCTCTCTGCCTCACAATGAGAAAAAACGTCAAGGTGATAGGCATGCAGTCCAGGGGTAGGTGGCGTGCTGGAGACCAGGGCACACAGGAGAAAGAGGTGTGGAAATCCTGCAAGGTCAGCCGTGGCCTGAAGCTGCTGCCAAGCACAGGGCTTGTCTACCTTGGTGGTCCCACGGCTGGCACAACTGTCCAGCCCTGAGCTCCAGCCCGGCGGCAATGTGGAGCAGTGGGTGGCCGTGCCTCAGCACCCACACTGGGTGTGGAGTAGACACATCCCCCTGCCGCCCACCTCCGTGGTGCTGCCCAGGCAGAAGCACAGCTCAGCCAGCAACATGGTCTGCTCTTGGGGGAGCAGGGACCCCCTGCACCACAGCATTGCTCCCTGCTGCTGAGGTAAGGCCAAATGCCTGGCACGGACCTTCAAGCTGGTCCAAGCAGAAGAGGCAGCGTGAATGCAGGAAGAGGTTGATTTTTTAGAGCCCTTGAGCCTTGCTGTGGTCCTGCTGCGTGGGGCAGGTCTCCTGCCTAGAATCCATCCTCTCTTGGCCCATCACACTCCAATTTCAGACCTTCCTAGGCCCAAAAACCCATAACCAGGTCGTCTAAATACTGTACAGAGCACATCTTGGATTGCAATTACATTCTCTCTCCTGGGCTGCAGTCTGAAAGGTTCAAAGTGGGAACAGTGGTCTTCCGAAAAAAAGAACGCCACTACTGCACTCAGGTCCTGCACTTTGCACTACTGTCCTTCCCTCACTTGTCTCTACAAGAGCAAAGAGGAGATTCAGGGCGTTCCTCTCCAGAAACAAGAACGGCTGAACTGCATAAATGTAACTAACTGGAATATCTGACACACCCCTACAGCATCTACATAACAGGAACACACTCTCTCTTAGGCCCTTTATTCAAAAGCAATGGGCTGTAAATTGAAGAGAGAGATCCTAGCACCATGGCAACTCCGGAGTCTTGATTCTTCTGAAAGATTCCCTACGGCATGGTCCCTGTGGGATCCCTATCCCTTTAAAAGGTCAGTGCCAGTCCCAACCTGTGAGCTCAAGAAACTGCTTCAGCCTGTACCATAGCCTTGAGGACCAGCAGGCTGACCACAAGGCTGCCCTTGTATCTACAGCTTTTGCACAAATAGGCAGGGTGACACCTCATACAGGGAAACCACACCAAGAAGATAAGAGGGTAGATAAGAGAGGTCTTTTCCCCATGCATGCCATAGGAACTGGGTGGAAAAGCATGTCCCAGCAGGGGCCAACCCGCTGTCTTTCTACGCTTGCTTGCAGTGACAGAGACCTCCTAAGAGCTTAAGAGTAACATCCGTAATCCCTCACCGGCTGCATGGTGCCCCCAGCAATGATCACAGCTCGGCACTCTTTCACCACCTTGGCAAAGTGTACAGCTGGATTCAGCAAGAGGAATTTGAGGCTGCTCTGACCAACAGTGCCTGGGAAAAGGAGAGAGAAAGTATCAGGAGCCAACTGAGACACTCAGTCTGGGACACGAGGGATATGAGAGGTTCCCCTCCTGCCTCCTTGGGCACTCAGGCAGATCCATGCCTCTCAAAACCAGGACTTGCTGTTCAAACACTGCCAGGGGTGATGGTAGGCAATACTGACCTGGAAGCTTTTTTAGGAAGCTATTATTTAGCTTCCTAACCTTCCTGGAGCTGTAGAGGTGCAGTATAAGTTGCAAGACAAAAATCCACACCCAAAGTGGGAGAAGATCTCTGCAACTTTTGATTCCTAGCCCCAATGCCCTTGTAAAGGCTTCCTTTGGGTTCACGAGACTCCTCACACAGGCTGAGCCTGCCAGCTGGAACCACAGACCTGCTGAGTATATTGGCAGGGCTGCAGACCCTCACAGAATCAGGATCACCTGCCTCACCATCAGCGAAGTGCTCTGCTCGTGAGTCTTGTCACCTCAGCTTTCCCATTCCAGTACCTTGCTTGTTGAGAATGACTCGGCCATCTTGGTTTGCATTCGTCAGGGCTGAGAGAAATCCTTCAATCTGCATCAGCGGAGAGGCACTTCGGAGCTGGTCACTCTCAGTCTCCACAGGAAGGCTCTGAAGAGCACCTGCGAGCCAGAAGAGAGAAGAAGTAGGCAACCTAGGCCACATTTTCAAAGGCAGGGACTAAGCACTAAATACAGACGGGCCCTCTCCAGGAACACGATACAAGATCTACGCTTGCAGGTAAGGAACAAAGTTCTGTTTCGTTGCTAATAAACAAAAGGAAAATTTGGCTTTGTAGCTGGTATCGCCATACGGGTCCCTATGGTAGTTCAGGTCCCAGAGCCAGTTGGTCACAGCACTGCAAAGCTTGAGTTTGTGCAGTGTAAACATAGAATCACATAATCATTCAGGTGGGAAAGGACCTCAGGAGATCATCTAGTCAAATACACAGTTGCTTAAGTTACCTAGTCAAACATATTTTACAAAAGTTGTGTAGGGCAGCTTCTGCAGTCTCTCACACTTTTCAGATCTGCCTTCCCACTTTCCACATCCTTACTTTGTCCACAGACACACAAGTGGAAGCTGTCAGAACTCACCCTCTTTATCAGATCCTTGCTGGAGGCTCAGAAGAAAGTTCTGCAAACCAGTCAACTTCTGGTTCTCCTTGCTGGTCTTCACAACTGTGGGGGCTCCATATCGCTCCACAAACCCAAAAAGCTGCCAAGCCAAAGTCAGAAACACTAAGACTACCAAGCAGCAGGAGTTGGACAGAATAAAAATAAGTTTGCTAGCCTGCCACAAATTAAGTTCCCTGACAGGTGTTCAGAAACCATCCAAATCAGAGTCTGTGAGCACTGCCCAGGCCTCCCCGCTTTACTTTTCTCCCCACGCTGAATGAAAACCAAAACAAGTCTCTGATGCTTGTTCCTCCAATGCCATGCAGTCTACTGGGCTGGCAAGTTTGAGGCCAAGCAGCAAAGAATCATCACTCACTGCAACACTAACATGCCATGTGCTGCTCTGCACATAAGCGAAAGGTAACATACAGTGCTTTTTGCAGGAACCATTTTGTTTGCAAAGCAGGGTGGAGAAGACAGACTCCTACCCAAGCTGCTGCATCTTCCACTTCTAACACAACATGTGGAGCAGCGTTTGAACACTCTACTGACTACAAAGCCAAAGGAGCAGTACCTTCCTACTGATGAGGCTCTTCTCACAGTAACGCTGAACCTGTTAGATGAAGAGAGAAAAAATAATTGGCTTTCAGCATCCCTTCTCCGATCCTTGCCTCGATCTTTGACCAGCAGGGATATCCCTTGCTGTTCTTGCTGAGCTCTTGGGGACAGCTGCCAGGCTCTTTGTGAGCGTTCCTGACCAAACAACCTTTTATTACAAAGGGCACTGCTTCTGGAGTAGAAACCCTTTGTGTTAAGATACCATGTTTGGAGGTTTGAGAGGTAGGTTACTGGAGTGGTCCAGTTTCCTCACCCTCCACCTTTACAGTCTTGCTTTGCCTACAGACCGTCCCTACATTGATACATGCTTAATTGGCTGCTCCCTGCTACCCCAAGGCCATCCACTCGGCTTTAGTGCACTGTTATCTAGACAGCAGCAGGAGATCTAGACATTGGGGAAGTAGGGAGAAGCTGCCAGAATGCAAATCCTGCCATGTGGACCTAGGCTCTACTTCCCCATCTCACACAGGCTTCCTGATAACCCTGAGCAACTCACCACTTGTGCCCTAGCAGAAGACAACATTTGCACTACCTTGAAGAGGTTGATGTTGTCAATCTGGCTCTGAAACAGAAAGTCATTGATGGATTTTAGCACTGTCCCTGAAAGAGACGGGGGGGGGAAAAAAATAAGAAATTAGCTGCTGGGTCTGCAGCCCCACACCTATGCCCACACCCATGTTCCTACCTGATAGCCAAACATCCTAGGTGTTAACTCTAGTCTTACCTGTTTGGGAAACTGCCTGAGAGTTAGGATTTTGGTTCACATTACCTGTAAAATACGAAATCAACTCAAGGAAAGCTTACACTGGGTCTGTCTTAAAACTAAGCAAGAGACTAACAATTGAGCTGAAAGGTGCATTGTGCCAGCACAGAAACAGGAATCAACTATACATCTGGAAAAAGTAGTTGTACAGACAAAACATCAGCTCCTGCTCAGTTCGTTTTTCTTACCCCCACAGCTTAGCCCCACAGTGTAGGATAAGTATTCTGCTACATCCTAAGAAGTGCCACCTACATTCCTTCTGTAGTAGGAGGCAGCAGGTAGGGTGGGAGCATACAAATGCTCACACACTACATAATCATCATGCTGCAAAGATAAAGGGATGGGGACCGCAGTGCATCCCTCACCCCTCCTCAATGCAGCACCAGGGAGCTGGGAGGCGCGTAGGCTGGCAGGTGATCGGGAAGAAGGGAAAGCCTGAGGACAGCTCTGCACCCAGACCCTGACAGACAGAACAATATTAACTGCTGCCACTCACTGTGTTTTATGTCCTAGTGTTTAACACCCACCTCACATCTCATTTTTGCAGCCTCAGTCATGAAGCTGTACACAGGCTGCATTTTCTCATGAAAGTACTTAGCCAGGCGTGGGGAAGAGAAGACTGGCCGGAACAGAGGAGGAAAAAAAGTGGTGCATTGGAGAGAAGGAAAGAGAGCACCAACAGGCCCCTGCCCCAAACAGCTGCATTTTCCCTGGGGGAGGAGGAAGTTCTTTACGAAAAACAGGTTCCCCTCAAGGCATTACAGGAAAGGAGCCCTGTGAATGCCTGTGGATTTAAAAAACACAGTAAAGTAATGTTTTTTCCACAAAGGAAAGACTTCACTCAATAAAGATTCACTCTGCAGAGGCATGCCTGCCATAGCAGAGGCCTCGCCACCAGATGATCCAGGAGATTTATTCTCTGCCATTCTTATTCTGCCCTGATTACTGTCACATCTGCCATTTTCCTCACCTAGCACTCCAGCTCCCCCCCACTCAAATCACATCTGAGAACTGTACAGAAAGAGAAGCAAACTGCCTCGCTAACAACTTACACCATCATCTTCTGCTCCTCAACTAATCAAACAGAATAGGGGTTCAGGCAGACACCAGTCCACATTTCCAGGGTACAAACCAGACTGAGGAAAGAAATTACTAGTGTCCAAGCCTATATGTGAGCAACAAATCCCTTACGCCTCTGCAGAGAAGGAACTGCGACACAGTGCGCTGAGGAAACACCAACTAGCTCAGAGTCTAAATGCATCCACAGAGATGGAACATTTTCTTACCTCCCAGCACAGACACAAACTGCTGCAGCAAATACAGGATCTGTTTAATGTACATCAGGTTCTTTGCCTTTAGACGTTTCCTATGAAATAACAGTCAGGTATCAGATCCCAAAACATCTTCAGGGACTAACTCACACACAGCTTCCTAAGCTGCAGAGATAAGCATCTGAACTCCCTTCATTTTAGGGAGACAGGAACCAAGAATGACTTCTCCTAGGTTCACTCTCCAAATTTGTGACAGGGCACAGACCCCTGAATATCCTGCCAAAAGTCAAGCCAGAGCATTCACCCTTGCAGCCCAGGCGCTTCACTGTTCCCACCATCACCTCCCTCCTTACATACTAATTACAGTTTGTTTATTTTAACAGTAGTGATGCGCCAAGTCCATGTTGCAATAATGCTGCACAAATTCAAAGGTATTAGCAGTGAGCACAATAATCAGTTGCTGCAGGGATGACAAGATGCAAGATCTGGCCAGAGCTAAGAATCACATACAGCTTCCTCCTCCTCCTCCTCCGAGCTTACTACCTCTGCCATAATGGCAGTGAGCACACGAAAGGCTAAGGACCACGAGACGCATGAAAGACTGGAGCTTTTGAAACTGGGTATGACAAAGTAGGAGTGATTAGAAGGAAATATTGGGAAAGAAACTGAGAGGATATGGGAAAGCTAGAATCTCCAGGGTACTGCCTCTTTTCACTGCTTAATACCAGCCCCTGGAGTCCAGATTAAGATGAGTTCTAGACAGAGATAATGAAGCCAGTAGGTCCCCATCTGCAAGAGCATTAATGCAAATAACCTTCTACTGGGGAAAAAGCAAGAAAGGCCCTGCAGATATGAGATGTAAGCTGCGGCACCCACGCTGCCTGCCACTGTTCTTGTGCTATTTTCATCTGACATCCTCACCTGTATCGTTCCATGTACTGCAGCAGCTGGGAGTGGGCACAGCACAACTACAAGGACAAAGTAAGGACCTGGCATTACAGAGGAGTCAAAAAAGGGTGCTCTGCCAGATGTAGTGCTCAGTCATGGTTAACAGACCAGAACATGACTCACCTGAGCGCCGCTGACCTCTGCGCTGTGGATACAAGTGATGGTGTCTATGAGGTTGTGGGCCTCGTCAATGATTACAACCTGGTCCTTCAGACTGACTCCAGCAGCGCTCCTGGTGGCCTCATGCAAGAGCATCTGATAGGGCAGCACCACCAGCTGCGGGAGAAGTTCACAGTACTCTGACTCCCACTCTCATCCTTACAAACATAGAGCACTCACCAACTGCTCATAAAAGGCCCATAGTAGATGGCCCTGCAGAAGTCAGTCAAGTTATCTGCTCTTATTCTAGGAGGGAAAGGGAGGAGCAGAAACAGGGGCTTGTGTTTGTAGAGAGACACTGGGAGTTGATCTGAATGCAAATGACTGTACTACAACTACACACGGACAGGGATCCTGTTCAACCCTCAAATAATAATGGTAAGAAAAGTCCAGCACCACAAGAGCAGGTTACATTTCTAATCTCCTTTGAAGCACCGAAAGGATGTTTTCTGACAGAGAACCGAGGGAGTAAGAAGAATAGCAGTAAGTGCTAAGATTATACCCATGCGCCAGTACTGCTTCACAATTATCTGAGCCATTCAGGTACTTCAGAACGCTTGACTCACTACTGAAAGAGACTTAGAGCTTCCCTATTAGCTCCAAATGAGTACTTCTTGTCTTCCTGTGCTCTCTCAGCAAAACTAGAGCTGGCAAACATTCAGACTGCTTACAAACACCCAGAACACTGGGTAACAGTACTGGAGGGAGCAGGTAATCGGTTTATTCTTGGGAGGCCTTGGCACTAATCCCCCTAAACAGCATGTACACCTTACCTGAGCAGCAGGAATGGCATATCGACTCCCATAGTACGGGCAAGCTTTCGTCTCCTTTCCCAAAGCCACCAACTGCTCAATGTCTTTCACTTCCACTAGGACTTCATCACGGAGAAACTGCATTTGCTCATAGGCGTAAAATGGGCATATGGTACGACTGACACGTCTCTTCTTCCCCTCCGTCTCCTCTCCATCATTTTTCTTTTCTGATAGCAGAAATCAGAAGAAAGCCATGAGCAACATATATACAACAACCTAAAACAGCTACTTTGAATCCTTACAGCTGAACCTCATGGATTTCAAAGCAGGCTTTTCCACATGTATTTTTTACCTATCGTCTATTTAAAGAGCATCCAGCAGCAATATTCCCATCCCTGCAGTGGTCGCTGCTCCTGCCAGTTAGATTTAGCCATGTGACACTTTCCTATATTTCTAGTACTAAGTTGCAGCAACCACTTCCACTGCAGAAGTCCTGACTGACATAAGACTCTCCAAAAATATACAAGTCTCAGTCAATCTCCTCTAGCCTGGACGGACAAGAAAAGTAAAAGCTCTAATGGCCTCTAGCTCTGCTTCTCCAACCTATCATTTTCAAGCTCCTGCCACTCTTTTGCTGAAACGGATTGGCAGCAAGCACTGTCTCCAGACTCTCACTCATACCAGCTTTATCAGTGATTGCTTTCCCAGGCTAAAAGTGCTCATACCATGTTTGTTCTTCTGCATCTCCATACAGCGGTCATTGATGAGTTGGAGAGCCCCCAAGCGGCGCACCTCCTCATTCACACACAGGTTCTTAGACATGCCAAGAGAGGAAGCAGTAGGTGGTTATTTAAAAGAGAGAGCCCTCTGTGCTCCCTTTGCTGTAAAATAAAAGATTTCTCTAAAGGAGTCTAAGGCTAGACTTCAAAATGGAAAAGTCTATGGGTCAGACATTGTATACTAGCTGCTATGAATATGCTCCAATCCCATCAAAAAAATAACAAAGAGGAAAAATTAGAAAAGGTGCCCTGAGATGGCTCACTGCCACCCAACAGCTTCTAACAAATGCACATAGAAGCAATACTAAGAGAAGGAACAAAGCACCTTCCCAGAGAATCAGAAATCTGTAATCTTCCACATTAGAGGGAAGACAGACTCTTGAATTTATGTCAAAGGATAAATGGCAAAAACACAGCGCTGGGTGATGTGAGTGCACATCACCCAGATCTGTGTCATTACTCACTACCGCTTTAGTTTTCAATGGAGATTCAGTCAATCCCTGAGATGCCTTGTGAGTTGTTACACCCACACACCTCCTAGCAAACACTTTCATACCAGGTTAAGGTGCACTCTGGTTCCCCTGTGAACATACCACATACCTGCCTGGATCCCAAGGAGACCAGTCGTGTGTCTTTGCCAAAAGGACTTTTCTGCACCTCATGCACAAACTGAGACAGCTGCGAGTGGGTGCGGCTACAGTAGTAAATCTACAGTGAGGAAAAACGAAGGGAAGACGAGAAGAACGTGGAAGCCAAATCCCCTGCCTACAGCTAGTCCTGCAAGGAGGCAGGCAAGCACTACAACCAGGTTACCTTCCTCAAGCCTTCACAAATACAAGGGAAGACCTATGTCCGAGTGTCACCTTACAACTGCTGAGACCCACAGCCCTATCCTTCCTGTTAAATCCTATGCATCTGGCCTTTGTTTCAGCTGAATTTCCCAGAGTCCCTATGACAACAGTGAGTCACCATTGGAGAATAATAAAAATAATAATAATAATATAATTAAAATAATAAAAATAAAAATAAATTCTAGCATTATGCTTTCACAGCGAGTTACAGCAAAATTTCGGCAGCGTTAGCCGAGCGAGCTGCTTGGGCAGCCAGTGTAGTTCAAAAGGAGATAATGGCAGCAGTACTGGTTGCTATTATCAACAAACTTGACAATTATTGGTTAGTTTTAGTTAGTTTCTAAATCCCTCTGTACTGTATTACTCCGGGAAGGGTGCAAGGAAGCCATGATTCTACTCACACATACACTGATACACTGTTCTGTGTGCCACCATCTGCCCTCCTCATCTCACCTTAGTAACATGCTCTTCTTCCACATCATCATCTTCCTCCAGCCTAGGAAAAGAAAGAAAAGCCCAAAGAGTTTCCTTTCATCAGGTCACTGAGAGCTGGTATCGAGTGATGCTCTACCACAAGATAGCAATCTCAAAAGAGATGGCTGTATCGTCTCAAGAACAACCTGAGATCTTAACACATGAGCTAAAAGTAAAATTGAGTTTATAAGAATAGTGCAAGTATGCATGATCAAGTCAAGCCTTGTTCTTTAAAAATACAAATGTCTGTAGGACTGTGTTCAGGAACTTCAAGATACTTTTTTTTTTTTTTTTTTAATTTGGTGCTCCTGAGCCCCCAGCATGAGCTAATCAGTGTTATACTGCTCTTTGGTGTTTGTTTATTTATTTATTAGCTTTTCCCTTAGAGACAATATACCACCCTCAAGCTATTGCATAAAGCCAAGCTTCGGGAAGATGTTTAGTTGCCATACAATTCCTCAAAGGCAACAGCAGTTTAATGTTTGATAACTACTTCATTTATATGCAGTATAAGTGTTTCACAATTTAAGGCAACAGGATCCATCTAGATAATGTTACTAATTAGGAAATTTGTATTTTAAATGTATTTGACTTTTCCTGCTAAAATATGGCTTCTGGATTTCTGCATAAAGCAAAAGGAACAAAATCATATACAAGAGAGAAACACATGCACATGGTTTTCATGCTGAAGCTCAGTTTTTAGAAATGTGAACATCTCTCCCTTTAGAATACCAAAACGTGTCAATGCTAATCTGCAGGAGCTTCCCTGGATGCCCTGAGGAGCATTTTGTTTTTCTAATGTATGAAATTTGATCTCAAGTTATTTACCCAGCAGCCAGAGGGCTTCTTTGTGGACCCAAGCCTTGGTGAAGGGAGGACATTGCCATGCATTTTAAGAAAGATGCACTTTCTCAGAAGACACTACAGGTCACTGTGCTGTCAACATAAGGCAGATCCAGCCAAACACACACCTTTGGAACTCACCCGTTTGCGTGCACTACAACAAAAATCTACCTTCCCTAGCTCAAACAGAGAAGAAACTCCAGATTTGCACAATACAGAGCCAACTTCAGATCCAGGAGGATAAATACTCAGTAAAAGAATCCCAGAGAGACATCTAAGAAAGTAATCACACCTGGAAACCCTACAATTAAGGGAAGCCAAGCACAATACAGAAAGCATTGCACTGGTGTGGAACGCCCTCAAGTCCCTGTCCTTACCCAGGTACTACTTTCTTCTCCTCATCACTTTCATATTCAGCAAGAATCAGCTCCTCCTCGTTGTGATCCAGCTGCTCTAGAACATCTGCTCCTCCCCCGTCCGAAAGAACCTCCTTGCTGAGCCGAAGAAGGCGCTTTGTCTCATCCTCCTCAGATCTCTGAAAGGAGCACACAATCACATTATTTCTCATTCAGAATAAGAGGTAGCACTGACATCACTTTATGCCATGGACAGGTCAGAAGACAGCACAGTCCCTCATCCAGAACACAGGGAACGGCCTGATGGGCAAAACCCCAGCAGGACAAACAAATGCATCAAGCTGTTCAACCGCACAGGAGGCAGCTAATATCAATAGCCAAAGTTTGCCCACATAGAAATACATGAAAGGGAAAGAAAAAAAAAACAAGGACTTTTGTGCAAAGGGCCCACCAAATTCCTAACTCCTGAAATGATAACACACACATAATCCAGCACTCGGTTCCTTGAAGAGGCCAACAAAAGATGACTGACTGGGGAAAACAGTATGTAAAAAAAAAAAAAAAAACAACGAAGAAAACCGATAAGGACATAATGAAGTAATCTGTCCACGGCGAAGGTTAGCATAAACTCAGTAACTGTTTTAAACTGAGAAGCACAAGATTTCTCTTGCTGGTTCTTTTCCTAACACTATGGTTCTTACTCTAACACAGATCTACCCCTCTACAAAAATTCTATGAAAATACTAAAGAATAGTTTTGATGGTTAACTGTGTTCTGTTACAGAAGAGGGGGTTTTCAGTCTGAAAGCAGTACCTTCCAACTTCAATAAGCATTCCTTCCTTTAGCATGTCATTATGAAGAAAGGCAGTTAGCAAGCACTATACAGCAGATGAATCATTTGTTTTTTCAAATCTCTACACTATTTTCTCTCATCTGCTTTCTCCCCTTTTATCGTGCGTCTCATTTTCATGCTTCTCATTCTCTTTTTAGCGACATAAGTTCTTTGTTCCATTTATTTTTTATTTGCCATTTACCTCTGAACTTTTGCCATTTCTGTTATCCGCTTTTGACAAGAGTTGACCAAAACTGAACACAGTACTTCAAATGGAGCATACTAGATACTAATAGTCTGACAGCCTAATAAGTCTGCCTGCCTGGGCACTTGAAGTGTGTTTTTCTGGAAAGTTTGACTCATATTACCAAAAAGCTCTTAGAGTATTGTGACCAGTTAACTCATCTAAATGGCAGAAAAATATACACCAACTGAATATGCAGAAAAGAGCATTTTCTGAACAATACAATCACATTCTCCATGAAAGTAAACAAATACAATTGTTCACTAGTGGTGAGCAAAGCACAACTAAAGCCTGATCCGACTTTTTTTGGTCCCATGATCTTAAATTGAACCCAGCTCTACAGATTTTATTTTGGATGTACACAATCAGTGTTCACACATGCTCATGAGAGCTTTTGAACAGCTAGCTTTCAAAGAAACTAAGTATCAAAGCTTTTGAAAGAAAAGCAAAGGGATGGAAGGCTATCAGAATGCATCCCCTCTCCATGTGAATACACAAGTGCAGTCGCAGGAAATTCTCTACACCCAAATTGTTTTTCGCATTTGTACTTTAAAAAAAGAATCCAACCAGAAATTTGGGATGGCCAGTTCAGCAGTCTAATGCAAAGAGCCTCCCAAGCATATGGGGAGCTCATCCGATTCCACTTAGAAAATTCAGAGTCAAGTTGTGCATGCAAGAATGAAAAGACGTGATATAACCAATAGAGAAACTTCTAAGCTTTGTAAGACAACTCACTTTTCTCTTTGCTGCATATTTTAACTGCACATTATGGCGAATTTTCTCAAGTCGATCTTCTCGATTTTTCCTCCTGATCTGCTCTTCCTAAAATAAAGGGAAAGTGAAGGAAGGATGAAAGGGGTTGAGCTGTAAAACTCAGGTATAATTACCTTCTAGTACCCCGGAGATACAAAAAAAATGCATCTGAATCAAAATTGTCAGTATGCAGTCCCTTTCTCCTTGAGTGCATTCCTACTCTACATTCCTAAGTTTGGAGCAAGTAGTTTCCTATCTTATGCCATCCGCACAGCAATGCTTCATCCTTCTTATCTGGAACAAAGTGCTTTGAAATAGGACCACGACCACCGAAGACTGCATCACTTGTTTCTCCAATTACCACCCATGGTACCACCCATTCTGATCCTCACACCTTGCTACTTTCCCCTTCCTCTACAAAGGAGCATTTCTCAACCTTTAGTCTGTCCACCATTTCCCGTTCTTCTTTCTTCTGCACAAACGCAGTGATCCAGTCTGGTTCCCTGGCTGAGCTTTTCCTATCTGGATGCCCGGGGTCATCCGAAGTCCCCTTCTGAAGGGACTCATCTGAAGTCAGCAGCTTCTTCTCCTCCTGTCCATTGTGCTCAAGTGCTAGAAGTCGGGCCTCCTCCTGCTTCTTTTTTTCCTCAAAGTCTCTGAGCCAGGAGAGGGCTCCACAGATAAGACTTAAAGATTTTCCCTGTCATTGAAAACAAACAAGACAAGCCACACATAGCTGAAGCATTGGTGTCACTGACAGTCAAGCAGCAATGCTGCTCCAAAGAGGAGACCCACATGTTGACAGTTCCAGCTCAGCAGGATCAAGCCACTTCCATGTGCTCAGATATAGGAAATTTCACACTTACTATTTGGCATTTCCCTTGTAATTGCCTTCTTTCTGTTTTTCCCCTTGCACCTGTCAGGGGCAGGCGGTGCACACCAATGCCAGCAGAGTCCTGCCACTAGCACCACAGAGGTGGCCAAAGTGCCTCCAGGCCGGAACCGTGGGCTCACCCTTTGTGAGGCAGCCGAGTCCCCAGGGTCCCTGGCCCCTTTTCCCAGGCACCACCGTCCCCCCAGCAGGGGTCTCCTTCCCCCTCCCACCTGACCGCCCTGCCGGGACCGGCTCCCTAAAGCCGCGCCACCCCTCCCTGGCCCCGCCGCACTGTCTCACCGTGCCCGTGGGGCTCTCGAAGATCCCGACCTGGCCGGCTTCCAGCACGCTGTACAGCGCGGCCATGAACCGCTCTTGGATGAGGTAGGGCGTGTAGGGGAACGGGAAGCGGGCCGGGCCCGGCCTCTGCGCGGCGCCGCCGCCCGCCGCCTGCGGGCACACGGGCCGCGCGTGAGCCCGGCACCGGGCGCCACCCGCCTCAGCGCCAACCGCCGCCCCCCGCCCGCCCGCCCGCCTCAGCGCCAACCGCCGCCCCCCGCGCGCGCCCGCCCGCCCGCCTCAGCGCCAACCGCCGCCCCCCGCGCGCCCACCTCCGCGCCCACCGCCGCCGGCCCGCCTTCCATCTCGCGCGCCACCGCCGCCACAAGGCCCCGCTTCGAACAGAGCGCCCGAGAAGCCCCGCCCCTCCCGCTGTGACGCCGCCGCGACGTCAGCTGCGGCGCGGAGAGCTGGCGCCTCCCCGGCGACAGGGGCGGGGCGGGGCCGCGGCGAGTGTGGGAGTCGCCGGCGCCGGTGGCGTTGGCGGCCGCTCGCGCGCGGCGCTCGTGCTCGGGGCCGCGCCCTTCCGTGGCGCGTGCGCGGTGCCAGCCGGCCGCGGCCTCCGCGAGCTGCCCCGTCCTTCCGCCGAGGAACACAGCCGTGGCAGCTGTTACCAACTTGCGCTGTTCTTTCTTGGTAGCCTTAAGTCCCCGTTCTTCAAACCTGCCTTCATTAAAAAAACCCCCCCGGTGCCGTTCCTGGCGTCTTCCTCTAGACATCTCTTCTCTTCGTTCAGCTATCACGAGTCATCACCTGGTACCGAAGCCACGAAGGGCGACTCGCTCTGCGCTGGACTTGCGCAGACCAGGCCCTGGGTCGCGGAGGCGAGGCCAGTCGGCCCCCCGCGCCGCGGCTCCCCGGGCGCGAGCTCCTCGCCCCGCCAAACACCGCGCGGGCCTGACCCCCATTTGACAGCATCGCTCCCCCTCTCTATCACACACCGGGGCAGGAAACGGGATTATGCAGAGAAAAAGAGGTTTTTATTCAGGATGGAAACACGTGCCTAGTAATAAAACATAGCAATATAAAGAAGGTTTATGTAATGTACAGTCATTAACATAGTCATAAATTTAATCACAGTAATTCCTAAACGTTACGCTGAGCTTCGTATGTTACTACTTTACAAACAATAGTAAGCTACAGAAGAGTACTCTATCATAAAAAGGACTAGAAAATTGCAATCTCTAGACTACCAATAGGAACCCGTCAGGTGTACTCAATCTGACTAGGACATCTAGGGGATGGGTTTTTTTTTTTTTTGGTTAAACAAGGTAAGGCCACATTTTTGCCTGTGTTTTACTGATGTCACAAGGTGTGGAAGGTGTTTCAAACCAGAGAAGACAAATTTTGGTAAAGCTCCCAAACGGGCAGCATTCCAACCAAAAACGGAGTTTGTAGCCATGTTTTCTGGAACAGCCACTTCCGTTCTGCGTTACTCACATATCACATCACACAGATTTTGCTTGTGGAGGTAGGAATCCATTGTCATTTGGAAAAGAGGAAGAAAAGACAAACAGACTTGAGGTCCAGCTCCAGAGCCTCAGACTCAAGGAATTGCAAGTGCCTTGTCAAACACTAGGTAAATTACTACATTCATGAAAAATAAGGTAAGAAAAAGACAGAGTTTCTAAGACTGCTACAGCATCTGACAAGCCAAAGTTTTCGGTCAGAACCAGCCTGAGCTTTTTATTTTGATCTTTTCTTCAGTTAAAAAGTTACTTTAAAAGCCTAGTTTTCCACTTCCGTTCTACCATAGATTCACAGTCCCCGAATTACCCAAAACTTGGTCCCCGTTCCTCAGGCTGTCAGTACCCTTCCTAAACCACCAGCACTTGGCTCTTACAATTAATTCACTGCTTCCAGGCCTCATAATGGTCTTTTTAACCACTGGCATTAAGCATCCAGCCCTGATATCAGAGTGACCCTGTCACCAGTTAGTCTTTCTCCATTGCGGTTCTCATCACCCGCCCTTTTTCACATGTCCTCCACACAAGAGAAGACTGCTTTTGTTTCCTATCCTGGACTACGGTAGAAGTGAGCGGGAACTGAGAGCTCTCCTACCCACTGTACATTTATGAGGTTTCTTGGCTGCATGGATTTTCAAATGCACTTTAAGTGTTGAGCTTTTCCGGAAGCTTTTCCCACACTCACTGCACTCGTAGGGCTTGGCTCCTGCGTGGATCCTCAGGTGCGCGCCGAGAGCCGAGCTGTGCCTGAAGGTTTTTCCGCATTCCTCGCATTTGTAGGGTCTCTCCCCTCGGTGGATCCTCAGGTGCACGTTGAGGGCTGAGCTCCGTCGGAAGCTGTCCCCACACTCCACGCAGATGTAGGGCCTCTCTTCTGCGTGCGCGCTCTGGTGTTTGATGAGAGTGGAGTGGTCGCTGCACCTCCGGCCGCACTCGGTGCACTGGTAAGGGTTGGGCAGCAGGCTATTGTGGAACACGGGCAAGGCCTTTCCCGCATGGATCCGACGATGAGTGGTAAGCGCTGAGCTCTGGCTAAAGCCCTTTCCACACACAGGGCATTTGTAGGGCTTCTCGCCCGTGTGCGTCCTCATGTGGGTCACCAGCGAGGAGCTCTGGCGGAAAGTCTTCCCACACTCTGTACACTCATACGGTTTCTCTCCCGTGTGGATCCTCTGATGCCGAATGATGGCTGAGCTGTCCCGGAAACGCTTCCCACACTCCTGGCACTTGTGAGGCTTCTCTCCAGTGTGGACTCTCCGGTGGATGATCAGGGAGGAGCGGTCACTGAAGCTTTTCTCACACCGGGGGCAATTGAACGGTTTCTCACCCTTGTGGCTTCTCTGATGGACGATGAGATGCGAATTCTGGCTGAAGCTTTTCCCACATTCATTGCACTGGTAGTGTCTCTCTCCTGTGTGGGTCCGCTGGTGCCTGATCACATTGGACCTCTGGCTGAAAGTCTTCTCACATTCGTTGCACTGGTAGGGCTTCTCGCCGGTGTGGATACGCTGGTGTTTGATGAGGTCCGAGTTTCGCGTGAAACTCTTCCCACACTCGGAGCAGCTGAAGGGTTTCTCTGCCAGGTGGATCCTCTGATGCTGGCTCAGGTATGAGCTCCGGCTGAAGCTCTTCCCACATTCAGGACACTCGTAGGTTTTCTCCCCCACCTGCTGCACCCAGACCGAGCCATTCTCACACACAGGTGGGCCTGGATTGTCCCCAGTGAGGATCACCTTGCTGATGTGGGCGCTGCCACTGTCCTCGCATTCCCAGACTTCTAACCCACAGGGAGTTATTGTTCCTTGTCCCTTTCTAAAAGACAGGTCCACCTCATTTTCTGACTCCAGCTCCTGCTTGCAGTCTTGTCTTTGATTGGAGTCCTGGGGGGTATCTCCTGTGAGCTTTCTGGAGGTGAGCAGATGCGGCTCTGCTTTCACAGGACTTTCCTGACGAAGCTTGCCCTTGTTTGGGTCGCTCATGGTCCTGCCACCTGCTGGAGTGAACAGAGGAACTAGCAATAAATAATCCCCTCTGCTTCTCTGAGAGAGAAATCCAAAAAAGGCAACTGCCAGAGATCTGCTGTACATCAGTCACCGATAGCCAGTGCTGTAGGAACTAGGCCCTTGGTATTCTTCTCTGGGCGGAGTGAGGGATCTGAGACCAAGGAACGTGGGAAAGGAGAGAGGAAGAAAGTGTGAAACGAGAACAGGTGGCTACTGTAGCATGGATTGCAAAGAGCTTCCTCTGTCATAAAGTGACAACTATAGGGACAAAACCTGTCATTTGCTTGTCCTCAAAACTCCCGCGCTCCTCAACAACCTCCAAGGTAACTACTTCTCTTCCCCGCTTCTCTTCCCATCACCTATGGCTGCTCTTCTTCCAGCATTCCCATGCTTAATCATGTAAGGAACCACACAATACCACAGGAACACCTACCCCTGCTAAACAGATTATTTTCCTCCTTTTCAGGCATAGACCTTTTCCTTAGTAAGAAAGCCCTAAGTATTCTGCAGCAAATTGTATCTAAATTTTGTCTATAGAACAAATAGGCGATTGAGCAGTATGATAAACTCTTTTTATTAATCAAGCATGCAAGTGAACATATGGACTGAAACATTTAGAGGCGCCTGGTTTTTATTATTTATATTGGAGAACAAACTTGGAAATGAATCTTGGAATGTAACGGATGAGGTTAGCAGGAGAGCAATGCTTACAGAGTCAGTAGTGAACCACTTAACATTGTTGTTTTACTTGTGGGAGGTCAGAATAGGAGATGAATACAGTAGGATAAGCTCCTCAGGTTTTGTTTCAGGTGATTTGTTGACTTTGGGAGACAACGTCACATTGGCTACACTGATTTCCAAAAGTGTCTTTTACAAAAATCAGGGCTGAAAAATATTTGTAATACAAACAAATGTATAGCATTGGCCCAAGGAATGAACCCTGAGGCAGCTAACCGGCCAATAAAACATTAAAAATACTGTTAGAATGAAAGGAAGAAAAAGCCATGCTTTAGTTATTTACTCCTCCTAAGTATGGTGTTAATGCTGAAAAATACATGGGATTTGATTTCATTTTGGATAGGCTCCTTTTGAAAGGGTATTAGATTCCCAAGGACTGTGTGTTTGTGTTTCATCTTTATCATACCCTGGGCTACGAATCTCTTGAAAGCAGAAAGATGAAGCTATATAATATAGGAACAGAGGAAGCAGGATGAGTACGCACCAAAGTGCGCATCAAATTTTCAGCATTCAGCTCTTTTCTTCCTTTCCCAGTCATTCTCTATCTTAGCCAAATCAATTCCTCACCTTGTGAGCAATAGCTCTACTCTCTCAGTGTTTAGCTGCTTCTGTCCACAAAGTTGTTTCCCCTCACTCCATGCAGGAGGTTAAAGTGAAGTCACGGATGACAGATCCTGATCAGAGGAAAGAAAACAAACATAATAAATACCAGCCATAGCGGCAGTGCTGTAGACTGAGATTATAAGAGAATAACTATTGAGGAAATGGAAGAAACCTAGACCAGAGGAAAATGAAGCCCAGAAACGTGACTGAAGCCAAGCCCAACCACAGCCACAGAAGTTCTGCCCTTGACCCTGACAAGGCTCAGTGACTCAATGTACTTCAGTAACCATATCTGAGATCATGACAGAGCCCCGTTCAGCACGATAGGTACTGCTCCACGAGCAGCAGCCGCCTCTTCTCCCCAGCAGGAGAGGAGCCGAGGGGCTGATCCATGGGAATAGCACCCAATCTCTGAGCCATTACAGGCAGGGCTGGCAGAGACATACCCGAGCTGATATCCGATAAATTCTGCCTAAAACCAGTTACTTCTTCAGGGTCACAGCCTGTTCTGCCATACACACCGTGGCACCACAGCTCAGATCTGCTAACCAAGGCTAGCTCACGCAGTGAACACAGAGATCACCTACACGCGCCGCAGAGAGCTACCCGTCTGTGTGCTGCCTTCTCACAAGCAGCTGGGTGTTCCTCCTGCTGCAACTCAAACAAAAAATGCCTCCTACTGAGTTCTATACAAGAAAATATGAATTCTTCAAACCATTTTCTCTCTATCACCTTCCTTCCTACTGAACTGAAAACCTGATGCAGATCTGTTCTGGAGATGGAAGGAAAATGCCACTTTCACAACTGCTCTGCTTTCTGGGTCTGTTTGGGGTCCTGTTTATTGCCTTTACCAAGAGGATTTTGCATTGTTACTCTCAGTAGCTCAACCAGGCATTCATAGGTCTGCGAGAGACAAGAGATTTTATTCTGTTCACACACTATCAACAGCAATGGTCCAAAGGTAGAAGTTCCCATCCCTGCATTCCAGAAAAATAACAATTTGACTGCCTCATTCCAGACTGAGTTTACAGGACTGGCAGCAAGCAGGAAAAAAAAAAAAAACACACACACACCTTTTTATATATGAACACTGAGATGATTTAGTTCGGATATTTTTGGGAGCTAATATGCAATCTCATTTCTCAAGAAGCTCTTTTCAGAGCAGAACTATACTGTATGGGAGTTGGCTTTGTGGGATAAAAAATTAGGTCACCTATGTAGTTTCAGCACTACATTTGTGCAGCAGTAGAAGACAGAAGCATTTTAAGATGCTGAGGACCCAATGACTTCCAAACTCCTATAAGTGTACAGCTTAGGGAAAGAAGACGCTTAAAAACTGCATCTCTGCATAGCAATTCTGCATGGCATAGTGCAATGGCACTGTGCCGTTTTAGTCATGTGGATTCCCACCATGCCACCAGGAACATGGTAATTGAATATATGCAAAATTATTAATTACAGCGTGTTCATAAGAGAAAGGAAAGTAAACTAACATTCTTTCCTTTCAAAATGAGACTCTAACTAAACAGAAGTTCTCTCTTTTTCTAATTTTCAGTCAACCCAAGCATCCTTCCTCTTTGCAATATGTTAAGTAAATGGTATCCCTCTATTTTTTGCACCACCAAGTTGCTTGCTAAAACAGAGACTGCTCAGGATTGTCTGCATGCAAGATAAAAGCCCTGTCTATACCCACTGATGCCTTACAGGAAAGCAATGTAAAACGCCCTCTTGTTGGTCATTATCATTTTGCCCACATGATTCCTATGTTCCTATTATGGGATGGTGTAATGAAATTTGTGTGAGGCTCTGAGGAGGGTATCACAATAAACATGGGTCCCTGGGCCCTTCCAAGGACAGAGGAAGGATTTCCAGATCTATGTACTGTTACTGGGGGAAAAGAAGGCCCTTGAAGGGATAGAGAACTGATATTTTGTTTGCTCTACTTCAGCCTAGAGTCACATCCTTCCTGCTCCTGCCTGCTTCTCCGCAGAACTGATGAGGGGAGGTGGTAGCCAGGGAGTCAGTAGGTATCACCCCTTGGATAGAGATTTGCAGCCCTCCTCACAGCAGGCAGAGGTTATAGTCTCAGGATACAGACCCTGGGACTTGTTGCCCAGGTAAGAGATAGGGAAGCTGAGGTCTCCTTTCACCCACAGCCCCCTTCAACTCTACAACACAATACTATTCAGCAGGTAAGCCTGATCCTACTAAACTATCCTTCTGATTTTAGAAGGACAAAAATATCCTTCTGATTCAGTCCCTATCTGTTGCCTTTCAAGGGCAGCTTTGAGCACACAGTCAACACACACAGCCCTAGTGTGACCGGCATTTAATGCTGACCGACAACTGGTGCTGTAAAAACAGCAAGAACTAGACAAGAGGGAAAGCAGATACAGAAAACTGCTTACTACATACAGACTCAGGAATATTGTGGAATACAGCAGAAAGCACATTATTTGATGTATAGTAAAGATCTGTCTGTAAATAAGATGGGAAACCTAAGACACTACTGAACAGCCACATAGGGACAACATGCCAGCCTCCAGAGCAAAGATGTGCTGATGAGGCTGAGTCCTGAAGAAACATCCTGGCTGATGAAACAACAGTCCTAGCAAGGTCAAATAAGGAACGAGAGAGGTGACCTGTTGGTGTCAGGAAGATGATGAGCCGCACCAAGCTCCTGAGATGACAGATGGAGAGAGGCCTCCCCCAAGGGACTGCCAATGAAGGACACTGCTGGCCAAGGACAGAGAAGCCACTGAGAGCACAAACATTGGTGAGGCAGAAGAAGCACAACGAAAATAAACTGCAGGGGATGTCAAACCTGGGAAAGCAGACATCCTCTATAGAAGCTGCTGCCATCAGGATTTCTCGGAGTTTGGGCCAGACTGTGTGTGACAAGCACAGCGAGAAGGAGGCAGTAATGACTTATCAGCAGACCTCACTGCTGCAGGAGGTTGATTGTGTCCACACTCAGGCTCATATACTCAGTAGCTGTTTTCTTCCCTGCTATGCCTTAATTGGGCTACCCAGGTGCATATGTTACTTTTTCTCCCCCCTTCATGTAAAGTTTCTGCCTCTTTGAAGCCTCAGTATTTGACTGGAGCGTGGGGAAGTACTGCTTTTCTTGAACATCCAGGGAGCGTTATTTAGTTCCCTAGACAGGGGGACTAAGATGATATTTTTTCAGCAAAAATGATTAACAATAAAATGCCTAAGAAAACTGAACCTGGCCCCTTCTGTCACCAGCCAGTGTTGCCAGAGGTTACACAGGAGAACGGTAGCCCTCCAAGGACCAAAGAGAGTTCATATTTGGCCCCCAGTAAAGGTTCCTTACCTTGCTTTTTAGGGAGTCAGGCCTCCAGATAAAACTGCAGGCAAGCTCCTTTCAGCACTGATAGGAAACGACTGCGAATGGTCAGACTGCAGCAGAAGCAGGCAGGGTGCCTCTTCCTTCCCATTTCCCCTTACTACAAACTCTCTTCTCATGCCAGGTCTGGCTGTACTCACATGCTCCCAGCTGTCCCTCCCTAGCATCCTCAGTCTCTGTCCCCGCATCCTGGCACTTGGCTCACTAGCAGAGCAGATCCCGACTACAGCCGGAGCGCTCTCCTGACCTCTGCAGGAAGCAACGGCTCTGCCAGCCAGCAAGGACTCAGCAGCTCCGCAGACCTCTGCCGGCTGCTGCATCTGCACAGAAGAGCCAGCGAGTCTGCAAAGTGGAAAAAGGCTGCATCTAGACCAATCCGAGCAAGGTGTTCCCGCTGGGGCACACCCTATAGTCAGGTCCCCAATGATGAATCCAGTTTTCTTACACATGCCTACCCAGATCTGCTGGACTTCATGAGCCAACTCCTGGACTCCTGAAAGTTTCTGCCAGCAAACGCTGCCCCTGCAATTGGACTGCAAAGATAACGCGAAGAGGAGCCGAGGAATCCTGGACGGGAGGGGACACCTGGTGACAAGCCCAGAGGGCTTGTGATGTCACACACAGCTCTCTGGGCCACCTTCTCCCCCCACTGCTTCTCCCCACCTTCTCCTGCCAGCTCCCTGTGGGCCCACATGGCTGCTGAAGGAAGAGACAAGAGGAGGTGAACAGGCAAAAGAAAAGCAGTGAAATCTCTAACAGCTTGGCCTTCGGGCTCTGCCAGGTACCACACGTACGGCAGCAAGGTGCCGATGTCAGCCACACAAGCTCTCCTGACTTTCTCTGGTAAGTAGCAAATGCATCCACCGCCCTCACAGCTTAGCACTAGTTGTGCAGAGCACCACCCCTCTGCCTGCAGTCCTCCAGATAGTTTAAGTTAGTTACTTCCTTACGGGTGGGTGACACACCTTTGAACTGCTCAGCAGACACAAAGCCGCTGTCTCCAATTTCCACACTTTAATGAAAGCAAAAACAACATCAAAGAGAAACGCTAGTTAAGAATATACATGAACTTAGCCCTGGCAGCAGGGCTAAGTGCTGGAAGTGGGCTACAGGTAGACCATTTGATGAGGACAACATCCTTCGTCAGCAAACTCCGAGGATGACGAACTATATAAAGAGGCCTCACAGCCCCAGGTATCATCAGTTGCCTCAAATCCTCAACTACAAAGATTTTGGATGCTTATAATTTTGCCAGTCTTTAACCATTGGTGCTGATATTTTACATACCAAAGGCATGAACCAAACCAAACTTTTCTGGACTTTTTTTTTCCCCCTCCCCTAATCAATTCAATCATTTCTAAGAGAGCAGCAACGTAAAATGTACGTTGCTCTTCTGGTTCCTGAGCTTTTGTGCTTCCACAGAGGCAGCACAAGAGGAAAGGAAAACAGAAAAGGCTGAAGTGGAAGGCCGACCCGCTAGGATAGCTGCAGAAAAGGAACAGGAAGCCTGCAGATGGGAAAAAGGTACAATAGTGTGATCAGTTCCCGGTACAGAGACAGGGCAGAATACAAGGATTAGTAGCCGGTGTTTGAAGGAGACAGCTGGCAAAATGGAGAGAGATATAGCAAGGACCAGCAGCCTGGGAGAAAACTGGCTAAAGTGAGGAGAACCACTGAATGAGAAAATGAGGAAGGCTCAGAACTGGAAGTAACTGGGCAGAGGACAATAGAATGAGAAAGGCAGAGGCTGGTTCAGCAAAGACTTGAGACAAGGACTGAGACAGCTGGACTCAGAAACCAGAAGTAAGTGCGGAGGCAGAGATTTGGATCTGAACCACAAGCTGGGAAGGGAAAAGGGGGAAGGGAGGGGAAGGACTAGCTAGATGAAGGGACAAGAGGAAGAAGGAAGAGGCTAGGTAGGAGAAGAAGGAAATTCGAGAGAGGACCTTGGTTAGAGATGAACAGAAAGTGTTAGAGCTGGGAGAAATGGCTGGAAAGGTCTACCTTATCAGGCCACCTCCTACCTAAAGACTGCAGAGGGGTCCCATACTTCCAGGTCTCATCATTCTTCTGCTTTCAGCAATGTTATATGTTACTTGGCCAAGTGTTGCATCCTCATCTAATACTGCCTCACAGAGTGCTCTGTAACCTCAGTTCATCTTTCAACAGGTAAAGTTACTTGCTTTGGTTTTCATCCTGCTGCATCTGCCGACACACAGATGTTAGTAAGACAGAGGCCATGGGGAAATTTTAAGTTCAGGAGTTTTTAAGTTAAAAAAACTTCTTAGGTTAAAAAGACTACTGTGGAGGTGGCAAAGTCAAAGAGAATGCCTAGAGCGTGCCTAAATGACAGTTACTTTTATAACTTCATATTTGTTCCCCTGTGTATAGACATGGCAACATAGTTCTTTAACTATATGGCTTCACTTTTTTCACAAGGGTTGGCTTCTTCAGTCCCAGGATGGATAATGCCTTTTTAATAAGCAGCTATTCAGTATTTAATGTCACACTTAGTGTCCAGTGTTTGATCCTATGATTTATTTACTGATCGCATTCCAACTCTGGCCTAGACAGAATGACTCATAGCCTCATGAACTTTTTCACATACTCTGCATTTATTGCTTCACAGCTATCCACTGCTTTTAAAATCTCAGTTTGAGATATCTCAGCCCTTTCTTCTCCAAGTACATATGCTAATGTAGCAACTTACTTGCTGTTCAAAATATAGCATATACAGACTCCAAAAGTGCAAGAGCTTGGTCTTCCTATAAATGGCAACCCACAAGGTAAGGAAAATGCTATTAATAACACTCTGAGAAACTTGGTTAAATTGCTTGCCTGGCAGTGAAGGCAGAAATAAAATCTACTTCTTGGAAGAACATTCATAAGACTACCCTTCCTCTTCCAGCATCTTCCTGCCTCACTTTTCCATACACCTTCCAGCTGTGGAAAATGATGCAGCTATCCTGAAGATAACTGCCTAGCCTGAAAAACTCTGAATTCCTGACAGGGCAGGTCCAGTCTCTAACTGAAGGAATGGGAAGTCTGATGGAAAGAACAGTAGGTTGTTGTGTACTTAAAGAACGTGTAAAATGCATATGCACAAGCAGATGAAATGAAGATTGCATATGAAACTTATTTGGGCACCTCTCACCTCCAAATGTTTGATTTTGCAAGCTTTTATAATGTTCTTTACAAGCAAGAAGCTGCAATAAGTTTTGCATATGGGTTCAATGAATGCTTGGACCACTGGAAGGGCATACACATGCCCATCGGGGCGTTCTCCATTAATTCAAGGGTTCTGGATGTACTTACCAGAGGAAGAGAACTTGCAGAGACAAAATTCTTGAAAGGAAACCGACTCCTCTCTCCAGCCCCCACAGCAGAGCTGTATCACCAGTTCCACCCATGCCATGCAAGACCCTTCTTGTAGTTGAACACTTCAATCACCAGAGTTCTGGTCATGGCCCGAAAACACTACACCCTTTGACAGAGGTAGAGGAGGAGACAGTGTCACCCTCAGTTTTAGACCCCGGTCCCTGCACTTCCAACGCTGGGGGCCCTGCATCCAAGAGAAGGGATTATAGATTTGAGTTGAGCCTTCCAGCTCTTCTGAGTGTATCATGGTTAGCGTTTCCTCCCGCTCTACCTGCCTGCATTTTATTTTTCAGCAGTGCTCTCAGGTTGGGGCTGCACAGGCAGCCCTCAGGGTGGAAAGGCGCAGCAACAGGGAACGCCACTCTCTGATCATGAGTATCGCCAGTTCTTCAGGCCCCTTCGGGCTGCCCACCGTGCCAGCACTGCCTGCCTCATTCGCGCGCTGTACGGCTGCCAAAATCCTCTGGTCCGGAGACTGGATGAGTATGAAAACCACGGAGTCATCCCTGAGGGTAAAGCTGACTATAACTTCTGTGGGCAGGCAGACGGGTGAGAGTCTTGCGCAGCCAGCGTTAGACTTGATCGATCAGAGGAGAAGGAGAGTCGGGAGCTGGTGGGGGAGAGGGACAGAAAGCAATCCTAGGCTGAGGGGAAGATATCCGCTCATGAGCGTCCTCTCTTACAGCCGCTCTCCAACAGCAGCCACGTGTGTGGGCCAGCCTCCTCTCACCAAAGCTCATGGAGATGACCACAAAGTGGTGGAGTTTTTCATTCAGGTTCAGGGAGGCACCTGAAGGCCACAGGGCTTTCACAGAGGGATTTGGATCATTCCATAGTGCTGAGGGCTGGTGGGAAGCAACTGGCTGTATTGAAGTTTATCGCTGAGTCTGTTTCATTATTTGCCTCTTTCTAGGGCCCATTTGCTCAGAACTGCCAGGAATTCCTTTCTTCCCAGACTTCTGTGCCTTTTCTTTTTATCGCTGTACTAGGAAAAGGTATTTCATAAAGGTGAGTTATTTAACTATTTTCTGAAGACCGCAGTGTGCCTTGAGCAAAGATCAGGCAAAAGGGAGAGCCGTGAGAATCAGGAATTGGGAAAACACAAGGCTGAAAAGAGAGGGAAGCTGGAAGAGAGCCATGGGTAGCCCAGCCTTCCACCAAGCTGACTAGTTTACAGGTGGGATCTGCAGCCACTTGCCAAAAAGGAGACTTTGAGGAAAGAACTCTTGAAGAAAATGAACCTCTGAAGACGACATCAGTCCCCTATCTCCAGCTGTCATTCCCAAGCACGGTGAGACAATCTAGGCTACTGCAGGAGAAAAGGTCACTCATACAGGCTAAAAGAGAAGGAGAGTAAAGAGGAACACAACTAGGAGTCGCAAAAGAAGGCTTATGAGGAGATATGACAAGGAAAGGAGATGAAGGTTTCTTTTCCTCTCCCCGGCTTGTGAGGAAGCCGACTTTTTAGGGAATGGGAAAGACAGGCTAGCGCAGTGAGCACTAATCCCACAGAACAGAGGGATGGCTGGGGGCCCGCTCTCTGTGTTGCTGCCTCTTACAGACGTATGTTTTCTCCTCCACAGAGGACCACATGCCAAGGAGCGAGTAAAGCCAAGCTGGGAAGCTCACAAGCCTTCAACGATCAGACCACAGATGATTATGCTGCATTGTCCGCAACGGTCCCCAGTCCCCAGCCTGTTTTCCCTGCGTTTCCCACAGCTGCCCAGCCAGCCCACTCCAGCCCTGACACGGAAGCAGCTGTGATCTCCACCTCCTTACCTGAGGGTTCACCGCAGTCAAGGAACATGCAACTAAATCCTTCTGATACATACATCCCAGAGGTGACGGTTAGTGGCCAGCAACGAGAACAGCTGCCCACCAGTGACCTCCAGGATCTCTTCCTGAGGCTACAGGATATCCGTGTGCAGAGTTCACTGCAGACACTGCAGCGGTTGTTGACCATGGGGAAGGCAATCAGGGAGGATGTGTTGCAGGCTGCTGCCCTGAAGCTCCTGGTGGCCATGAACAATGCGAGTGTGTCTCCGGGCTCCCAGACAACCAGCACTGATGCGAGGCATGAAAGAAAGAATTGAGCAGCAAAGGAGGAGCAGCCATTGTGGCTCTTCTGCACACTATCTGGTCAGATACGCTGACTCAGAGGGGACACGTGAGGCTATCAGAACCGGACACGGAGTCCTCCTTCCTAGGCCCAAGGCATCGTCAAGTCTGCCAGTGCTTTTCCAGGCCAACAGTGTGGAAATCAAGAGGAAAAGCCATCTGTTCAGAGTGCAAGGGAAAATCCAGGCATTTGAAATGGTACTGGTTGGAATTCAAAAGGAAAGATGCTTTCCTCTCAGAAATAACTGTATTAAAGGGATTTGTCCTCTTCCACACAAACTGTTCAGCTACTATTGTTTAATCTGGGCCATCTGTATTTCTGGACAAGGCAAGACATTTTGCCTACTCTGGGCTTGAACCACCACCACCAACTCTGTGGTCTGTGCAGACAGCTGGGGTTTGGTGCGTCATTCAGTGAACATGATGGGGTAATGCTGGCTTTTCTTTGTCAAGCACAGATGTTTCTGTTCAGAGACATGAAGGGAAGAATCTTCTTTAAAAATATATATATACACATATGTATATATAAAAATATATAAAATCAGCTGAAACAAACAAGGGGTGCTTTCTAAATGCAGGAAGTCTTTAGCCTGCAAGGGAACTGCTGATCTAGTATTCCCCTTGTATTGCTGTTTGTACACGGTTGTCATCTACTTCTGAAATAGATTACATGAAACACATAGGATAAATATTCATATTAAGAAGCTCCTCTTGTCTCTGTCAGAAAACAAGTAACAGAGTCTGATTTATGGGAACTTTGGCTGTAATAGTGTTCCTTTTGTAAACACCGGATGCATCTGTAAGGAAAACTGTATGAACATACCTGGTGCCAGCACTTCCTGCAAACTGCACTGTGGAAACTCTTAGGGAACCAGCTCTGATTTTCTGAATTTCCACTCAGGAAGAGTTCAGAGCTCCCTCAAAGCTATTCTAAACTAGATCAGTGAGTTTTAGCTTTCAACAGATCCCTGTTCAAGCCAGAATCCCCCACTACTCTTCCTTTCACGTGCTTTTTTGAAAACTATTCCCCTGAGGGCTATGAGGAGACAGAAACTAAAGACAGCTCTCCTACAGATTGTATCACACCAAGTGTCTCCCAGTGGAGAGGGTCTGGGATGTCTAGGCTCCCTTCATGATGCTTAAGTGACACAAAAACAGCTTAGTGAAATATAGATGCTGATCCTTTATCCACTGAGGGAAGTCCTTAGAGGAAGAGTGCCTTCCACATTTACAACTTTTTGGCAAATACCCAGTTGAAGAACGCCATGTCTCTGATTTTTCCCGTTAAAAACAGTGTGTTCCAAGGATCTGCAAAAGGGAATAATGTTGGAGCATACACTGTTTAAAAACAAAACAAAACAAAAAAACAGGGCAACAAAGAAGACCTCATCGTTGATCGTTTTAAACAGATCCCATGATTTTCAAGCTACAGACACAACGGTGAAGCGCAAGAGGGACTCAAACACTGGTTAAGACTGAAATACTTAGATACGCCCCTGGATCTCAAAGTTACAGACCCCTCTACTTGTCCGGGGAGGTGAAATCTTTTCCAAGGCTGAAAGCAGGCCGCACACAGCAGGTGCGTACGTACTTGAACAAGTCGGTGGACTACTCAACGCATTGTCCTTTGGTGGGGGGGGGGGGGAATCAAAATATAGGATGCCCTGGCCTCACTCCGACAGACAGCTGGCTGCTCCTCTCCCTAAGGTGCTGGACGTCACCTCAAGGCACCAGGGCTTCGCGTCCCCCTCTGGCTCCATCCAGCCCCAGCAATGGCCACCACTGGGGCACCTCTCCCAGCACGACTGCAGAGGTGCTTCCCATCACCCTCCTCTGGTCCCGACCAGCAGCCCACGAAGGGTGGGCTGATCCACATCTAGCTTGACAGATTTGGCCTCAAGAGACCCCAAACCCCGAGCTCTCCTCACCGGGTGGCTCTACCTGCACCGCTCACGACCAGACAACCCCAGCCCCGCGCAGGCTGCGCGCCGCAGCGCCCGGGCCACCCTTGGGCAAACCCCGTCCCAGGAGGTGCGGGCAGCGGCGAGGGCCAGCGGCTTTCAGAAAACCAGATTTAAGCCATTCTCTTTTTCTTTTTTTTTTTTTTTTCTTCCCCGCCGGCCGGTAAAGATCCGCGCTCGGGCTGCGGCTGGGGCACGCCGCTCCCTGCGGGCCACATCCCCGCGCAGCAGCGCGGGCGCGGGCACAGCCGCTCCGCTCCGCGCCGCCGCCGCCGCCGACCCGTTACTTCGACCCACGCCGCGGCCCGGCTCAGCCCGGCCCGCCGAGGGGGCGGCAGCCACCCCCGCGCCGCCCGGCCCGGCCCGGCCCGGCGCCCCCGCGCTTTTGCTGCGGCGGGCGCCGAGGGGCCGCGCTCCCCCCCCCACCCCGCGCCCCCACTTACCGCCCGGGGCCATGTGCGCGGCGGCGGCGGCGGGGCCGAGGCGGCGGCGGGAGCGGCGGGGCCCGGGCGGCGGCGCTGCGGCCCCCGCTCCCGAGCGGCGGCGGCGGCGGCGTGGGAGCTCGCTGGTTTTAACCCTTTGCCTGCGCCGGGCTGTGCCGCCGCCGTGCCGGTGCGCGGAGGGAGGCGGCGAGCTGGCCGGCGGCGCCTGGCCGCGCTGCCCGCGCGGGTGCGGAGCCGGGCTGGCTGCCGCCCTGCCGCGGGGCTGAGACCCGGGGCAATGAGTTTCCTGCCCACCAGCCCTGCAGTGTTTCCCACGCGCTTTGAGATGGGACGGGGCGGGGGGGCAACCTGCCGCAAAGCTGCCGCCGGGGAAAACCGGTTTCATGTTTTTTTGTTTTTTTTTCTTTCCAGAGGACAGCTGACCTCTCCGTGGCTCACCGCTGGCTCACTGGCTCCTGGAGAGGTCTGCCGAGCTCGGTGGACTAAAGGGCACTTGCTTGTACGAGCAGGCAAGTATGTCCGACATACCCCGTAGGTAATTTCAAGAAAATGAACTTTGTAATTGAGAAACTCGGTAAACACTGGACCTTTTCCTTATCTCTAATTGCCCTCACACACGCTAAAGAGAGGCTCGGGGTCTCCCCTTCCCAGGTGTGGACTGCACCTTTTCCAAAGACAGAAAGAGAGGTTGTTCCTAAATGCAAAGCCACACAGCTGCTGACTCCAGCGGTACTAGGTGGCCAGGGTGGAAGCTTAAGCAAATCTGGACTTCGCAGCCTCGCCTTTACAGAGGGAAGGACTTTGCACAAATAGCACATACTTTCTTGTGAGGCCTGACCACAGGCCCCTCTGTCTTTCATTTGTAGAAGACACTTGTCCCTCGTGCGACAGGCAGACAAAATTAATAGTACTGGTAGAAAAAAAAACAAACCATTCCTGCAAAAAGCCCTGCTATCAAAGCATAAGTTCAAACAGCAAGGGGAAAAGGTGGAAGGGAAAACATCTCTGACGGGCAGACAGAACAAGGCTCCTCCGCCTTTTATTGTACTGAGTGCTGCAACGGAGCACATGCAGCATGGCTGTGATAATACAAGCTTGAAGGGACATGGGAAAAACATGTTCTAGCTGCGGTTTGTATTAAAGGCAAATTATAAAAGAGCTAAATTGTCATTTACTAACTGTGCTAATCAGTGTGCTGCACTAAGAGCATTCATACCTATTGGAGTTTGCCCAGCAGTTTGTGAACCTAAGCCCAGTTATCACCTGTGGCCTCTCTGCTGCAGTCTTCCAACCTGTCTCCCTTTTTGCCTTTCATGCCGTTGTCTGCCTCCTGAGGGGTATATGTCTGTGAGTATCCTATCTCTGACCAGCTTGGGTCTCAAGCAGAACTGTCAGCTGAATTTTTCAAAGCTAAATGTCTTTGATCAGTTTAAGCACCACTCAGAAAATCTCCATTTTTAAACTCAAAATAAGGACATGAGGGTCCTGCCTCTGACCGTTCACCCGAATACTGACTATCGCGGCGTGTCCTTTAAACCAGGTTTTGGATGAAATCAGTTGCACCATGTTATTGGCAGCTGCATCTTCAGCAATCCCGTGCGGCAGGTCCCTCCCGCAGATATTCTCAGTATGAATTAAACAACACTACAGCTTATGCAAAAGCAAAAATTGTGACAATGCAACACGAGTCGTCCCACCCCTTAGCCCTGTCAAGTTCTGCCTCTTTCCCCACAAATGCTGGGGTCTAAAAATGAATATTAGCACCTACTAAACTCATTCCCCCAGAAAGAGATTTCACCATTCATTTGGGCAAAGGACATTTCCACATCTTTTCAACACAGTTACTGACAGCCGTCCCAGAGGGGGCATATATCCACCAGTCCCAATGGCCTGGAGCCTAACAAAGCAGGTTTGATGACGTCTTTAAAACAATTCTGCTACTCCATACCCTACAGCAGTAACAGCTGGTTACATCAGGCGGAGCTTTTCTTCATGGGGCGGGGCTTTCAACAATAGTTAATGTAATGCTTTCTAAAACTGCCATTTATGGAGCATTAGGCTCTTGCAGGTCTTTAGGTGTGTCCGCTTTCTTTAGCTATTTTCTCTGCGTTGTGAGACATCCATGGCTGAGAGAAGTAGAGGTTGCCATCAGACAACAGAAAATGGCTTTTCTGAGCCACATTACTTCTCATTCCTGCTACCTTTATCACAAATCAAGTCTTATAATATTTTCTCTAAATCTGAGGCAAGGGCTATTAGTTCCAGATAAAAGTGTATCACAGTTATCAACTTCACTGATTTTCTGTCTGCCTGAAGGTTAACAGAAACAGCAACTGTATTACACTGTACTAATGAAGAAAAAAAGGAAGACTGTTCTGGTTTACATGTAAAGGAAGCTGGAAAAAAAGGTTAACAAGCCTTTGCTTCTTTATCACTGTACAAAGATGCCTCGGCCAGTCTCCTCACACTATGCTTCACAAAGGATTTCCAATACAAGTCCTCTAACCCTCCATTTCCTTTTTGGAATCTCAATAGTAATAGGGTCACCGTTTTCTAATTCCTTGGTGATTATGATCTTTGGAAGTCTTGCACATCTTAAGAGTACTTTCCCTCAGTGAAGGACTCAAGTCCCTAAGAAAATCTTCTTTGATAATTAAGGGGTTATAAAAAAAACAGCATGTGACAGAAAGCAATACCTTAAATAATCCTGAAAACTCATGCATGAAAACAAACCACCAATTCCCTGTTCAATGAATCTAACTTCACTATCAATTTTGTGCCAATATTCTGAAACTGCTGTTTAAATGTTTCAAAGCAGACTGAAGCTGAGTCAGTCATTGCAGCTCCCTCTGAAATGAACTGTTTTGTGGCTAAAGTTGGCTTCAGACGGCTGGAAATCTTAATTACTTGTTTGCCCATTAGGCACAGTTTTTCAAATCAGACAAGATCTGAGTTTCTAATTTACAAGTTTATTACTTTAGAGGCTTTTAGGAAACCAAAAGGTATGTTGGAGAGGCAACAAGGAGCTCTGGTTTCTTTGCAGGTAACTTTCAAAGAAAATAAAACATTTGAACATCCTGAAATGCACAGTAAAAAGTCTCTCAAAGATGTTACTCTGCTCCCAGAGCACTGCTTTGAAAACTAGGAGAAAGTCAGGTTTATTTTTCCATCCAGAAATAAAAACCAGTCAGGTTTTTATTTTTCCTGGAAAACAAGCTCATTTTTTAACTCACATTTGTCTAACACAGGAGCTTCATTCCTTTCATGAACAGTAGGAAAATAAATCTCTGGCTTGTCTATTTCTGTATTAAAAGCTTACTGAGGCAATCATACTCTACCACTCAGTGACCATGAATCTCTGATTATACAGGTGTCACCATCCATCTAGACAGCAGTTACTCATACAGAACACCTAAATGGATGGCATTAAAGTCATACAAATGGGAGAAAATAGTGTTAAAAGGCAGCTTGTGAACATGAAAGCAGTAAACCCAAAGACCCGTGATCCATAGTGAGGTATAAGTCTAACTTGCAAAATGAATGATGTCTTCTTTGATTTTAAGATAAGGATGAAAAGACATGGGTCTCAAACCCAGAGATCCAGCTAGTCACACGTGTTGTCTCTAGCAGCGGCCAGTAAATTGTTTATGTAAAGAATATGATGCACAGAATTGCTTGCTGTAAGCTTCCTAGACATGCTGTAAAAGAATATGAAGTGGAAGATGGCAGTAGGATAGAGGGAAAAGATGTGTGTGTGTGTGTGTGTGTGTGTGTGTTGTGTTGTGTGTGTGTGTGTTGTGTTCATAACTGTAAGATGAGTCTATCCTAAAAAGCTTACAAACATCTGACAAGCAGCAGGGCAGCACTCCAGGGGTCTGAAGAGACGGTGGGATGGGTACCCTCGGTTCTCTGGAGTGAAATAAAATCTGAGATGCTGCTGAAGCCTCACCACATTGCCTCACCACTGCTGCTCTGCTAGCATAGCGATGTGGCACAACTGCGCCACGATGCTTCAAGGGAAACCTTAATGTTGAGGAGAAGCCGAGAAGGAGGGCAGAGCTTTTGAGCTACCTGAGCTAACCTCAGGGCAGTAGAGGCCTGAAGACAGCAGTGCCTCCGGCGCAGCCCCATGTGCATGCTCCACCAGCAAGCCCGAGGTGGGTGGGGAGAGCAGGACCCTGAAGGGCAGCGCAGTGAGGAGTCCCTGGCTTGCAGCGGGTGCTGCGGTGCTGGGCGAGCCACCAGTGTTGGCTGAAGGCCTTCCCGCAGGCACTGTCCTCATAGGGCTTGTCGGCATATGAACCACCCCATGCCGGGCCAGGGCCAAGCTCTCGCTGCAGCACCAGCTGCACGGCCAGCGCCAGGATGGTTTCTCCCTAATGGCAGTGTTGGGTGTTGAGTCTCCTCCGTGTTGGGCCGAGCTGTCACAGCAGCTCTTCTCGCACTGGTAAGGCCCAACCCATACCAGCAGCCTGGCGTATCTGAGGCAGAGACAGCTGCCCAGGCCATTGCTCCCTGCCTTAGTGCAGGCACAAGGCTTGGGGCGGCATGGACCTGCTGGTGTGAGGTGAGGCAGGAGCTTTGGCTGAAGCTCCTCCTGCATCACCCCCACTTGCAAGGCTGCCCCGATGTGGGTGCGCTGGTGGGGATGAGGGAAAAGGTCACGCTGAACTGTTTGCTGCCTTTGCAGCGAGGATGCGGTCACTCCCCGCGTGCACCTGCCGGTGTGTGGCCAGCACAGAGTGGACACCAAGCCCTTTCTGCACTGCCCATGGCAGTACTGAGGCCCCTTCCCAGCATCTGTCCTCAGTAGGGAGCCCCTTCCTCATCCCCTTCATCAACATTTTCCACTAAGGAAGGAAGGAGCAGCTGCCCCAGGGCTTCTTGGGAGAGCCTGGCCCCACCGCCTGCCTGGCGCCCGGCCCCATGAAGGGGCCCTGGGAGTTTATCAAAACTGCACTCACCCACAGGGAGCTCCCGCTTCCTTGCAGCAAAGCCGTGCTCCTGGAGGCAGCCACCCCTGTTTTCCGCTGCAGGGTCTCCCCTGAACCTCCTTTCCTCCTCCTTTCAAAGAGGCAGCAGGAGGGCTCACTGTAGGCCCTTTTACTCTGCTACAACTTGCCATGTGAAGAGGAAGAAAATGAGATACATCACAAAAAGCCACCCAAGGCAAAGTGTGCCTTCAAACCATTGAAGTGAAACAAATATCTTGAGAGAGATCTTGCTGGTGATGTCTGGGCTCCCAGTGCATCCATCAGTGCCCAAGTATTAGTTGCGTTAACACAGCTGAAAAGATACAGACTTAATACATGCAAAGTTACTTTTAGCTGTTCTTTAAATCCTTGAACCATATCTTTAAAAAACTCAAAACTCAAGAGCATCCAAACATATAAGTTTCAAATGCCATCTCCGTGGTTTTCGTGTTCCTTGACAAGTAGAGCTTGTACTAGGGAAAGTGAATACAAGTGTAACACAGTAGCTGAGTAAAATGTACCTACCAGAGCTGGTCTCTCTCTGCCTCGGTTTCTCTTGAGTCTGATCCTCTCAGACCAGTTCTCATTGATCCTCTTAATAATAACACAGGCATTACACCTCCCTCTACCTTTTTTAAAACAGAAAACTAACTTGCCTTGTGCCTCCTGATATGGTTCTTATAAAAAATAAGTGAAATGGCATTAACTGCTTTAACAGCATGCAACATGTCTTTCAGGAGCTCCTACTTATTCTGGCAGGTCTCAAAGACTTTTTAGACTTTATTTTCGGAGACTGATTCTGCAGGCTTCATCTCCATATTCTTATCTCCCAAAAGCTTGTCCTTCAGGAGTTTGTACTCTGAAGGAATAAGAAGCAATCTTCTTAACAGTCAGAGCTTTGTGAATCCGTGAAGTGTCTTTTGTATGCAGACTGCATCTCCTTGCCCTTTAGTATCCTTGTTCCTCATGAAATAATATGACTTTTGTATAGCTTCATCTGTATTTATAGGCACTCATATCAGTTCTATACTAAGTCTGGTTCTCAGCCGCCTCTTAAAATAAAAGGAAACGGACCGTGTCTTAAAGGCACTCTTCTCAAGTTCAACAGAAGAACTTGTATTAGATCTGGTAGCTTTTTAAAGAAATCTTAAGTATCTTAATTCCATAAGACCATTCCGTACTGGATATCTGGAAGTGGATGTTACATGGCAGAATCCCTCCCCATCATCCCTTGCAAACGGCTGAAAATCCTGTCCTTTGGACAGAGACCCATTACTTGGCTCATTACTCATCTGGGGTCCTGCAGCTGGCAAATGCAGATGTGATGTGCACTACGGCCTGCTCTAATGCTAGAATCCCAATCACACAACCACACGGAAATGCAAATAATAATCCAACACTGCAATGTAGTCTCTGCCGGAAAAGCAAAGCGTAAGTATAGCTACACTTATTTCAGTCTATGGCCCTAATGTGTCCTGATCTACTCGCATGAACTCTGTTCTTTTCTAGGTTGATATTTAGAACAAATGGCTCATTCTTACAATTTTCCTTATCTCTGAGTTTGTATGAAGCTGCTACATGCACCTATCTTGTGCTTTCCATTTAGGCTTTCTATACCATATGAGCCTGCTGAATTCTCCAAAGGATATCAGCTTTCAATGCACTTTGCTCTGCAATTCTGTTATGTCTAAAGACCAACCCATTCTTTACAGCAAACTCCAGTTTGATTTGCTAATATAAGCTTGCTGTGTAGTTCCCTGACTCCTTTACGTTGACAGCCTTAATGCCTTTTTATAATCTCTCAGCTTTTACTGTGCCTCTGCAAATTTATTCCACGTTGCTGAGACCAAGCAATTCCCTTTTCTGCTATTTATGTGTGTGTATTTCTGGGTTCCTTTTTCTTATATAAGTCATATTTTCAAATGCAATATTGGGTCTTTGTTTCCAGCAGCTATAACAAACTAAATATATTACGAAGAGTATAGGATCAGAGCAAGGATAATCTCTGTGTCTAACTTGCTCAGACCTGTTCTCACTGCTCCTCTGAAGGAGGCAATGTCATCTTCTTTAGAGCCCTCTTAGTCTCTTCATCCTTGGCACCGGCAGGAAATCAGGGCCCAAGGATCAGATGCAAGCACTACATGGGGAAACCAGCAAAGGAGGGGAGGAGAACTGATGCCAGAGGACAGACGAAAATGGAATATCTGAGAGGAAAAGGTGCCAGTCAGGGAGCAGAAAGACACAACGGCTGGAGGAGGAGGAGGGCCAGAGGCACTGGGATGAGTGGAGCAGTACCAGGGGAGGAAGGAGGGAAGGAGGAGTCTGGGAAGGAGTCCCAGGGAGCAGGGAAATGCGAACCAGATCTCTGCTGCTGCCCCCCAGCAAGATCACAGGTCCCAGCTGCAAAAGCAGCAGGCTGCTCGCCAAGGCCCCTTTCAGCTGACTCTCTGGAAGATTTGTTGCCTTCGGGTACTTAGCAGCCGGCTGTTTCCACCGGTGACTCATTTTCCTTTTGCTGCAGTATAACCCTGTACATCTTTCCTGGAGGCAGGCAAAGGCAGGGGAATTGAAAGCGCTCCTTGGAGGATTCACCCCACTCTGGGTCGTTCACCCCAAACCCTCTCTTCCTTCTGCACAGCAAACGTTTTCTCTCTGTTCCTTTGAGCTGATATCACCACACGGCAGAAATGGGAAACTTTGTCCTCAGGCCTTCCATACTCACGTAGGTTGGGCAGAATCATAATCTTCCCACTTAAAGGCTGAAATTCTAGTGTAAAAACACGGGATTTCAGACACAGAGGACTGAAGGAAAACCTCAGGTCTCACAAGAAAAAGAATCCTAAGAGGCAGAAGCACTGTATTTCCATCCCACACCACCAACTGCTTTTAATGCCATCCTTTACTTCAGCCAGATCCCCCTGCAGCATAAGCTGGCTGCAGCATAAGCAAAAGCTGGTTCCACCAGAGACTTAATGCAACACAACAGATTGAAGACAACAACCAGTATGGGAACAAGCAGGATTAGAGAGGTGTGAAGGCTGAATCCAGCTGAGCGCTGGATTGCTTTTTTTGAGACAAACAACCGTAAGTATAATTGCACATTCAGAAACCCATTGCTTAATTACTACAACTGAATAAGACAAGTGGCAGGCACTTGTGGCACAGCTTTATAAAGCAATATCGACGCTATGGAGAGCATCAGTGTATGAGAGAGGTTCTGTCCTTGATGTGTGCTGAAGATAATACAACTACCACAGCAAGGTGTTATTTCTCTTGAGTTTAAAGCATCTAACCAACCACTTTTTCTGTTGAGAGGAGAAGTAACCTGGAGAGATAGGAAATACATCCAAAAAGGCTCGGGCCTCCATTGCTTCAAGGCCAAAGCAACTTCATTCATGGAATCTGGATAAAATTAGGAAGGGTCCCAGGGCTACAAGGAGAGTTCCCCTAACCCGGCTCAGCTCCTGCTGCGTACTCTGATCTCTAGGATATGTAAGTAGCTATGCCAGCTCTTGTCTTTCACAGCCACAAGGTTTCTGGAGCCGCGTGCAAGAGGGAGGCACTGCTCTGGCTTTACTGCCTCCTAGCAGGAGGGGATGAGACGCTAACTCTGCATCTCAGACAGCAGTAGCACGTTTCTTAAAATCTAAGCCACAGGTTTACATTATCTTACACGCTCTCGTGTGAACCACTGACAAAAGCCAAGGCACCACACCACAGTTTTACAGGAAGGCCTATTCAAGAGGCCTGTACAAACCTATCCTCTGGACTCTCTGCAAGTCCTCCTTCTTGGCTCATTGTCTAACCAGCCAGGGACCAAACTAACATGAGCCTTGGAGGTAAGGAGGTGGTATCTCAAGGACTGCTTTTCCCAAGCCTTTGTCTTGAAACCCGCCATTCTACATGACATTGCAGGCCAGTTATGTACTTTACAAATAATATAGTTAATATCAACGTAATTGTTTGAAACATAAATATTAATACAGCTAGGGGCAAGATTAAACTTAGTGTCCTGGTTGTTGTGATGACTATCCCAAAAACACTTCCCATCAAGAACTCTGTGAATGTTTTTTAAAGATCATACACAATATTCTGAATCTGATACTTTATCAAGTTGAATGGTGAACCTAGCAGTTGCGCCTTTACTCTTAATATAATTAATTAAGCCTCTTCTATAGTTCTGTGAGACATCATTAATTATTCCACTGTCTTGGAACAAATCCATAAGTATAAGGAGTTTACAGATATATTTGGCAATATAACCCCTATAAATTCCCAAGGTTGAAGTGGAACGAATCATTTTATTTTCTCATTAGCAAGTTAGACGTGCCTTATATAGTATCAAATCCAGGTTGAACAGAAAACTAAAGAAGACAAAAGCTTCCCTGCCTGCAACACATAAGTAAAGGCTCAAAGTCCATTGTCCAGGTATAAAAATACAGTTAAAATCTACGCAGTAATTTTGTTAAAATGTGCACGGTGGTTTCATGTGTGTGATACAGCCATTCATTAGGAATCTCTTGACAGTCTCCAAACTGCTGTGTTTGGTAAGTTCCATCCTTGTCATTAAAACCGTTGCCACAATTTAGTGTTCTTGATACTGCCGGTGTACAGCCAGATTTTCCTACTCCTTGCCAGCATCAAGTGGTGGGGGGGGAGGTTGCATCTTTTTTCCTTCTGTTTGATATCTGTGACATAATTTTGCATATCTCCTGCTCAGCTCCCAGAATACGTCCCCACTTCTGCATTTCTAGGGGGAACTTTGGTATTAATCCTTCTGACAGTTACCAATCGTATTCCAAGTTTTTATCTTTGCAAAGCAAAAGACACACACAGCTGTATCCCAGAGACCTGCCTTGAACCATACGTATCCCAAGTTCTGACTGCGGTGCTCTGAGATTATTTAAAGCAAGATCTGTTGCTTAGTCAGGGACTCCAACTTTTTATGTGTGTTTGGGCTTCATCTAACTCAGCAACGTTTCATAGAAAGTTTGATAGGATTTAAGGTCTTTTCCTGCGACAGCGAGCTTCTTTGCAGCTGATACGGAGTCTAGGATTCTAGTTTTATGTTATGTTCCTTCTAGATATCTTTCTCAAATCCCTTTTCTTTCATTAAGAATAGCAGCCAGTTCAGCACTCCCCAATAGTGAAGTTTAATTCCTGTTCGTAACTTGCCCTGAGCCCAACGAATGTCTTGTGAGCAGTTTGGGTGTGGTTTACTCCCATTTCATTTTGTTAGATTAAATCTTACTGTTAGTATGGCCATTTTCTCTACTTTTATTATAGAACTCATTGAATATAACAGAGGGATTACAGTTCCTGCTGGGATTCTTTGATCACAGGGGTCTTACATTACCCTTCATTCAATTATTGCAATAATTTTAGTATAAGGTTTTATAAGAGCTTTAATAAGGTCCTCCATATTTCTCATACAAGCAGTGCTGGCAGCTTTAGGGAGTATTTCATCTGCATAGTATGACGTGTTTTTTCTCCCTAGCCTGAAGAATATTCCTAGCACATAGCACCTGTCATTCCTGTACAATGATATTTACTCTACTATTTGAAGCATAGCACTATCTGGAATGTAAAAGTATAGAGTTCTGTCCAAGTTGCAGGGTGTATCTCTTGTCTTTCAGGGCAGTTTATAATCTTAAACCACAAAAGAGTGACACATGGGCTGATGCAAAAAATAGCATTGCAGTACTGCAATGTTCTGACTCTTGTTTGTGTATATCAGAGCATTCTCATTTTCTTCTCATAGTTATTCCATGGCCTGTCTTTGATGGTTTACTGCCTGCTGGGTACTAGTTCTTGTCTAATCAATTTTAGATTATTTTTCTCCATATTTACTCATATATTCCTTTACAGGCCTTTTAAACCAAAATCAATTTCACTTTTGCCGCAGCTAGACATCCTGGCTGTGCAAGGATAGATTCTTGAAATTCATTCCTGGAATCCAAACTAGAACCCACCCGATATTAATCCTGGCCTTAACCAGAGAAGCAAATATGCATTCAGTTCTTTAGAGCTCCTGGTCATGGCACTTTGCAGTCATCTGTGATTAGTTCACAATCGCTATGTCTGCGCACAGATCCCAAACACCTCTGGGGCTCAGTTTTATAGTTCAAGCACCCTTAGTCTGCACTCAGGCACAAAATGATAAGCCCGTCCACAGGTGCTCTTCCAGGGCTAACAATTTTGTACCCAGTTAACATGTGCAGTGCTATGCTAAACCCTGCCAATGTTGTTTAGCAGTATCTTGCTGTGCCCAAAATACACATATTCTTGCCCTACTTTTTTGTTGTACAACGTATAGCTTTCTGAGGGTTAGCATTTACTCCACAGAAAGAGTGCAGCGTCCTTCACTACTGTGCATCATCTTTATTCAAGCTCCTGAATTCACAGTCCTCTGTGCTCTGCGACAGGATCGTAGCAGACTGGACATCTCCAGGTATCTGCACGCCTGTGATGACACAGTGCTGCAAGCAGGTCTCACGCAGTTTCCCCTTCATCCACAAAATGCTGTGGTTCACCTAAAGTACAGCAGAAAAAGAATAAGGCACAAAAGGGAGGAAAGGGGCTCTGGCCTGTGGGGGATCAGAGTGGGAGAAGGGGAGAAGAATATCCCTACCGCTGCGTAGAAGAGAAATTTATTCTGAAAGGGGAGCCTGTGCAGAGATGCACAGCACATTATCTTCATGGGCCCCCTTCACTGTGTTTTAACAGGGATTTTTCCTCACTGAATGTGTAATGAAGATTGTACTGGCTGATGGGAACTAATAAAGTCAGGCTTTCAGGCTTTCATAAGCACACTATAATTACCAGCAACTGTCTAGAGAATGGCAAGTGCATTCTGTGAATCAAATATATATTTCAGCTGGCATTATTACATACAAAGTACCTTCCGGCACCATGGAAATATAGCTGGAGAAATAGTCATCGTTATCCCCATGGTTTCTGAAAGCTTCTGGGAAGCAATGATTGCAGCAGGTTTGGCTGCCTAGAAATAAAGGCGAAGGACCTGAGCCTCGGCCGTGCTCTCAGTGCACCGGTGCAGAAGCGGCCATGGGCTCTGAGGCAGCATGGGGAGGGCTGGCAGACAACTGAGCCATCCCAAGGATGGTTTGCGGGCATGTCACTGCCAGGAAGGTGGGAAGTATTGTCCCCTTCTGGAGGGAGTGTGTGTCTAACACTGAACCCCAGGGAAGGGCGGGTTGTCTGTAGGGTGTGATTCCTGCCTGTGTTGTGGTGCGAGCTCCCCCTCGTGCGTCCTCCTGTCTCTCCGCAGTGCCTGTATCCGTCCAGCTGTGCTCCTTCACAGTACAAGGACACTTCACTTTCCTCAGTCTTAAGAAGGACTTTTCTTGCTCTTTTGCCTGTACAGAACCAGCAGCCATCACCCTGAGCTCTCTGCCTCCTCTCTGTCCTTAATCTTTCCTATCTTGCTTCTGCTTATCTGCTCCACTAAAACTGCTGCTCTTGCTCCCTGCGTCTCAGAGTCCCTCTTCCACTCTGGTCTTCCTTGCCTCCTAATGGCGCCAAACGTTTTCATTCATGGCTTCCTTGAATCTTAGATCTTTGAGTTTTGCAAATGGACTTTAGTTCCCTTCTTGTTTCTCTGGTCATTCCCCGGCTCCTTCTTGGGTCAGTCTTCCCATCATCTCTCAACATCAGGCTGTGGAGAAGATTAAGAGGTGCTTTAACATGCACTCCGTTTCCTAGCAGAGTACAGAAGGGATAGGACCTGACCCCGTGGAAGCTGCTCAGGCCAGGTGGAAAGCTGCTGTCACTGACAGTAGGAGAGGAAAAGCTGTTTTACAGCAGCCAGGGACATCCAGGAAGGCTCTCTGGAATACAGCAAAATTCTGCAGGGCACACTGCAGAGCCCTGCAGAGAGCCCTTAGGGAGTCTGGTGCTCACAGAAACCAAAAAGGAAGAGGGTATAGAAAGATTTGGAAGTATCTGCAGAAGTAAGGGAATCTGAATGACTAGAAGCTAAATCTCAGTCTAGGCTCCTCACCACTCCCTAGACAAACATCTGCGAGATGACATGCTCCTTCCCTTGGCCAGTCTAACGCGTGACACTAACAGGCATGTGCGATATCTTCACAGCAGCTCTGTAGTTCAGTGCCTTGATCCTTTCTTACCAGTGTGGCATGGTGATGTATGCATATCTGAGTGAGTTGCGTTCCCATATAAGCACAGTGCTTTTTTTGAGAGTGCAAGTCTTTAGAAGAAGCAAGAGGAAAAAAATAAAAACCTAAGTTTAAGGTAAGATCTCAAGTATTATGAGCTTCTGAATGTCTCAGAACTGGAGTTCCTTCCAAACGGAAGCCAGTTTATCTTCTGCAACAAGGAAGCTAAAAGAAATAACCAGAGGGTGAGGGAAAACAACACTGTTGTAAAGAAAGATGAAAGAGAGAGTCTAGACACCGAAGCCAATGTAGAAAGAAACGAGGTAGACTTCAGATCATGGATGAGGAAAGAGAGAGAGAGAGAGAGAGAGAGAGAAAAACAAACCTCTTTGGAGGTCTGAAAAATGTAAGAGCAGGAATTTTGTTTATGTGTATGCAGGTAAATCCTGTTCTTCTCTTCCACCAGCAAGTGAATGTAATAAATTATGGGAAATACCTGATATGTTTAAACGTACAGATAATTCTTATCCTCAGTTCTTTTTCCCAGCTAGGCATTTTGGTGTCTGCATCTTGACACAATAAAGAGGTGAACTGGTGTAAAGGTGATAAAAGGCTGACTTTCCATCGAAGTGCCTTACCAACCATCAGTCCAGTCTGACAGACCCTAAAAACTGAAAGCTCCTTTTAGCCTGTCACTCTGCAATGTGAGGGAGGACTCACATTTCTCTCGTGTGGGCAACCGAGCAGAAGAAGCTCCAAAGTGCCTTCAGAGGTGGCCTTGTCTTTTGAGGACAAGTCTATTGGCTGAGGATGATTATTACTTTGGTTGTGTGTGGATCCTCAAAACTTACCCTTAGAGCAGCCAGCCTTAAGAAAAATCATTGTCATTCATTCAAACTGGGACCACCTAGAGTGGTGGACTATCTCGCCGAGTGATATAGTCCTCAGCTGACTGATTCTATGTCTTTCTGGGATGGTATTTCCCCACATTTTTAAAAGTGCACCTCCCCTCAACCCTTGTTGGTTTATCTGTCTTCATGTGATCTCCATAAAGTTTCACACCATGGCTAGACTTTCAAGATCAAATTTCATGCAATTTGAACACGCATTACTATAATTTAGCAATATTACTAAATCAGAATCATTTCACTTTATTACTTAAGAGTTTTTTTTCATTTTTGTAATGAAAGTTTAAAAATAATCTGTTGGAAGACTGCTGTGCTGAGGAGAAAAGCCTAAGAAAAAAGCTCTTTTTCTTAGAAGAGTGACACAAAAGTACATTTGTGTGTATAAAACTTGAGAGACCATCTCTCTAAGGGTCTGTTTGGTGCTTATTTAGACAGTATCTTTTGAAGCACTCAGCAGGGCTCCATTAGGAAAGAAGTGTGGTATGAGCAGGGAAAGGGAACAAGACAAGAGAAGAGCAGCTACACTGGGAAACAAAAGATACAGAAGAATAGGTAAGAGAAACAGGAAAAGGAAAGCATGCACAGTGGAAAACAAGAGGAGACTAGATGGCAAAAAAGGAGAAAAGCATGTGCACTGGAAAATAAGCAATGGTAGAGAAAAAGAAAAAAGGTAAAAAGGAAGAAGATAGGAGAAGAAATGCATTTCAAAATGGAAATGACTGAAGGTAGGAAGATGAGAAACAGGAAAATAAAAGTATGAAATGAAGGAATAACAAAATACAGAGAAGAAGGAAAGACAGAAGAAAAACAGCCTGATGTAACATGACAGAAGAAATTAAAGATGCCAAAAAACAGTTAGAGAAGTAGTGACATTTCAGAGCTAGGAAACAAGACAAAAGTTCACTACAAATGATCGAGAACACGTGAAGGTTCTCTGTTAATTTGGAGACCTTTAGAAAGGAAAAATGAGGGCAGGAAAAGCAGTCTAAAGGAAAACCTGAATTCACTGATGCCAAAATGTGGATTAGGACAAATAGAAACAAATATAAGTTACTTGGTCCTCTTCCCTTCTTATGGAAGTGTGATAAACCTCTGTCAACCAAAATTGCACCCCTAAGGCTGCCGTGACACAAAACAGCAGCAGCTCTGTGACAGCACCACTAAAGAAGCCAGATTTCCTATTTCTATCCTACATCCTGTGTCTTTTCCTTTCCTCCCTTCTCTCCCATTGCTTTCCTCCCATCACATAACTCTCATTCCTTTCTCTTTCCATATGTTTCTTCCAATTCCTTTGTTTCTCCTCAAGTCCCTCACAGCACACATCTCCCTCCTTTTTCCTGCTCTTCTCCTAGGCTTTTCTCCCTTTCTTACCGGGCAGCAAACAGCATCTGCTGGGAGTGGTTTGGAGCTGGGCTGTTTGGCTCGTGATTCAGTGGCTAATGATTAGCAGCAAAACATAAGCCTTTCCCTCAGTTGTGGTACTAATTTGGCTCTACCAGAAGCACTACCATAACATCAGCCAGTGACCCAGCCCCCAAAAACTGCGGTGACTTCATAACCTTTGGACCACCCTCTCACAGTCAAATTTGGTTCCAGTGGTAAATGAGTTCACAGACGATTAGGGAATGGCTGGTAAAGAGACAGCAAACATGGACAGGCAGAAAGACCAGGCTTGGATAAGCTCTGTTTACTTTGGAAACTAGGCTTAAAACCGCTCTGTACTGAATCCTTATTCCTCTTCTGAGAAATTCACATGTAGGCAGAGCCTGGTGCAGTGCGCAGCCTTCCCAGCTCTCAGCTCTGCGTTTTACGAGGGACATCATGCTGTTTCCTATCACTGCCCTGCAGCCCTCCAGAGGTGCACGCAGTGTCTGACACACAGCCAAACCACCCGGTCCCATTCACAGGTTACTCCTTCCCCCATTAACATTCCCATTCCCAGAGTCATGTTATAAAAACACCATCCAGCACCTGGTACTTACTCTTCATTTGTATCTTAAAGGCGTCAGTCTTCAGAAGGTCTTAGCCTTTGCTTTCTTCGAAGATCTGAGGTTTCTGTTCCCGTGCCTGGCAGGTTTTTGGTCTCTGAGCTTCAGAGAGCTGCGCGTTGACTCTTGTGTGCTTTCTAGCTAAGGAGGTTTAAGGCATTAGCAAAGTTGGAAACTGCTGGGTGCAGCAGCAGCCACGACCATTTGGCCCAAATCCTGGAAACAAGTCTGGCCACGGCTCCTGCAAAGAGAGGTTGTGATAATGTCTCTTTGGGAGCAGATGGGAGCACAGAGGGATTTCTGGCGCAGGGTTGCCAGTCAGGCAACTATTAGGTTTATTTCCAGCATAGGTGTGGTTTTCTTCCTTGGACTTTCAGATCTCTGCAGAGACAAAGCTGCTGCAGCAGTGGTGTGGAGGAAGGGGAGACTGAGGGCAAGCTGGACGCAAGCCCGGGGCCCCGGCTGCTCAGGACAGGGGCTGAAGACAGTCTGCCCAAGGACCCCCTAAACTGCTTGGATCGTAGCACTGAGCTTTGAATAAATGGTTGTGAGTGAGGCCTACGCATGCAACCCAGTGCTATTCTTGCCCAGATGAGGAGAGCTCTGGATAACTATGGATTAAAAGATCCAAAGACTATTGTAAAATATTGGGCTTCCACATGTGGTTAATAAATCACGTTTTATAGGGTGATTTTGCTGTGCATTTGAAAAGCATCATATATTTATAATAGCAGTGGTTCTGAGAAAGGTTAAACGTGTCACTGCTAAAGAAAATGTATTACAAACCCGATAGAGCTGGCAAGGCACTTGTTCTTTTCCAAGAAGCCAGAACCAAAACAAGATCTTGAAAAATAACAGGCAGGAGCTGGGCTCTTATAGCATGCTGCACACGCTTTGTCCCTAGATGACACAAATACTTTTGAAAAGAAACAAAATTATTGTTTCAGATTTGGATGCACAACAGCAGACTGGGCTGATCAGTTCTCAGAAAACCCCAGTAGTGATACACACTCCATCTAAATATGCCTAAGATGAGGTCTTTAGGCTAAAAAAAATGGAACATTAAGTTGCCACTACTTTGGCAGGCACCATTTTTGCATGCCTCAAAATTATGTCTAGATTAAGAAAAAGAATTTGTAAACAAGTCTTTAAACAAAACAGCACGTTCACCACTTTGCTACCAATTAGTAAGTCGGCGTTGATATTGTAAAGCAATTTAACAGCACTTTGAAATCTAAGATGCAGAGGTGTTTTACAACCCGCAATACTCTTTGCTGCACTGATGTATAAGCAGTGTTTATGTACCAGTGCTAACTGAAGCTTTCACAGAACTGCATATACAAGCCTTGAGGCTGTGAATCTGTTGAGTTCCCAGAAGGTCTGGGAAACTATTTATAAGAACTTTTTTTAAAGAAAGAAATGTTTTATCTTTCCGAGAAAAAGGACCATCTGAAAGCATCTAAATCCAAAGGAGCGACTGAGTAAGTTTATGGATGGTTGTTCACTGATGACCCTTTCATAGCGATGAAATAAGACACTAACCTGTCACAGAGAATCATGTACCAAACAAAGGACTACAAGGGTGGGATGATTCTTAGTTGTTATTACCCTGAAGAATTACAAAACACTCATGCCAAACAGCACAAAGTTTGTTGCGCTGAAAGAATTATTCTTCTAAAAACAGGACAGTGAGAAGAGAGTGATTATTGCTGAATTGATCAGAATGGCTTCCTAAATCCCACACTTGGGAAGAAATGTCCCATGTCTGCAATACTCACATGTGATGCTTTCAAGAAGGAATACGTAATGGAGAGGTTTCCATCACTGTTCCCAGCAATGTCAGCACTTTCATATTCCGACAATTGCCAAATCTGCTTTTCCAGTGCAGTTGGTTACATCATTGAGTCTCTTGGGAAACAAATTTAACAGAAACACTCCAGCCCTAAGACTGGAAGACAGTCTTTCAAAATCTCTTATATGTGTAAAAAACAGAGACACTTTGTACAACACGGAGCAGTAATCCCTGAAGGACTAAGCAAAAGCCACGTTGCATACAGTGGAAAAGCAGATTTGGCACTTTCTGTAATGCCTGAGCTAGCCCTGATCAATGATGTGCCTGTAGATAAATCAACCTGAAAGCTTTGGCTAACACTTAGACATTTTGCACCATGTTATCTTAGGGACACCCATACATCAGAAAATCCCTTAAGTTCCTCTTTTTACAAATACTCCCAAAGGATTCAACTTTCTGTAGCCATAAACAGACACCACAGAATACCAGTATTTGTGGGCCTTTTACATCGCTGTTATATTGCATACTTATCCAAGAGAAAACAAAAAACAAACAAAAAAATTTGTTAACAGTGCTTATGGCTACCCACATAATACTCCTATGTGTAAACATCCTACTGGCATTGTATTGCGTTGCAATAATTTCAGATCAGAACCAACAAGTCTCATTTTTATTTTGGCAAGGCTGTGGTTGAGCTGTGTCCCCTGAAAAGCTCTGAAGTTTAAAAAAATACCCTAAGCAACAAGTATCATTTTGATAGTGAAAATTATGGAGGTCTTAATCTACTGTGTAGTCTGGATGTGATATTCCTCCTTAGTATATGGCATTCTCTGTTACCTATGGAAACCGGACTATTCTTTTTTGAAAAACTGCATTTTAGGGGAAACGAGAGTTGGAGACTACTAAATGAAACAGCCATGTAAAGCATTGCCAAAGGTGTTGTAGGGTACATCTTCAAAGCTGTTTCCAGTAAGGGAATGGATCTGCCATGCAGAGGGTTTCAAGGAGTCTTATAAGAAACACATCATGCCCACAACACACAGGATACTTTTGAGTCTCTCAGAATGAAAGCTGTGATACATTTAGTCTACTGTAGATTAAAAGGTTGGAAGAAGCTATGAAGGAAGATGAAGAGAGCTCTCCTGAGGGGACAGAGATGGTTAAAGATGATGTTTCTCACCTTAGGTCTGAAGAGCGTACTAAATCTAAAATAGATATGTTTCAAGTAACGCCCATACAGACCAGCAGAAAGAAAAAAAAAACTACATATAGATGCCCTAGTAATCAAAAACACAGCAAAATTTAACCGTAGTCCAGTAACCCTCCCATTATTTCACGTACTATTTTTGAGAGAAAGTCTTTTATTACACAGGCTTTTTATGGGGGGTCCTTTTTTTAGGGGTCTTGTCAGAAGCGTGTTTCCTTAGATACTGAGGGCTGATTTGAAACTACTGCTACTAAATTGTCTAAGGTAGAACAGAATACAGCTTTCTTCTGTCAGGGGGATGAGCAGTTTTAAGAGAGTCGTATATTTCTTAATGCAGCTGGACAGGTTTTCTTTCGCTAGGAGTAGACTTTAAAAATTATTTGCTGCTGCATCGTCTCATTTTATACCCAGGGATTGCTTTTTAGAAAGTATAAACCACTAGCCAACATAAAAGAACAAGTCAACCCTTAATTTAAAACTCTAGGGTGTAAAAGCATTTAACTCCAGTACTGGATATTTATAAGGTTTATTGTTAGCATCCTCAGAAAGCTTCTAGAAGGAACAGAATAGTGTAAATTGTATTCAGGTGAACGGTGATTCTTTTGGTCCAGAATATGTTTTCTCAGGGTATGATGCAGATTCCTGTAACGAACATAAAGGCTGTGGCATGTTTCCAGGAAACCAAAGCAATATTATCATGAGCTGCATGATGAAATCTCAAGATCTGAGGAAAACAACTATTGAACAAGTTCATCAGGATCTCCCTCACTAGCAGGGTTGGAAGCTTTTTCCTTTGGCTAAATTTTCCTCACGTATTGGAAACAACTGAGCCATTTGTCGCTCAGCAGGCTCCATCCCGATTGTGCAGCTCCATAAATGCACCTCTTCTCACGTACAGAAATCAACAACAAACTCAATTTATTTTCCTTGATTTATGTACTACATGAGACAACATGCAGTTTATAAAAGAGATGTGGGGTTTTTTGGTTTCTCTTCCATATGCCAGATTAGCAAGTTTTATTGTACCTTTCCTGCTACAGCAGCACTGCAGCCCACCGGGCAACAGCTCCGTGGAGAGCCTCCCTCGGCCACGGAGCTGAACGTCTTCTGCTGCCTCTTCTCTGCACCTGTGCCTGACTGCAGGAACATGAGTTCACTGCCCATTCTAGCACTAAGATGGGGAAAAAAGGGCCTCTTACTATACTTAAACCTCTAGCACTTCAAAAATAATTTGAAAGGAAGTCAAATTCATCTTGAAAGACTTTGGTAGGCTCAAGAATGTAGCCATCAGTTCCATTTTCAGAAGGATAAAACAATAAAATTTTTTCATCATATTTTAATTTGTACTACATAGTAAAAAGTCCTCTCGCACAGAAACCATGTCCCAGTGGCCAGGGCAGCAGGACTTTGCTCAAGAAATCCGTGATGTCCTTTATCTAAGACCATACCAGCCTTCCACTCATGTTCACAGATTGTCAAGATAAGTATGTCCTATACCTGGTGATCAAGAAAAACCTTTTATTGCTGTTGTGGTTTCCCAGTTTTAATTCCCTGACCACTAACATATGACTAATCTTAACATGTTTTTTGTCCGAGATGCACAACAGCATCAGAGATAGAGTTGAATATTTTTCCCTCTCTGATCACTACAGATGCCTGGAAGGAAAAGTGCTATTTTTGGAAACTAAAAAGCCCAGGACCTGACCACACAATCAGACATGAAGATTACATTCTAGAAGATTAAGGTGCCATTTTAACAATATATGTTAAATCCCCTTCTGTGGAGGAAAGGACTTCTCTGCCTTTTGCCTGATCTCCTTCCTTTCGGGAGGTCCAGCCCTGCCGCAGAGCGCTGCCAGGTTGATGACAATAACAGGCCAACCCTCTCTTTAAGCTAGAAGTTTTATCCTTGCTGTTCCTATGCTGTCTTGCTTTCTCTCAGAATATCATGCTGTCCTCCCCTAAGTACTGCACCTTGACAAAGGGCCAATGTAACTGATTTTCCAGTGTGAAACAAAGTAAAAATGGGGAAAATAGTCTTTCTAGCCCTCAATCCCAATTGTCTGGTAGAGTTTGCTATAATTGAAGGGTTAAAAATTTAGTATGTCTACTAAACACCCAAAGTCTTTACTTTCATGTACGTTAGCCCCAAAGTCCATTAGCCCCAAAGGAGCAGCTCATCACCTATCTTTAACTTTGATTGCTGGCTAATAATGAAACAATTACGATATTTAGAAAAATATGCTGTTAATATGTAACCCTAGGCCTTTATGTCTGTAAAAGTCCAAACATACTTGCAAAATTTTCTGATGTATGTATTAGTCACAGGCATGAAGAAATGATGCTGAGGACCCATTTTTAGACAAACATCCAGCTTGATTATTAACCACTAAAACTGCAAGACTTTCTAGCCCAGCAAGCACTGCCTACATTGGTCAAAGGGTCCCCCACATATCCCGCTCTAACAGGACAGGCAGCACCTAAGTCTACAAGTGATGTTTTCACATGTCTGGCACAGAAATCTCAGGCATTAAACTCCCAACTCCCTGTTTCACACAAGTTTTTCCCATCCAGTATACCATAGTAATGGTTATTGGAAAAAGATTATTGAAAAGGATTATTGGAAAAAAATGCAGAAGGAGGTCAATCTTGGTCATGCAGAGGGGATACTATCAGATTTAGAGGTGGAACTCTTTCATCTTTTTTTTAAATTGACTTGGGTTGTTTTCAAACAAAGCCACATTGCTGAGTATTATTTTTTTCTTTCTTTTTTTTAATGTGACTACTCATGACAGTTTCTCATACCACTTTTCAGCTTTCTCTGTCCATAGGTATCTCTGAGGTCTTCAGCAGACACATGATCACTGTTTTTAGGTCTAGAGCATATGACTATATTTTGTAGATGATCATGCTATGGAGATAGAGTTTAAAAGTGAATTCAGGCCCCTTCACCTTTACTTTTCATAATGACCAAATACTAACAGACATACATATTGTCCTATTGGCCTCTACCCTTCTACTTCTGTAACAGATAGATCGTCCCATGTAAGAAATCAACAACAGATGAGTAAACCCTATTGACAAAGAGCTGATAAACTAGTAGGTTGTAAACAAAACTGTAGATGATCAACTGGCACTGAACTATCGTAAGTTTTGTTAAAAACTTGACTTAGTCCTTTGTGTAGGACTTTAGAAAGCAGACTGTGAGCTATAACGTCCAAATTTGCAAAGCAAAATTCCTCAGATTATATTTGCAACTAAACCAACAGTGCTATTCCTCAGTCCTACCTTCTTGTTGGTTCCTCATGCACCACAGAGGTGTCCTTTCCAGCCCCATCATTGTTAGCATGAGAAGTTGGGAGATCTTCTAAAGGAACGATCTGTAGGCAAGAACCAGACTGTGGTTAGTGAAAGTAATATACCTGAACAGAAAACTCTGAACTTGAGAATCTGGAATGAAAATTAATTACACCTCTTCTACTGTTTTTAAAGTACAGAAAAACTGGAAAGCTCCAGGACTCTGAGAAGTAGAAACTTAACACTTAAAAAGAAAACAGAGATTGATAATAATCACAAGTAGCTGGATATCCAGAAAAAGGAGGAAAAAACAGTCTCTCAAAAGTTCATGTTGTAATAAATGCAGTGATGGCTGAAAGCCCTTCCTCCGCTATCCTAAAGGATTAACATCTTACCATAAGAATGAATTATTGTAGTATTCCACCACTTTGGCAACTTTTATTTTTTCCCTTCTTCTTGCTGTAACACAGAGTTGAGCATCTGTAGTTTGTGTTTTTATATATGATGATTCCTGCTATCGTTTTAATTTCCTGATCCTTGGAAACCAGGCTAAAAGAGGCTCCATCTGTTGGGGTTTTTTTTATTTATTGACAGAAAGGCACTCAGAGTCCTGGATGGAGCACCATTAAGTGTAGTTAGGTAAAGAAAATAGACTGACTTAACTTGGTTCTCTTGCACATATGCCTCCTTGGAGACTATACGATGGTAGCTGGGGCAGTTCCAGGGGTCAGGACACTCAGGTTGCTGGGAGGGTGAATCCGTGACCAGGTCCTCCAGCTGCTTTCCGCCCCATAGCACAAAATAGGCCAGTCAGAATGCTACTCTGTGTGCTCTAACACCAAACAGTGAGGTTTGGAGCTTGGAGAGCTCTGCAGGACAGCATGGACACAGCTTATGTGCTTTACCTCCACAGCAGTTTTTTTTTTTTTCCCTCGAAGATTCAGAGGAAGCTTTATGACAGATATTTGCCTCACCTGGCCAAGCCCTGAATCACCATGACCATAGTGGGCCAGGGGTCATGGTGGCAAAGGACGCAGAAAAGACAGGGGTACTCAATGCCTTTTTCACCTCAGTCTTTACTGGCAAGACTGGCCTTCAGAAATCTCAGGCCCCAGAGACCAAAAGGGAAGTCTGGAGCAAGGAAGACTTACCCTTGGTGGAGGAGGATCAGGTTAGGGGATATTTAAACAAACTGGTCACACACGAGTCCATGGGACTCGATGGGATGCACCCGAAAGTGCGGAGGGTGCTGGCCAATGTCATTGTGAAGCCACTATCTATCATCTTTGAAAGGTCACGGTGACTGGGAGAGGGGCCTGAGGACTGGAAGAGATCAAATATCACTTCCATCTCCAAGAAGAGCAAGAAGGAGGATCTGGGGAACTACAGGCTGGTGAGCCTCACTTCGTTGCCTGGAAAAGCGATGGAGCAACTAATCCTGGAAACCATTTCCAAACGTATTAAGGACAAGAAGGTGATTGGGAGTAGTAAGCAAGGACTGACGAAGGGGAGATCATGCTTTACCAATCCGAAAACCTTCTATGATGAGATGACTGGCTTAGTGGATGAGGGGAGAGCAGTGGATGTTGTTTATCTTCACTTTAGCAAGGCTTTTGACATGGTCTCCCATAACATCCTCGTAGGCAAGCTGATGAAGTACGGGCTAGATTAGCGGATGGTGAGGTGGACTATAAACTGGCTCAGCTCCCAGGCTCAGGGGATTGTGGTTAGCAGCACAAAGTCCAGCTGGAGGCCAGACACTAGTGGTGTCCCCCAAGGGTTTGGTACTGGGGCCAATACTGTTGAACATCTTCATTAATGACCTGGAGGATGGGACCGAGTGCACCCTCATAAATTTTGCAGATAGTCCAAAGCTGGCAGGAACGGCTGGCACACCAGAGGGTTGTGCTGCCGTTCAGAGTGACCTCCACAGGCTGCAGGAACGCACAGAGAGGAACCTCATGAAGTTCAACAAAGGGAAATGGAAAGTCCTGCAGCTGGGGGGTGAGGAAGTTCCATCTGAATCTAAGAAAAAACTTTTTTACTGTGAGGGTGACTGAGCCCCGGAACAGGGTGCCCAGAGAGCTTGTGGACTCTCTGTCCTTGGAGATATTCACACCCTGGACAAAGTCGTGGGCTGCCTACTCTCGCTGACCCTGCTTTAAGCAGGGGGTTGGGCTGGATAATCTCCAGAGGTGTCTTCCAGTTTCAACCCTTCCGTGATTCTATACTGATCATTATCAACCTGACCTCAAGCAGCCAATGTACCAGTGGCTTTCTCAGAGCATTTTTTCATCTAAAGCACTAGTAGACATTGGTCTTTTTGAAGTACTACTGTGACAGATGCTAGACAGGCACTAACAGATTAAGATTAGCCATGGAACATGAAGGAAGCCTCCAGCAGCACTTCCATGAACCTATTTTTGCTCATCTCAATTCTAGCTTCAAGATGAGTAAGAACTGGAAATTTTATGAAAGTTATCTCTCAAAAACACCCAAAATATTTTATGATTTTATTTGATCATCCAATAGGGGGAAAAAAAGAGAGAAAATGGAAGAGAGTAATTCTTGGTTCTCTGAGGCTGAGTAGAAGTTTTCTTTCATATTGGTATGAGGACTTCACAGCCTTGAGGCCAAACTCTTACTTTCTCGGAACTACAATAATAGGTAAAACCACATGAGATTCAGTTATTCTTTACACATTGCAACCACAGTGAAGATCATCCTACATTGCTCGTATCAAGCAGTGAATCCAGCTGTATACTTCATTGTCAGTTCACATGTGACTGTGGACAACTAGACCCAGCATAAGCTTCCATAAACCTAGAATTGCATTTAATACATTAAAGTTTGCATGTCCTTTAATCTTTTTTCTCCCCCTAGTAAGGGCATAAAACAATCAAATGACACCCCCTCATGCCATTCACAAAGACATTGTTTGATATAAAGTGAGGGGAAAGCACTCCCAGATCTTTACTTCCAGTAAACACTCTCTGAACTATATTTTCATTGCTCAAGGAAGCAATAGTCTTCTCTTCCCTTCTCTACTCCATAGCTAGACAAACTAAGGACTTGCCAAGTGTTTTGCTCATAGGTCCTGTTTAATATTGAAGCAAATAAGTTAATCTCACAAAAACTAAAGTTGCAGAGACCAGCCCCAGCATAGTACCACCAATTCTGCATTTGCACCAATGGATCTGCATTTACAAGCCTTTTTTTTTTTTTTTAACCTTAGCGATGTAGCAGCAGATTACAAATGATGAATTTAACGGCAAAGGTTATTGATGGAAAAGTGTAGGAAAATAGGTTATTTCTTTCTTTAAAATTAAATCATCCTTGTTTATATCTAATTTCAAATACAGTTATTCCACTTGGCTTGGGCCAGAATAAGCCCCAAAGTGAACAGAATATGGGTTGCACAGTTGCACCAGTGCCCTTATATCGTATAACTGTATGAGCTGCACTGCACATCTTCATTAGTCCCTCCTCCTTTCTAAAATCCATGCTTGCAGTTTTAATAGACTTCTCTTCACAAAATACTATTTCCAGAAGTATACAAATAGCATACAGTCCCAAGTGCATTTTCCAGAGCTGAGTGTATGGCACATAGAAGCCAGTCAATCAGTGACATGGATTCTTCTGCGTATAATTGCTTCATAAATAGCTCTTTGGAAAATTTTTGCATGGGTTTGTGTAGCTCTTGATTAAGATGCCGATGAAACTAGGATTCGTCTGAGATTCATAACTTGGTGTGCACACTCATTTACATAACCTTTTCTAGATTGGGAAAAAAGCACACCCTTTAAAAGTCTTTCCATAGAAAAATGGTGAAGAATAAATCATGAAGATTCTCTCTCCTTGTTTTGCTATTTTAATGCATCAAATTCTTCCCAGCCACTGATTACGTCTTGCTAAATTTGATAGCAAGTGAAGAAACATGTGTCATACATCATACAGGTAAAAATTGTGATACATTGAAAAATGGAGAATATTCTACTCAAAGATTAATATAAGCCTTAAATGAACACTATGACATATCCACGTGGTGGCAGCAGAGGTGGAAAATGAGAAAACATTTGCAAGAATCCAGAAGATAAGTGTTAGTGACCTGAACTGGAGCAGTTCTTAGGTAAAGTTACACTGTTGCATGCATTGTCAAAATCAGCACTGCGCCCTTCCCAGGAATGATACACCAAGCATCTGTTACTACTCATCCCCAGCCAGGAGACAGGAGTCTAAGCACCGTCTCCATGACAAACACTTTATCTCCTGCAGCATTTGTAAGTGAAACTGTGTAAAGACACATTTTCATTCCTGTGCCTCAATTCCCAACAGCAGCACCTAGAAACGAGGAGTAAACTTCAGCTGCAAACAGACCAGTGAGAACAGGTAGAAGACAGCAAGGTCTCCTAAGGTTTCTGTCTTTTCTCTGCAGGTACAGACACTTTATGATGTGCAGCCTGGCATGTAAGTTAGCAGTGTGACACACATCCATAACAAAGCTCTCACTACTGCTTGTAGCTCCGAGAAATAAAAGCTCAGCTTTAAAGAAACCTGCAGCTCACTTGCCTTTGGTCATGCAGGAAGAAAGGGCTGGGAAAAGAAGGGTGGGAACTCATTTGGACTCCCAGCCTTGTGCAGGAACCACAGGACAAGGTGGATCCTTGCTGAACTGAAATTCTTAACAGCATCCTTCACAGGACAAAAGGGTCAGGCAGCTACTCCTCCAGCTCCTTGCGTGCACACACTCTTGTTTGCTCTCCCAGGAAGCCTATTACAGTTGTCACAGATGAAGAATAAAGAAAAATGAGCTTAGTAAAAACAGAGGCAGATGTAAAAAAACACAAGCAACTAAAGAGTAGTTTTCTACTCTGAAAAATACGTAGGGTGTTGTGCATGTTTTAAAAAGTCAGCTCTGCTTTGCCTTTTGCAGACAGGTTAGATGCATCCTTTCTTCTGCCCCATCACTATTAAAGACTCCAATAGCTAAACAAGGTGTCCAGCAGTCCTCAGACTCTTTTCCAGTAGGGGACTGGGCAGCTGTTTCCAGCCAGGTCACCCCTAAGCAGATTCGAAGGGAGATACCAGAGAGGAGGAGGCTATAGCACATGCTTTCACTAAGACTGGTGCTTTTGCTTTGGTACAAAAATGTTCTGAATTTGAGCCAAGCTAGAGACAGGACTGGTGGAGTAAGGTGGTACTCTGACTTTTCACAGGAACTATACTTTCTCAGGGACTGACAGGAGGAGGATGGTGACAATTAAGAAGGAGTTCAGCTCAATTCACCCCCATTTAAGTATTTTCACTTCTCGGTCAGACAGCGAGAACAGATCCTTCACAACTGGTTTCATTAGTAGAGACCCTAAAAAGTGCTGTGCTCGCAGGGCAGTAAACTCCTTTTCTGACGTATGCAGAGCCAACAGTAGATCAACAGCGAAGGAAAGGCTTGGACACCAGTTTCAGGAATGCCTCCATCCCCTAAGGAGGCAGTGAGGCAGTGTCTGGCAGTAGTATGTCTGCATGTGATGGAACATATGTCCTTCACAGACAGGAAAGCGTAAACATAGCTCTCTACAAATTGGGGCTGAGTGCTGAGATTAGCATTTAGGGCAGCTCTGTATCATGGAGGATATCAGAAACCAAGTTCAAGCCTGCTCTGAAGTTGCTGTTAATTAGGATTCTGGTCCATGGTCAGTGCAAGAAGGGGAAGAAATGGCAGCAGTTATGGATATCGGGAAGCCTGTTCTTGACTGTCTTCATCGGTGACCAACTGCAAGTCTCCAGGACCCGATTCTACCCTTTGATCTATTGCTAGGGGTAAAGAGCTTTCATACCCAACAAAAATGTCCCTGTCCTCCTCCTCTGGAACCTTCTTTTTGTTTGCAAATCAAAGTGTTGAAACTGTCATGATTGTAAAGCATTGGGATGCTCCTGAGGTCCCACGTACACACACAAGTGCCTATTCTCAGCCTATGACACATTCTCAGGCCTCTTCTCTGGGATTATTCACCATACCTCCAATCTCTCAGCTCTCCTCTCCCTTTCTAAGTATTAGATCTCCTATATAAATGCAAGTCAAATGCAGTTTCGGGTGCATGTTGGAAACATTTCTCTCGAAACAGCGGGAAGCAGTGTGTCACTTCCCAGAAGCCCATGGTTAGAATTTGCTGTAGCAAGCAGACATCTACTGATAACACACTCATTTCTGGAAGGAAATTTAAAGCATTTAAATCTAGCTCAACTTGACGTTATTGGTCAGAGACAGAAGCAATATCTCATCTAAATTAGCTCATACTGGACCCCTTTGTACGTAAATGGGGGCGAGGACAACTCTACCAGACATCAGCCAAGGCAGAGAAAGGACCTGGAGCTTCACTTCCAGCTTTGGAAACATAAGGGAAAAAGGACAACAAGGGTGGACGTAGCTTAATACAGTGTAAGCCAGTTAGCAACCTCGTCACTAAGCGATGCAAATTTTAAAAAGCATTTTGGATAAAAGAGAAGCCATTTCTTACCAACTCTGCTCGAGCTCCAACTCTTTCCTACTGATTTGCACATTATATAATCACCTTTTTCAGCAGAGTAGATAGAAGTTAGTATTTTTTAAGGCAAGAGAGAACCACTGTTCTCTCAAAATCACACACTGAAACGATTTATGCTACCCTTGATACCCATGAATTCAAGGCCATGCTAGTCAGCAATAGATTCTTGCTCCTTTTTACAGAAATACGGCATTTAATGTGCCCATTCAGCAATAGTAGCCAAGCAACAGCAAGTTCTTCTTGAGCAAGCAGGCCCAGCTAATTTCAAAATGGATTGCTCTGTAACGGAAGGATAGCACTTCCCAGATCACAGAAATGGTTTACAAGCCCAAGTCTAATATAAATAGTCTCTTGGTGTAGAGTTAAACAGTATAAAAAGGTGTCAGAGAAACCATTAGGCAGTAAAAATTCACAGAGCAATTTAGCCAGAGGAAAAGCATAAATAAAATGTGCATCATTTCTCTCCCAAAATTTCTTGCAAGTCAGCTGCATTCAAAGAGATATGTCACAGCTAGAGTTGAACTAAAGGCAATTAAAAAGTGTTGGCTGTCTTGTGTTCAACTTCCAGCTTGTACTTATGCACTTTAATCAGAAAAGAAGCAATTATAAATGGTGCCACTAAACCAAGGAAGAGCAAAGTGCAGCAAGCATAGATCAAATCCTGTAAGTATCTTAAGAAGAGAAGTAGCAACTATTCCTTATTTATGTGCGGGAGCATACATTCTGTGTCCAAAGAAAACATACACACAGAGAATTGGCCCTTGCAAGGGAAACCTAGATGCTAGAATACAGTTTCCAGCCAGTAAGGAGGGAAAATCAGCATCTCATCTACTTTGCTTCAGGGACATACTGATCTGCTTTTGAGTCTGCATGTTTTAATTATGTCAGATCTTATAGATCTCTTTTCGAGGCCTTTTAGCCTATATACAAATGTGCCAGGCTACTTAGAACATTAAAAGGAAGAAGTCTGAGCCAAAACATTAAGCATGAGCATAAAAGATGCGTTGGGTCATTTTCCACAGCTTCCCACTTTTTCCGTTTGACCTTCTCACAAAGGAATAGTTATTTGTTCAGGCACTTCTTCAAAATCTGTCAGTGTTACACATCTCATTTCTTAAGCTCCAACTGCAGATAACTGTTGAAAAGTCATTTTACCAGCATTCTGGCCTGCTTTGTTTGGCCCTGCTATTCTGGGACAAAACGAAAGTAATGCAAAACTTTCTCTGTTTGCTTGTTTTTTTTGAAAAACCTTCATATCACTTAGATCTTAAACCTGCACTTGCCAAATTAAAAAAGAAGTTTACTTCTACATTCAACGACTTGTAGTTTCTTGCTGAACTACTTCAAGCAAAGAGAAAAAATCCACAAGGCAAACACGGTGAAACAGAATAACATCTCCATTGCAGCAGAGCAGAACATGTCTCTCTGACAGAATCAACTTTATATAGTTATTGTTAATGCTGGGACACTTCTAGAAGCATGCAGTGTTTCTTGCTACTCCAAAAATGTTAACGAGAATCCCATTTCGGATCTCGTAGTCCCACTTTGCTACAAGAAACTCACACAAAGAGCTCAAGCACATCTAGTAAGGCCAAGCCTTATATGTGAACCCCAGAGTTTGCAGAACTTGAAAGCCAGGTTAGTTTCAACTGCACCTTTGGGCTAGTGGAGGAACTGGTGGTAGGGAGAGCTTGTCTACTGATTTTGGGTGCTTGTGTTGGTGACACAGTCAAAGCACACAGAAGCATTACGATTGGTACAGTAAACTCATCTTGCCCTCTTTAAGTGGAAAAACATTAGTGCTGTGGGATTTGTGCACAAGATATTTCTGAAGGGCTGAATCAGGAATAGCATTTGCAGTGGTGGTAAAAGTTGTAGTTCCAGGGAGCAGAGTTGTTCCTCCAAAAAGCAATGCTGTATAGATTAATTTATGGTCTGCTTTTGCATAAATCACATCTGGAATGAGAAAAAAGGCTTGTTAGAGTCTATGCTTTTAGAAGCTACTTGGTGTTCTCTAATTATGGCACTCTATATCTGCCATCTCTCCCTTCTTCTTCAGTATCTCAGTGTCTCTTCTTTCAAAAAGTCCAAACAGTTCTTGGTTATGCTGTTCCCTTTCCTCCGTGTATATATTTACAAAATGACAGCCAGACTTCCTTGTAAAAAGGCGTGGGGAAGAAGAGCTCCTGTGTACGAAAGTGCTGCACCTCACACTGCACTGGGGTCTGTCTTCTGCACTTACCAGACATCTCCGCATCAACCAGCCAGTCCAAATGGAAAGATAGCGGCGGTTCTTGAGGGACAACATAAATAGCAGGTACACCACACATTTGTTTCAGTCCTAGCTTTCCACCGGAAGTCCAAAAATTAGTTTATGTGATGACACTTCCCTTACCAGGCCAGCAGTCACCCATGTTCCTAGTACTTGGCTGGCTATTTATAAGGTCATTATATTGCTTCCCCACACCCCTTAAGAGAAAAAAAAAAAATTGATTGGATGGATATTAGTTGTTTCTCTACAACCTTACCAGAAATTTCCATAACACTCCAAGTGATATTTAAGCTACAAAATCTCCAGAAGCTGGAGGCTTCTGTGCCTTCCACATTGGGGCAATGCCTGGGGTTCCTGCAGCACCTATCAGCCTGCCCCAGAGGCAGGTTTCACTCCCAAGCTTTTGAGACAAAGGCAGGTCCGATGTCTGTGATGAGGCTGTCACTTCGCTGGGCAACACATCCCCTTTTTGGATACAAGAAGTGGTTACGGCCAGGTTAGAAGCCAGAAAGGAACAGGTTTCTTTCTCCCCACATCCCTGCCACCGAGGGCTAGCACGGTGACCTGTCCTGCACTCACGTCTTTGCAGGTTTCAATGAGTGGGCTATTCACCTCCAAAAAAAGCCCTGAAAAATGCAGAGCACATTTTCACAATAGGAAATCTCAGTGGCCTGTGATACAGCACTGAATTACAAACCCTAAGCCGCTCTGTTTACACAGCTGAAGACATACTCGGGAAGTTGCATCTTTGAGCCAAAACCCACACTACATTTGCTGTCATGATGGCAGAGCAGTTTTTTAAAGTGTTAGTTATAACATGACAAGTCAGTCATCAGCAACAGCAGCCTGACAAAATACTGCAATTTACAACTTCACTAGTTCAGGAAAAGTATTATTTCTGTAAAGATTGACTGATGTTTTCTGAATTGTACTTAGGTATTTGAGGTTTTCATTCCTAAAGGAGCATGGGACTCGGACAGAAGAAAGAAGGGTTTCTCTAAGCAACAGTGTGACTAGTATTTGGTAAGGCAAAAGATCATCTGGGTAACTTTTAATTTATTAAACTATATCTGAATGATACAGTATAAGGGTAGGCTGCAGTTCTTTAGTAATTTTGGCAGCAGACTGGTCGAGGTCACTCTGGCCAGACATCAGCCATAAAGTTGTTTCAGCACAGATACCCCTATATTTCATATTTCCACATATTGAGAATTAAGTGCACTGCAACATATAGCAGAGATGGGAAATAGTCTGCTGTCTCGTGCTGGAAGGACAGATCTGTATGTAGTGCACAACAGGGCTGACACCACAGGAGACAGTTTAAGGCGATGGAGTTACTCTGGCTGGTAACTCAGACATATAGCTTATAATGCTCAACCCTATAAGCATATCTTCACAAATACTCTCCACTTCCAAGGCTAGCTTTTAACTACTATTTCATAGGAAACTTTAGATAGGTCAGCCACCACTTTTCCCTCCTCCAAGAATTCTGTGTTTATTCAAAAGCGTGTTTAAAAGTTTCCATTTCAAAAAGAAACCTCTGGCGAACGGAATTGTAAGTGTTAGTATAGCCTTGTCTCTCATATTAGAAAGGCCAAGATAGATAAATTGTCATAGATAAATTTCTCTGAAACACCGCCTAAGCTATATTTACAACGTACGAGCCATCACACCAAATTCCAGTTCACCTCCTTTTCACTTCAGTAACACTGGTAGTAAAGCAGTCTATTCTGTCTGCACTACAGCAAAGGCTTTTAAAAAACAATTTACCTTTTGGTAAATCAAGTTATCTGAGATCAGCAGGTGCTACCATTTTTGTTTTGATAGGTGAATACCAGTTGTGTAAAGGACTTGACATTAACCATGCAGCTCACCACTTAAGGAGAGGCATGCATTTCCTAGGCACCTTTCAGGAACTGAATTTATCATACTAGAGTTACAGGACCACAAGCTTTGCTGCTGTAAGAAGAGGATTTTTGAAAATGAGTGCTCAGGCTTGAACTGCCAAATCAGAAAAGTTTTCAGGAAGGTGACTGGAATCATGAACATTTACCCAGTAGATTTGACAACCTCTTTTTTGAGGAAAAGGACATGAGAACTGAAAGCATCCTGTTCAGTAATCAACCTTTTTGGTTTGTGACTGATGAAATCCAGTCTCTGTAGGCAGAAATCCTGGTGCAGGACTGCGGGTGACTTTGGATGGCAACTATCAGTAGCACCAACCAGCTCATAACACCTGTCCATCCATCCAGCAGATTGGTGGCCATCCAGAATCTCCCTGAAAGTGAAAGAGGAGTGAGGGAGAAAGAGGAAGCAAAGAGTTACTAGCTATCAGGGGTGCCAAAAACAATCAAATTCAGTGAGTTCGGGGAGGGCATGGCTTTGAATCCCGGCCTGTGCAGGTACATTTTTGCATGCAGTGTAGCATTCCCATCCCTTCAGTTACAGACCGTGCAAGAAGCTGCCCCAGTATTTTGTCCCCAGTAGTTCACACAGGCCTCGTAGCAGGAGAGAGGAGTAGAGAGGAGCTGGATCTCTACCTGTTGCAGCTTGGCCCTGGGTTCTTCCTTTGCGAAATGCTGAAGTATAAGGGAAACAAGATGACAAAGGCTATAGATTTAGCATTAGCAGTGTATTAATTGCCCTGTAACTGTTTCCGGTAGCCATTCAAAGCACTTTTGGGACAGATCTCAGCTTGGGGATGACTTCCTTTTGCATGTACATTATACGGGGTTGCACAGAGTAATATTTCAAATATTTTAGGAGAATGGATCTTTCTAACCAGGCAGTGGTGTGGAAGCAGCTTGGCTTTCACAGTCTATGCAGTTTGGAGCTGAGGGGAGTGCAACTGGCAAAGTTTTGTAAAGGGGGAACCAAGGCCCAAGGAGAGAACAAAACTGCCTCTCCAAGGCCCAAGGAGAGAACAAAACTGCCAGGGACAAAATCCTCTGGCGGGGCATAGATGAGAATCAGCACACCTTCCAGCACCATCTCCAAGTCTGTCGTCACCATGTCAGCTCTCCCAGATTAATCTCTAGTCAGCTAGTAGCTTGCTTTCCTGCCGCAGTCTGCACTAGACTTCGGCTGAGGGCTGGCAAGATGGGACAGAGACAAGCTCTGTGGCAGCCGCCCTTGGGTACACGTGCCCCACATCTCCACACTGATGCGGCACTAACTATTTTGGATGAGGGGGTAGTGAAACTGTGGCTGTCTGCTCTGAAATTCAGAGACAGAGGAAAATGGTTTCTCCTCGCCACCATCAAGCAATGCCAAGGAGGTGCCGCCACCAGAAGGTACCTGAGCACGTGGCCAGGGCTGTCCTCTGATGGATGAGACAGCCTGGCTCCTGCTTGGAAAGTGCCTTGCATGCCGCAGGTGACACGATGGTCCCCACTGGCCTGAGCTGTGTCTCTTCTCAATGGGTCATATGTTCTCCCCAACGTCAGATTACAGTCCTTACCATCAGCTTCTGTCACTCCCTCTTCTCCTTGGGTAGGATGCTTGACTCCTGTCAAGCATCTTGCCTGGATGCTTTTCTCCCTCCCCTTTGTCTAGTAAGCAAATTACTGTTACCGAACCTCCTGTGTCGGAAAACAAGGCCACATCAGCACTGGGCACAGCCTCACAGCTCTTACTCTGCTCAGTTCCTTGCTTTTCTAGCCTCTTAATTCACTGCTTTATCCGCCCACAAATATTTCATAAGAAGAGCACAAAAGACATGAGTGAGAGCTTTAATAATGCATATGTCCTCTTGCTGTACTCTCTGAATGCCTGAGAGCGCTGTTTTAATGAGTCAAAGAAATCTATCTTTCTCCTAATATCACTGTCTGAGGCCACAGCATGGTCAAACTGAACCTATTTTGAAGGTAAATGGGAGAGGAGACCCTCCAAAGAGGCATAGAGTGCCGAGATGGGGGAAAACACTCTCCCCAGGCCAGTTTGCCCCTGGACCTCACTCCCTAAGGGCAGAAACCTCCCATCATTGGCGCATGCAGTTAAGCAGCTTTTAAAAGGACTACAATATTTTCTTTGTGGTTGTTATTAACATGACATGATGAGGTCCATATGCTTATAGCCTCCTTATCCAACATTCTCGGTTTGTGTGCCCCAGCTCTATTTTGATCTCATTTCCCCATTGTTTAACATTTGTCTTTCGCTCTTCCCCTTTCCCTCCCCGCCGTCTGCCCAAAGCTGCACGTAACATTAACTGGGAAGAATAACTTCTCAGCTACACTCAAGCATTGCACTTTGTTGTATAAAATCTAAATTACAGGCTGCAACAAAATATCCCTCTACTAAGAGTCTTCTGGGTGTTTTAGGTAAAGTGCACGGGCAGTATACAAGCTTCTTCTCCAAATTTCAAGCCCCTGCTATCTCAGACACATTGCTCTGCTACTGACAGAGATGCACATCATATTAGTGCTGCACAGATGAATCTTTATGGGGAAGAAAAAAAAAAGACAGCTCTCCTGATAAGCATGTACCTACTTTTGGCCTGCTGATTTTAATGTTCATAGCACAGCTGTGACAGATTGGGAGGACAGGTAGAATAGGAAATCTTTGCTAACCTGTAGGTAGAGTCTAGCCTACTCTTATACCTTATTGAAATCACAGACAAGTCTATGTTCAGAGGAGCCTGTTCAAAGCCCACTGCAGACAGCGAAGCATTGCTAACTCTTATAATGTATTTTAACTGGAAGATGGGATGCAAGCCTCCCCAAAGGCTTGCTGTTGCTTTTAATCTTAGCATCTCTTACTGTGTATGCCCTCCCCCTACTAAACACAGTGCCCCATGTCAAAGTCATCTTACAAGCATTAATCCCAACACAGCTGAATTTTTTATACCTAGGCTCCATGCAGTACCTGGCTTGAGTGGTTTCTGCATTTCCAACCATGTAATATCATTTCTGGAAGGAAATCCACTGAAGTCACAGCGAGCATACACGGCTTTCACAAGCGTGGTTTGGTTATCCTTAACATTTGTTGAGAGTGTTTTGTTACTTTTTTTCCCCCACAACTGTTCTGTCCATCTGAATACTAGGCAAGGAAGAAACAGAACAAATTCATTTTCAGTTAAAAAAAAAAAAAAAGTGCAACACTGGCATAACTCAGCAGATAACAGCCAGAGTCTGAAGTCCACTGTAACATTTGCTGCCAGCAATGCTCATGCTCCGGGACTTAAAATGTTACTTCACAGGGCCACTTTCAAAAACCCCAGTCCACTCAGTGCTTTCTGTAGTGTGCCTACAGGCAGCTTTAATTTCCACCTCTAAAGATGTGCTGCTGCTACTATGAACAAAAGGAGCGCAGAGGCAAGTCAGTCGCTTGCCTTCCCAGGAACCAGACTCTAACACGGCTGGAGCTTACCCTGAAGCTACAGATCTGGGCTGTGTAACGAGTTTGATAAAATATTCAAGACCTTTGCCGCAACCATGGATGTCCACACACAACAGAAATGAAGATTCAAGAACACCATGTGGTACCTTAACCTAATCGGTGCTGTAAGTATCAGCGACATAATGCCGGCATCAGCATTTTCCCAAGCCCTCTCAGGACTGTGCAGATACATTAATTCCCTAGTACACACTAAAGCCCACACTCCACCTTCTCTGTCACCTTTGCCTGGACTAAAAACACGCGAAGCTACTCAAGAAGGTTCAAGCGGCAGGAGGGCAGTTCAGGGAAACATTGGGAAACACGTGGGACACTGTGACCCCAGCAGTATTTGTCAGGACTGACAAGATAGCTTAGAAATTGTCCTGGCCTGCAGGCTAACCAGCCCTTATAATGCTTTGAGGTGAGAAAGCTTTGCCCACCTGAAGTTGCAGGGTGCAGCTGTCAGGACCCATTTTTCATCAGGAAGAAAGCCTCCACAGCAGCATTAATACTCGTACCACAGACCGGCCAGGCCAGGCCAGGCCATTGGGGTGCCAGGCTGCTTTCAGTCTTCCTGGGCTCCCCGTGCTGCTTCCGCAGTGCTCCTGCACTTGTCTCAGGCCTGAGGACAAGGTATGGATCCATCACTGGAAATCGACTTTTCTCTGGAAGTAATTCTCCGTTGTTAGTCTTTTTTTAACTGGACGCAGCTGGGTGCTCCAACACCAAACAAATACCAGACTTATTCTGGACAGCTGTGTCCAACAGAAAGACTCCACAATAACCTTCTGGTGGGATTAAAGTGTTAGTCCTAGAGACAAGTGGGAACCCTTTGCTCTAATTTCCCCTTGGAAATGACAAAAAAATTGTCCATATGTGCTATGCCAAAAAATAAAGACCTCAACTAATACCAGTTGAGCAGGGACTTGAACCTTGATCTCCCAAATTTGTATATGTCAGCCAGCATGTTGTAAGTGTTTCTCCATGGATTTTTCAGGAAGTCACATTCTGCAGCTGAGAAGCGTTTCCTGAAACTTTTTTTAGTCAAAACTGATATTTATGAAGTGTTTCCATTACAGTAAGTTTCCGTTTTCCAAAACTAGTTCACTAAAATGTTCCCAGCCAGTTCTAGTAACAGTTGAGTTATACTCAGTGCATAAATAACCTGTATCCCACACCTCCAGCTGTCACTGATCACAGGAGGTGCTAGCATGAGAAAGGAAAGAAACAAACCCAGAAGTGAACAGTATTTACTTTCCTCAGAAAGTAAATAATACAGAGGGTGAATCTAGAAAAAAACTTTAACAAGAAATAAGTCCATTAAAAACTTGTCATTGGCAGAGCTGGTTCATCAAGGAAACCTGCCGAGAACTTTAAGGGCTAAGGCACAACAAATCCCCATTCCCCTCTCTCAGTGACACTGTGCCATGGACTGTGCCATGGGAACTAACCTTTTCATAATAGGCTCCTCTATCCCTTCTGTGTGCCCCAGGAAAAGACATGACCTGCTATAGTAAGAACAGCCAGCCTCTCAAGAAGAAATTAGCACAGGCCGATGAAATTGTTTGCTTTTCCACTTGCTGTTTATAGTGCCAGGTTCCAGATAATGGTTATTACTTAATCAGAGGCCACTTACATAAGACCAATCATTCTTCCCAATAAGCATCTGGCTTAAACTGTGTGCTTGTGTGTTTTTAAATAAACAGTCATTCCACAGGGACATTTCTATCTGGCTCACTTAAAGGGAGAACTGTGGAGCTATGAGACCGACCCTCTAACGTGAAGCACCTGGAGTGAGCACCAAATGAATTTTCTAGTTTTCAATCCACCACAGTGCAGAATATCTGCAAGTGGTTGCAGGACAATAGCTTTAGGGGCAGCATGAGCATTATGAAGAACATTACAGATGTCCCTGCAACCTTCAACACTATTTTAGCAACAAGATGACTTTCTGCAATAGGCAAGGAAAGACCCAGAGAACACGATGAAGATTTTTTCTGGCCACATGAGTTTGCTAGAGGGTAAGAACAACTGCGTTGTAGTTTTCACCGAGTACAATATGACACACAGCCCCATAATTATTTTCAGGGACAGACTTTTTAATCCGAGCCATTTGTTACTCAAAGATATTAGTTACTCAAATATACCAAGGCTGCTGCGGTCTGCTCTGCAGTGCTCCAGGGGTAAGTCTTCAGCAGCCTATGCACCATCACTCCCTGTCCAGGTTGAAGAACTGAAGCCTAGTTCAATGGTCAAATTATTCTTATACTCTCTGTGAATGTATATCTCGTATGCTTTAGTGACATTAAATTAATAGCCAGTTCTCTGAATGTCTGTGTTGGGTTTAGAGAGGAAGATAGACACATATGACCCAGAAAGGCAAGAAGCCATTTCAAGCAACACTTCAGTACCCAAAGATCCTGATGCCCATATGGCCAGGGCAGCTTTAGTACTCCCAGCAGTAACCACTCAAACTGTATTTCCATACATGGAATGAGAAAAGTATCAAGATTAAAAAAGGGTTGAGGAAAAGGAAGCAAAAAAGAGGTATTGATAGAAGTATCTTCTCAGATCCATCCATGATTAAGGTCTAGAGAGGACTAGTAGAAGTCAAGAGCTGCTTGAGTCCAGGCCACTTCCACCTAACATGCTCCAGGCAACAGACCTGCTCTGTCACCTTGCAAGAGAAGCCTACGTGTTCATGCCACATGCACTTTCAACTTCAGGTACTTAATCAGATAGTGTTGCTTCCCTCGCTCCATCCATAATTGAAGGGGTGCAAGTCTGATGAACTGTAATGAGAGAAATTTAAGTGCAAGAATTTAGTTCTGAAGCTGGACACACTCACCCAAAGCAGGGACAAGCAGATGTGCTCACTTACACAACAAGAACACAGGAAAGACAGAAGGAGAGGGGACAGAGGAAGGAGATTAAAAATGGTTCAGGTTGCTTGGAACAAAGAGCAGTTTGCTTCCATGAAATCAGGAGATTCAGACTGGACACTTCTTTCTATCTCTGAGTTTATTTGATCCGAGATATCAAAGCACTAATTTGCTTAATGGTGTCAGGGTAGTGCTATCCACAGAGGAAAGTGAGTGCTTCTGCCACCAGCTGTACCCTGGCCTGGGAAGTAAGAGAAAGATGTAAGAAACTGAGGATTTTTTTATTATTATTCTTTAGAACTTAGATCTCAATTAACTGCATAGTTTCCTGTGTATGAGGCAGAGGTATCTGCAGTGCCTAACAGCAGGATCGTCTACTAAATAAAGAATCAGAAGAGAGATTATAGTAGTAATAGAGACTGTGGGGACAGGGGTTGCTTTTTTTTTGGTAGAGCACTCAAGATTCCTTCTAGATCTCATTCTCAATGGCCATTTTTCTCTGAAACAGCTAGTTTTGAGAATCTAAATATTTAATATATCACTTGACATCTTCAAAATGCCATCTAAACAGCCTGTTGCCTTATAATACTATGTATTTCTCTTAGTTTTGTAATGACCTTTCGTTAGACTCTTAGCATACATACATACCAACACCCTGCACTCTCCTCTCTTCCTCCTCTTTCTCCAAAAGAAAAGGGTAGTAGACTTACCACGTGATATTTCCTAGACAGAGTAAGCCAGGAGAAAGCCTTTTACAGTTGCCTAAGCTCTGAAAGCGAGGGTCACTGTCACCACTGAACCTCAACATTTTATGGGATAGAGTGAAGCATCACCACAGAAGTTGCCTGCAAACTAATTCAGGCAAAATAGGGATCTGAACCTTCCGCTTTCCCATTTTTCTCCTAAGCCCTCTGAGGCAGAACTTTTCTTTTTTAAAAGCCTCTTAATGAACGCCTGATGACACTGTGCTTTTAATTCGTGCATCAGACTACAGCACAACTCCAGAAGATAGCTTGCTATGTTTATAACCAACGTGGGGCCCTTCTCCAAACAGACAACTCATTAAAGACACCCATTATAACCGCCATGAAGCACTAGTGGCAAATACCTGGAGATCACACAAGAAAGCTACCCAGGTGTGGTCTGATGGCACTGGCTGATTTAGTTTTCCATTGAACTACCCAGACTGTCCTTCTCAGAAGGAATACCTGATCTGATGGGCAGGTTTTTCATATAAGACACTATGCGATGCCCATGGGACTGCAGGACATCCACGTTCCCCTGGGGAATAAGTCACTTCAGTGACTTCAGTCTCACTTACATGATACTTTTGAAGAACAATATATTCACGAGTACTTGGATATTTTAGATTTCCAGTCTGTGCTTCCTGCTCCAGATGGAGAAGAGAGACATCTTCACTTCCCCAGCAGTAGCCTACCTAACCAAGCCAATAGTGGCTTTGTTGTGTACCTCCTCTCACTTAGTAGAGCAGTAGGAAAAGCTTCCCTTTCCTTGGCCTCATTGCTATGAGCTGTACCTCCTGTTTGGCACACAACTTCAGTTGTGCGCAGCAAGCTGTCATGCCATGAGTTCAAGCCTGGGAAAAAGCAACCCAGACAGACTCACATTGTTCCAGGTTACTGCTGTGTCACGATTAAGACCTAACATCCAGCGCACGTTTGATTGCAACAGCATTTCTAGGAAGGGAAAAACACTGAGCTAGCTAAAGTAGCTACAAGTATTACCAGCAGACCCTCTAAGTGCGTGGAAAAGTGTCATGTAGAAGTCCCCATCTGTCTGCCTAGGAACAGTTCCGCTTCTGTTTCTCCCACCCCAGCATTAAGGTGAGCTCCCTCTCACCTATTAACTCTGGTTAGTCCAAGTCCTTCATACGCCATCAGCTGGCCATTAGATAGACAATTAGACAGATAGACAATTAGACAGATTTCTTTCACTCTGGAAGTGCAGGAAACCAAGCTGAACAATAGATATTAATGGGGATATAATTCTCCAGTAGCAGCTGCAGCACAACGCAAAGAGCAAACTCTCAACGATGGCATATTCTTACATTTAGCTCTTGTTTCCCGGGGATAACCATCAAAACCTGAGCAAAGGGAAAAGGGATTGTAATGCCCATTAAAAAAGAAAAAGAAGTCCAAAATGAGATATTGGTGTGAACCTATTTCAGGTACATGATTCATTACTTCTGAAGTTAAGCTTTCAAGCAGTTTAGAAGCCTGGGCTATCACCATGTGAATAAGGAGTTATCTCTTATCCTAACTAAACACAGTAAGGGAGGAAGCAAAGGAAACAGATGAAAGTTCCAGAAGACTTTTAATAACACAATTCAGTACTGCCATTTTTAACCCCTCAGTTGCATTATGTTCAGGCTTGTGCTCTGCTTCACGAGTAGAGCTTCGGCCAGAGGCATGAAATTTGTCCGCTGCTTGCTGAAAATAAGGTTTTTACGCCACCCCCACCCTCCTGCCCCTCAGTTTTCCTAACAGTCTTTGGGGAACTTGCCCAGTTTTCTAACACGCACTGAAATATCTATGGATGCATTAAAAACTATCTACCAGATATTTTCAGATTTTAATGCAAGAGTTCCAAGAGTCAGATGAACTCAGGTTCTCAGCTGGATCTAACAGGATATCCTGACGACTGGATCTCTCCTTCCCAACCGGTAAGGATAGCATCCTTGCATTGTGACAACTCTGAGTTCACCCCCTTGATTTTTTTCTGGATCTTTCCGGGGGGTTTTTTGTCCTAGAAAGAGTCAGAATGTAGAGCATGAAATTCAGCTCTAGTATTAAGTTTTAGATGGACTTTCTCAAGGGACTAGGTTAATTCCAATATGATGCGCCAGCCCCATGGAAAAGCATAAGTGACAGCTAATCCAAATAACAAGAACCTTCAGGTGGTCAGTTTAAAATTTGCCTGGAAAAAGATACATACACAATTAGAAGACAAAATAATTGGAAAAGCTACTATATTATTTTTCAGCTATGTTGGACCTTGCTTATCAGAGCTCTACAAAACAACTCAAACTCCTTTTGGCCTTTCTTCAGGCTTCAGAGTTTTACTTTCCCCTCCCCATATTTGTCAATTTTATCCAGGCTAGAGCTTAGGAGAGCTCTACTTTTACGTATGCTTGGAGAATATCTGTTTGGAAGATCTCTAGAAAGCCCATGAGACAAGTTGAAAACAAGTACTTTCTCAAAGCTCTGTTTGCTACATCTGTCCTGAAGAGCTGCTAAACTACTAAGAATTTCGTTCCTGGCCTTAAACCGTACACAGGGATCGGACAGGAAATTTTGAGTATTAATCCTGACTCCACTAGTGGATGCTTTCAGTTGTTAAGGCTGCTAAACTGCTTTTGGGTTGTTTTGGGGGGTTTTGAATTTTCCAACACTGTTCTCCCCATCCTGCAAGCATCCTCAAAGTTTTAACACATGCTGACATTAAAACCCAAAGCTATATTCTGGGTTTCTCAGTAAAACTGGCCTGGTTTAGAGACAGTCACCCCTTGGTTTCAGTTGCTCACTGGCTCCAAGGAAGAAAAAAAGAAAGAAGTCAGGCTGTTTCTATATGTTGCCATATGAGTAGATATAAGAATCTAGTTTAATACACCCAAACCTGAAAAACTGCCAGCCATAACAAATGCTATTACATCATAGCCCTGAGCATGTGCTGGAGGAAGCTTGAGGGAGCTAGCTGTTAGACTCCTATTTAGAGGGAAAGTTTGAATGATGGCCCTATTTCTGATAGTATTTTCTTCTGTCCTATCATATAAATAGTTATGATAGTTAAACTGTTATTCTCAGATGTAATGGGCATACTTTCAGAAATTTTTTATGTTTACTTTTATAAATAAGTTCTTGGAGGAGGATAGCTGTGAAGTGCTCTAAGAGCTCCTTACCACGTCTCTCTCCCCTCACCCTCCCACCTCAGCGCTGACTGACACGCTACACTCAAGGTATTTTTTTCAAGAAAACAAAAAAAAAACCTAGCATATTCCTTTAACCTAAAGGTCTTTGTCTGGAAGCACTGCAAGTTTATCTGGTTACAAAAAGGCATTCTTGTCTATGTGTTTGGGGGCAGGGGGAGGGGAAGAGGAGGAGGAAGGTTGTTTTTCAACCCAAGAGCAATAATGATCATGCATGTAAACCCTCATCTACAAGTGGGGGGGGCAGTTACACGGGCTCTCTTTGCTAGAGCATTAACCATCGTCACTGGTGCGATGTAAGATGACAAGGGTCTACACAGAACAGCTATTATCCAAAATACTTTTCCTGCAGAAGTATTCCTTAATTTCAAAAATATTTGGATAACTCAAGTTCTTTTAGTGAATTTGAATGTCTGGAACTTATCTGCCTTCCAAAGATTGATGGTGGGTTTCCTGACTGCATCTTGTGTCTACCAGGTTGTCAGTGTGGGTGCCCGCACAGGAGAAATGCTTCCGCATAACTATTTTAGGTTCTATAATCACAATAAATTACACTTATACAAAGATAATGCAGAAGGAAAAGAGTAGAAACACATTGAGGAAAAGTGATACTAGGAAAACAAACATTTTCCCAAGTTGGAGGTCTTTGAGCACACTTAATGCAACCCCGTAAGATCTAGCCTTCAGCATTCCTCCCCTAGTCCTTTCCAACTACCTTCCTCTTCTCCTACCTTTGTCACAAAATATAAATGTGTTTCCACTAATTCTTTTTGCTTTCAAGTTTCTGGAACTTTCCTTTGATGCCCCTACTCCCAGTGTTGCAAGAACTGGGGACTAAGCATGCCTTAGTCACCTTCCCATGACATTCATAGTAGTCTATAAAGTCACTAACTTTTTTCCACTGTTTATAAAAAACACCTCAGCTTTATACAGTAGCAGTGTGTTTTTTTCTTTACCCCTTCAAATACTGACATCTCCGTTTGCATTTTTCATGGCTAGGAATATACTACAGTGACTCCACAATGTTTCAGTGGTAATAGGCTCTAATTTAGCTATCACTTGTGCACATACAGGTAAGGTTATTCTTCTTTCCATCCCAAGACTATGCAGGTAAGGATTGATTTTATTCATCTGTAAAAAGGTTTTGTACTATACAGTTTGTACAGCAGATAAGAAAGTGGGTATTTGAGGTGCCATTTCAAACAGATGTTACTGCCCTGCATCTTCCTATCTCTTCTGCCCAGGAGACACACACTCTTCCTTTTCTCCTGTTCTGCACGCAGAGCCTGGTAAAGCAGCGAGAAGCATTTTCTCCCTGCACTTTGAAGGGGCCCAGCTCCCTGGGGTAAGCACATTTGCCTGATGCACTGCTGCCCCTGCCACACCAACCTTCCAGCTGGGTTTTTACAGCACTGGTTCACTGTGTATGGTGCACATGTGAATTACACTTGTGAACAGTCAGACCTCTGGGAAATGTAAGTATTTTTCTAAAAGAGCATTAAAGCTCTCGCCTTCATTTTTCTTTAGCCTTCTCCTTACTCTTCAGCTTGTGCTATTTAGACCCACGTTTCAGGGTCAGGAACACATGGGATAGGCCGTAGTATTCTGCACAGAGGAATAGTCATCTTCTAGTGCAGAGAAGAGTCACAGCCTTACTCCTCAGACTTAACACTGTCATTTATTCCATCTTCAAGACTTACGTAATATACACTGTCCTTGCATTTCACTATAGTCTAAGAGATTTCTGGGCATACAGAGGAAGGGGGTTGACTGAGTAAGAAGCTACCAGTATGGGAGGTCACAAGTCATTTATATGGACAAGTTTCTTCCATACCACAGCTTGCCTGAATACCACAGCTTATTTCTACATAGCCTTTTTTTTTTACCATTCATGAGTGGACTAAGAGGGCTATTCTCCTATCAAGTCAATGCAGTATACTTACAAAGGGATTGAGGGGATTAAGCCAATTTTACACCCTGGACAGCCTGGGCTCTGAAGTTTAAGGCTGCAGAGTCATACAGCTGGAGATGGAAACGCTTTCTGAAACTGGCCCAAGCAAAAGTGAAAAATTTCTAGGACTGAATGGCCTCAATTGGATTATTTGTTATTATCTAGCACATTTCTTCCTCTTTGGCTGTCTTCATAAACCACAAGAAACTCCTCCTGGAAGTTCAGTAATGTTGGTATTGACAGATGCTTCACTATGATCTTTGCCATGCCCGTCATTTGGGGCATCTGAGAGCTCTCTGCTTCCCATGTATCCCGACGAGGAAGGAGTTGAGATAAAACCCCTGGGCTCTTCTGACTCCACTTCTGGCATGCATTCTGTGGATAAATGCACAATTTAGTGACAAAAGCATCAAGAGAAGGCATCAAGAGCTTTCCTCAAAAATCTACCAGTTCTGTCCATGATTGAAGGTAGTCTAACTGGTCAATAAAAATCGACAGAAAATGGTTTTCTAGTGTGTTCTTACTACTTCCTCTCCTCACCCCAGTGTTACTAGATCTACTGGAATCTGAATATTCTGATACAATGGGCGAGAGCACAGCTACCTGACCATTGGAAGGGGACACATTTAATCAGCAACAATGAATGGATCTGTTAATAAGCCTAACACTACACTGGGATTTTTTTAAAAATAGTTCCACATCAGTAATATTCAGTCATTATTTAGACTACAGTACGCAGACTGGCACAAGCCTGTAGGACTTTAAATGTGCAGTGTCAAAAGGCAAGTCCTGCCACCTTAGCCTCAGAAACCCAGGCAGCAGAGGCAAGCTAGACAATGCAATGGGTTGAGATGCCAGGCCATAGAGGAAAGCAGACTAGCTTGCAAATGCAATCAGAGCACCTTTCTGAACTGTGATTCAAATCAGTGCCTGGAAAACAGATAGCACATTGGCCATAACCAGGCTAGTAAGCCAATGAAGCTCAAGGGTTCTCTCACTGCTGAATTTGGAAGAAATATTTTTAAACTGACCTTGTAATCTGCCTTTGACAACAGTTATGAAATATCATGCTTTTGTCTGTGCATTCTGTTCTCTAGAAACACAGCAGCAGAGCTGGATTAGCTTGCACACAGTGCAGTCAGATTCCCCACTTTAAATAGGAGACCAAATCAACAGGGAAATATTTAGAAGCATCTGAGTAGTTACAACAGTGCAGGAGGAGAGAACAAAATCACTGAGAACTATGCATCTAGTACCAAGTATAATGAGGTTGTTTGCCTCCCGAGGTAGCAATTTCTTAAGTCACACCCTCTTTATAACAGCTTTAATTCTGTGCAAGTCTCTTTCTTCCTACACCAACATTTGAGCTTTCTGGTAAGATCAGGTGTTGGTACCTCAGTATCTCTGTGTGCCTGTGCAGGATGCCAACAGCACAGAGAGGAAGAGGGAAGGGGGAGAGCTGAGCCCCTTGACAGGCTGGCAATCCTTCAAGTCCCAAAGGGAGAGGAAGAGGAGCATTTTTCTCTCGAGGAGGTACTAGGGCATGAACAGTGCTGCACAGCAGCAGAGATGCAGTGACTGTCAGGGTGTGTGCAAGCCCAGGTACACGCAGGGAAGTACAGCTTGGCTCGACCCACAACAGAAGAGAGCTCAGCCAAGCTGATTTATGGATAGGTTAAAAAGCAATGAGTTAGTTGCACAGCTTCACACAAGGGACAGATAAGGGCTTCTACGCATGCTCCATCCCTCTGAGGAACCAGACCCTGTGCCTGCAGAAGACAGCAGGGAAAGGCAGTGCAGGCATGGGGAAGGACTGTAAGGCCATCAGGTTGAGGCATGACAGCTTCTCCCACAGTTCATTTTAAAAAATGGTTTGATATTCAGGTCACCTCCAATTCAGGTCATTCCAGCACCTTGTGCTTGCCTTGACTTTGAGCTCACCCATCAGCGAGCTGCTCCTATTGAGGCAGGAGCCTGGGTGCATTTCCAGAGCTTCTGCAGGCTCAGCACTGCAGTGCTGTGCTGGTGTTACTCCCACAGTTGCTGGCAGTGATTTATGTTCCCAGGGAGGGAACACATCTCCACCTCCTGTTACATTATT